>NC_046294.1:41998868-42598868 GCF_004115265.2 Rhinolophus ferrumequinum | reverse complement strand
TTACATATATTATTTATTTTATTCCTTGTAAATACTCTAGAGCTAGACACTATTTATTATCTCCATTTTACAGAGGAAGACACTGAGAATTAAGAGTCTTAACTGCTCACTATCATACACTAAGTGGTAGGGCTGTGGTTTGAATTTGAATGTAACTGAACCAAAATCCTAGTGCCATGTCACCTAAGCAACCACGTGATCCTGGATCTGTCCAGCTGGGTCTGGCTAAGAGGACTGCTTCAGGGAAAAAGGGATGCACTTCATCCCACCCACGGGAATGCATTGTTTTTCAGAGCACGAGTGTTTCCTAACCACTGGTGGTGTTCCCTCTACTTTGTTAAAACCAAACAAAGAAGAGAAGGAAAAGGAATGCTTGGCTTGGATACGCTGCATTTATCAACGTGATCTTCTGCCTGGTACAGTGCATGAGATTCAAGCTACAGTCACTGAAATGGACGGAACTAATCCTACTCCCAGTTATGCTGTTATGTGCTAAGTGACCTTGTCATATCTCAGAGCCTCTTAAAACACCTATTCTGGAGGTTATTTAAAGGATAAAATAACACATATTGAGTTAATTAAAGGGCCATGGAAATGCGAAGGATGAAAAATTAAAAAGCTGCCTCCACGCGGCTACTTCTCAAATATACCTAGCTATTGTATTTTTATATTTAAGAGCCAGTAACAATTTTCTCATGGTGTTTTTCTACTCAACAAAATAATTTATCCAAGTTGTAAGTAAATGTGTTTTCTTCCCATGGGGCTCAAAAGCTAGTTTAATTTTAAATGAAAAGCAATGCGATCTTTTCACATCCTCATTTTTTCTAACCTGGTTCTTGTGTAAAGGGGGTCGCTTCCCCTGCCTTAGGAACTCATCAGCATGCATCCTGAATGCAAAGTGATCACCTTGACTGAAAAAAGGGTGAAGGAGAAGGTGGAGGTTAATCTAAACTCTGGCTCATCAGATGGAGAAAGGTACACAGTGGAAATAACAGAAGCAGGAAACCAGGAACTAAGATTCTACGACAATGAAAGGAATGAAAAACACAGTGAAAATACACAGAAGAGAATAAAGGAGGAGGTTAAGAGCAAAACTTAGAGATAAGAGGCTCTTCCCACACTGAGTAAATAAGGAACTTCTGGAGAAGTGGTGCTTAGCTCTCTGTACTTGAGGGTAGGTATCAGGAAATGAACTACGTGCAGGGCATTCAAGTGTCTACACCTACTCCTGCCCTGAGTGTGTGCCTGCCTCTTCAGATTAATAAGGAATCTTCTGAGACTTCCCAAACTTGCTTGTCTCAGTCCATTCTTGCTATTCTATGTGAGGAGGGACGACAATATCAGAAGAGACAAAGGAAGCAGATCTAGGGATCACAGAAGAGGTTCAAAGTGTCCGGAAACAGGAGGATCTCATCTACCAGTTAATCAGTGGGACGCTGGAAAATTTGGGAGGTTTTGGGAGTGCAGAATTAAGAGATGGAATAAAAGAATAAGACTTATGTTTCTGGATCCTAGCTTAAGATTCCAGAATGATGGGCACCCGGTTAGGAGCAAAAACACTGTCATAAGAAACACACCAAGGGGCGGCAGGATGGCTCAGTTGGTTAGAGCACGAGCTCTTAACAACAAGGTTGCTGGTTCAGTTCCCGCATGGGATGGTGGGTTGTGCCCCCTGCAACTAAAGACTGAAAGTGGCGACTGGACTTGGAGCTGAGCTGCGCCCTCCACTACTAGATTGAAGGACAACTATTTGGAGCTAATGGGCCCTGAAGAAATACACTGTTCCCCAATATTCCCCAATAAAATTTATATATATTAAAAAAAGAAACACACCAAGTTCACAGTAATTTTCAGAAGAAAGTATTTGGGAAGGGTGTCAGAAATAATAATTATTACCTGATTACGCACAGAATGGATCAGAAACAAATTAAACAGGAGATTTAACCCAAAAGGTAAATATAGCCTTCCAGGTAGCTTTGAGAAGACATAGAAGGGACTCATAATTAGAATGTAACCACTAGTGGGGATCCCCTTATATAAAAAAGCTATGAGTCTGAGGCCAATATACATGAAAAAAATTATGCAGTTGAAATAGATTGATGAATGAGCCTTAGGTACCAACATAGGAGAGACAATTTTGTAGCTAAAATTTATATTACAGGTCACTTGGCCAAATGGAGAAATAGATAATGTGTTCTTGATGAAGTCTGCAAAGGTAAAATACAAGAGCTAGGTGTGGGTGAGAGGGCTTCAACTAACCAGACAAATGCTGGAAATTGCATTCTACTAAAAGTTGAATGGAAAAATTGATGACGTGCCTTGCTGACAGTACAAACTTGGAGATGGTTAATAAAGTAATAAGGAGAACAGCAACCTTGAACCAAATTTGACAAGAGGGCTTGGTGACAGAAATACTAGGAACCTCAGGAGAAAGTCACTTTACTGTTTACTGTTTTTAGGTCAGACTCACCAAGAAAGAAATGATGAGAAGAATGAAGTCTATATCTTAAACTTTAAAACAATGGTATTTTAAAAAATCAGAAAAAAACTTATATATGACTGTCATGGGTTGAACTGCTATGTCCCACCACTCCCCAATTTGTATGTTGTAGTCATAACACCTAGTATCTCAGAATGTGACCTCATTTGGAAATAGGATTGTTGCAGATGTAATTAGTTAAGATGAGGTCATATTGGAGTGGGACAGGACCCTAATTCAATATGGTTGATGTCCTTATAAAAAGGGGACATTTAGAGATAGACACACAAGGAGAATGTCGTGTGAAGATGAAGGCCGAGATCTGGGTGATGCTTCTGTAAGGCGAGGAAAGCCAGAGATTGCCAGCAAACCACCAGAAGCTGGGGAAGAGGCATGGGACAGATTATTCCTCACAGCCCTCAGAAGGCACCAACCCTGACAACATCTTGATTTCAGTCTTAGAGCTTCTAGAACTACAGACAATAGTTGTTTAAGCCACACAGTTTGTGGTACTTCATTACAGTAGCCGTAGCAAACTAATACAATGATCTTAAGGCCTCGTTAGGAAGATGGCTGAGAAGGTTGAAAGTCTTAGGAATCCTGTAATAGCAGAAAGTTCTAATGAAGTATGATAACAAGTATCCAAAGAACCAATGTGATTGCCAGGAGATGTGCACAATAATCTTGGTTTTCAAAAGGGGGAAATTTTTTTGTAAAATAGAGCCTTTAGGCTGATTTTGAATCATATTCTAGAATGGATTATCAATGGACTATTTATGATTATTTAGGAAAAAGCACTAATTCCTATAAAGAGTCATGCTAAACTAAGCATAAAATCTTTTATGATACAATTAACAGTTTGAAAGATTGGAAAATATTGGATTAAAAAAGACTGGCAGAGGTTTAGAAATATGGGCCAGGTGAGTTTTAGTAGAAGGACTCGTAACTAGTATAGATGAACGGATGAATCTCTTTCTTCAGAGAAGCCTCTATGCTATTTTGCTAAAGGCTTTTGTCCTTAGCTCTGGTTTGGTCAACATTTTTTTAAACAACAAATCACACGAGAACAGTGATCAAATCCATGGAAGACAAGAGGTTTGGAAAAACAGCAAATACAGCAGTGGAGAGAATCAAGATCCAAAAGTCTAAAACGACGAAATTTCATAGGTACAGTATATAGTATATTTAGGTCCAAAAACTAAATATACTAAACCTTCAAGACTAACATATTAAGAACGGCACATGTGAAGCAGATAAAGATTTCAAATGATGTTAATCTGAATACGGGTCAGCCTAACGATGGACGGGGCTGTCCCCACACCAAACATAATCTTAAGCTACATGAGTTCAATTCTGGGGAGTAGCCACAGAATGAAAAGGACGGCGCGTGGACCACAACCATCTGAATTGGGGATATTTAGAGTTAACTAAAGTTCCCAGACACAAAAGATGAGAACAGTTTTTAAGTCTGAAGGACTATACTGGAAGAGATAAGATTTAGAATTTTCTAACTTTAGAGGCCAGAGCTTGGGTCAATATGTAAAAGTTCATGGTGGTAGATTTTTAAATCAATATGAGTTCTAACAAATAGAGTTGCTTACAAATGCAAAGAAATGAATTTCTGATGTTGTCACAGAACCAGCATCACACACTTGGTGCGTTTTCAAGGGTATTCAGCATTGCACAGGAGTGAGAGGAGGAGTCTAAGATCCTGTGACTCCATTGTGAAACAGTAAGACTTTACAAGCAGGACACCTAGTCTGGAATTTCCTCCAAAAAGTAAAAGAATCCAACATAAACCTCCAGAGACCAAAGTAGACCAATTGTTGGAGCTAAAAGAGCCAATACTCAGCCTTTGTATATTTCCTCATGCAGCAGCTATAGCTCAGAGGTAAAAAAGGTAACCTGGGTATGATTCTCTCTTATTCTCCAAACTAACATTTCAGATAACAGGAGTAAAAATAACAGGCATTGGAGGCACCGCCCTGGGGTCTGGGATCACTTCTCCCTAGCTGTTTATGCTTCTGTGATCAGGTTTTCTACCCTGCACACCTGAAGCCTCATGGAGTACTCCCAGGGCTGACTCACCATTTAGACAGTCTCCCCTTACCTCCCAATGCTTCCAAACTCATCAATATGTGAGATTTCAGCAATTATTATACCTCTTGTTCCAGGAGGCTAACCTCATTTGTCACCATGCTAGGAATAAATTTGATCATTCATTTAGAAGAGGGTAATTAAAAACCATTTGAACCATAATTAGTTGATTTAAAGTATCACTATCTAGAAAAAAGTTTTCTGCTTTTAAGGTTGTGTCAGCGCTCAGTTATAAAATCAATCTTACTAACCTCCTCGAGCAAAGCTATTGGATGGGTTTACATCCAAATGTCCTGGCACTACCTGCTTAAGCACAGTGGACATTCTTGAAGTCCTCCTTTCAGGCCCTAAAGTCAGCCAAAAAGAAGAACAAAAACCATGTCGCTCGGGTTAACATTACTCAAATGACAAAACGTTATCTTCATGTGTAGCATGTCTAATTGCTGCCAAACATTGTACTTTTTAAGTTTCTAAAGCTTTAATGGAGATAACAAGGCACTGTTACTATTTTCTCAGAGATACACACATTTGCAAGATTATAGCGAGTTAGGTTTGGCAAGTGCAATCAGAGAATTTAATGATAAATGAAGCAAGGCATGCATGGTGTTACTTTACAAGAAAAGCCACTTTCTGCTTATGTTGAGCTAATTCAAATAGCTGATTAAGCCAAGGAGACCAACTTTTCAAGTCACATGCTCCTGTGTCTAACACATTAGGGTTACCTCTACATGAACCCTTTGGGGTTCCATCACATGATAACTGAAACAAAATATTAGTACAAGTCTTAATGGCTTCATCCAAATCTAGTGAAAACAAACTGTACTGCAAATCATAAAAGGCTGCAGAAATTTCAGGAATTTTAAACTTATACATGATGATTTTAATAAACATACATTTAATAAACAGATATTCCACTTATACATTCAACTTTGTAATAATATTTTAAGTTTATGTAAAACAGATTCTGGGAGGAAAAAAAGCCCACATGACTTTATTTATGTTCCCTACCTCTTCTCCTATTACTCTTTTAAAAAGGAAATAATTGAATCTCTAAATTTGGTTACTATTTAATAGAAATTAACAGTGGCACCTGATTTCTAAGTAAAAGGTGCTAAAGTTATGCTCCACAAGGTAAAACTTTAGAGGGTCATGTTGAATGAACAGAGCAAATAACTAATGAGACTAACCCCAGCAACGAATCTCCCTTTTCATAGCTGTCAAGAAGAAAAGTACTACCAAATCTTACCTGGAGACAGAGCAAGTGCTGGCCTGACAGTAAGCGTGTTATTACCACTGAGTTTCTGATAGACAGAAACTGCACTCAGTAAGGCTTGCAAGTACTTTTCTTGTTCTATGCTGCTGGAAGATTCTAAAGAGGAGGTAGGAGCTATAAACGAAAAAGATAATGAATAAAACAAACGGTGTTAATAAAAGAGGCATATATGCATGTATGTATATACATTTTTTTGCTTATTCTTTCTATATACAGTCTTCGAGTAACCACACCCAAATATAGAAACCAGCCCCACTTAAAGCTCCAAACTATTAAACGGCTAATCCTCCTATGATATTGGTTTCACCACACCTACTTCTTGATTACCTCATCTTTCTCCCAGAAAGAGCCTAGGTCTGGAACAGCTCGGGGCTGTCCTTCCAAGCACAGGTGTAGTTTCTCATTATCCAAGCAACTCAAAAGGAAGATTCACAAAGGACAACATCTCTTTGATGATCTCCCCCAACCAGCCTGTCCATGCTACTGTTTGGGAGCAGAGGATGGAGCAGGTTCCCTTGCATCCCAGAATGGGCAAAGGTTAGAACTTCACAATACCAGGGGACATGTCCTTGTAGGGGTTATTTGCAGGAAGACTGGAGGAAGATGGAGAGAAGATAGGAGCAGCTATTGCTAGATTCCCTGGTCCTTGTAAAAGAGGAGCAAAAAGTATGCACAGATGGAAACAATTGTGAGAACAATTCTGGGTTGGAGGGTGTCTGAGCCTGGTTTGTGAGCAGTAAAACAGAAACAAATGAAATTGGCCCAGAATTTTAAACAGGCAGCAGGAAGGGCTCACTAGAAGGACAATAAATATTAACAAATTTTCTTACAACCTGAATAGGAAATAGCATTATTATATTAAAATTAGCATTATTATATTAAATTTCATCAACTTTAAGATGTCATTATTATATTTTATGAACTATGTCATCTATTATAAAATGTACCATTTTATGTACTAAGAATAAAGAACTCTGCCATTTAAACTATGACAAAACTCTTCCTGATCACTTCAATTGTAAAATGCATCCCGATTTCAAAGGTATTAAAATGTGAGCAAATGTGTAAGCTCAAAAATATGAACTATAGTAAATTTATATTATATTAAACATCAGAAACCAGTGGAAAAAATTGTTCAATTTTTTCCAACTAAAAGCTTGGCAATATGCTCATCGATGCTCCTGAAATGATTTGCTCACTTTATGTACCCTACATACTGTGTTCTATTAAACCCACTATATAGACTGGGAGGATTCCTCAGGGCAGAAACAGTTAAAAGCCAAGTGAATTCACTTATACCAATGTTGAGACTCCAAGCCAGGTAGGATAACAGTAAAAAACATATGTGTTGTATGTGCTGCCCTCAGTCAACCGAATGATGAAAGACACACTGGCTAACTTTTAACTTTCAGGAGGCAGACGGAAGGGAATAAAGAAGAGATATCAAAAAGCACAATGTTTTACCTGCTGAATCACAGAACCTAACTAACCTCATTTCAAAAGAGGAAAGAATGAAGCCACTCCTAAATTGGATCTGATATCTTAGTGGCCCAGTGTTTAATTTTATTGAACATCTACTATAAGCTGGAAGTTATGAGAAAGGTCAGCAAAATATAGCTCCTGACTGACTTTAAGACCTCAGACATGGTGCTCATAAACATCCTCAGAAAAAGAGATAGCAGCACTTACTATTTCTGTTTTCTTAAATTGGCCACCCTCTAGCTTCCTAAAAATGTCTTTGCTTCAGAGCCCCAAAAGCAGCATTTTGGTCATTGGCTTGCTGACCTGTTGGTGTACATGTGTGTGCGACTTGTAGGAAAGAGACAGGATATCTCATATCACATGGGACAGAATCCCTACTTGCCTCTAAAGCTGTTAAATATATATGAATGCTTCCCAGAAAAGAAAAAAAGATTAGTATAATCTAGTTTCCATCAGTGGATACCGAAAGGAAAGGAGCTTAGAACCAAAGACTTTATTATGTTAATTTCTATTACAATCCAAATATAGACAGACATATTAAGTAAGATGTCAAATTCAAAATGGAGCCCCACACTATCAAGTACAGTTCATGCCTGCTGTATGGGGCACAGTGGGAAAGTTTACGTGTGAGAGGCTTGATGACATGGAACAAGTGGCATGACCAGCTTTTACACCTTTTATTTTTAAGAATACTCTGAAGTTAGAGGATCATACTTGTGTTGTAGAAGATACTTACCTGACTGAGGGGAGTTCTGAGATTTGAAAAGCCCAACTACTCCCTTGCCATGGAACCCTCCAGATCGGAGGAGAAGGGTACTGCTTCTTGAGTTCTTCCAGCATACAACAGGCAGGCGATTGTGGCGATAGCAGCGGGCTACTCTTGGTAAACTACTGTCCTGTACAGCGTGAGGTACAACCAGAAGGCCAGGATAGCTTCAGGGACATGAAAGGGAGAAAGAGAATGATTTGGGTGGGTGTGGGGTGGGGGAGGAGGGAAAAGAATGTAGAGAGTGGGAGAGTGAGAATATGAGAATATGAATATCATAATACCACAGTCATTGTAAGACTCAGAAACACTGAGGCGTAAGACACACATTTCAAACACGGAACGCAGTCTCAGCTCAGTTCTTCAGGGGTTGAAAAGAAAAGGCCTAGATGCTGAAAACAGCTAACTCATCCACTAATCTGTAGTCTTCTGGGAAATAAGCCCCTTTCAGTGGTATTGCAGAATTTTGCTGAATAACCCGAGCTTAGAAAATGAAAAGATTATGTAGAATTATTAAAAAGGCCCCTGTTAAACTGATGGTCTCCCTTGCCTTACACGTTACTTATCGTCAACTTGAAATAAAGATTGTAAGATTAATGTGCTCGTATTAATGTCAACTTTATAAGAATGACAAGTCAAACTGTCAACTCATTAGATTGCTGAAAAGACAAGTGTGAATAGAGTACACTAATATTAGACTGCCTGATATAGCAAAAGGATTAAAATCAAATGTTTCTGGTATGAGAACAATATGTTCAAATGTCAAAACGAGTTTAAATATTTTATTAACACCACATGTAGATAATTAAAAAAAGATTAGCTCATGAAGTTATAGGATATGATGTTGGGAAAATAAAAAACAGACAAGAGTACCTTGTTTTTATGGATTGGCAAGTATAAGTAGACAGGCAGGTTTCAGAGTCATTTCTTTCCTTTCGTCTATTTAGAAATGTTACACTGAAGAGATTTCATATTAATAAACTTCCAACTTCTAATCTCATACATTTTATTTTATTGTGGTAAAATATACCTAACATGATATTTAACCTGTTAACCATTTTAAGTGTACAAATCAGCAACATTAAACACATTCATAACCATCACAACTATTTCTAGAATTTCTAATCCCTAATCTTGATATAAGCCAGGGCTGAGAGGAGTGAGAGGAAATCCGGTTCATGGTCATGTAAATCATAGCCCTCAATGACTTTAGTGAATGCCAGATTAACTTTCCATACTTACCCAGAAATACCTTGGAAGCATTCTGAAAAGCTAGCACTTTAGTGCCGTAAGAAGTTATAGGCTGTATTTTCTAATGCCGCCAACTGAAGAAGAGACCTAGCTATAGACATAATCATTCATGAAGACTGGAAAAGCAGTTCCATTATTAGGGCCCTCTATTTCAAACTCCACTTTAATATCTGTTCGCCCCAACCCGCCCCCCCCCATTGTTTCTACATATAATGATTTTGTGGATTAGATAAAGGAGCATTGCTTAATGGCTTCAGGCACCGTTTCAGTAACTGGGGAAAAACCAGCATACCTCTTCATCCCTGCCCCCTGTAGTGGACTGCCCCCCTCTCTCCCTGGGACATGAGCACCACATACCATGCTCTGCTATACACAGGATCTAAGACTTTCCTGCTACCAGGTATGAGTGACAGCTAGATTGCCACTAGTGCTGAGGCAAATATTGTTGAGCCTGAAGACCAGCAGGGATACTCTCATTTACAACGAAAGGTACCTCCACTTACCCTGCCACCCAGCTTATTCCCTACGCAGAGCCATCAGCTCTGGGCTCCAGAGTAAGCCTTAGGAGACTGGGCTTCAGGAGCTGCTGTGGAAACTTTTAAATCAAAGACTAACTTGTACAAATGCTTGAAGCATAAATGAATTAACCCCAAAAGAAATCCATATCACTACCTCATAGGTTAAGAAGTGGACCATTACCAGCATCCAAGAAAATTCCCTTGTGTCTCTTCCAAATCACTATTTTTCCCTCCTTCTCAAAGAGTATCGCTATTCTTGACTGCTAACAACATGGATGAGTTTTGCTTGTTTTTAATTTTAGAAAAAAAGAGATTCAATAGAATTTATTCTTTTGTGCCTGGCTTTTTTTGTTCAACATTATGTTCATGAGATCCATCCACATTATTGCATATATCTGTACTTTGTTCATCTTCATTGCTGTATAGTATCCCACTATGTGATTATAGCACTATTTATCTATTTTTCTACTGTAGATTTTGAGTAGTTTCTAGTTTTTGATTGTGTAAGAAAAATGTCTCCATGGACATTCTTGTAGATGTCTTTTGGGAGCACATATACATTTCTATTGGAAATTCTATTCCACCCAGGAAGAGATATGGTAGATAACAGGTTATGCATACATTCAATAGATATTTAGATTTTTAGTAGATGCTGCCAGACAGCCTTCCAAAGTTCTTTAACCAATTTACAATCCCATCAGCAATAAACGGGAGTTCTACTTGTTCAACATTCTTACTAGAATTTTGTATTGTTGGTCTTTTAAATTTTAGCCATTGTTTAAAAATAACTTATTTTTCAATTATAGTTGACATACAATATTATATTAGTTTCAGGTGTACAACAGTGATTAGACATTTATATGCCTTATGAAGTGATCACCCCAATAAATGTAGTACCCATCTGACACCATACATAGTTATTACAATATTACTGACTATATTCCCTATGCTATACTTTACATCCCCACGACTATTTTGTAACAACCAATTTGTACCTCTTAATCCCTTTCCTCCCTTCACCCATCTCCCAACACCCCTCTGATCTGGCAACCATCAAAATGTTTTCTATATTTATGAGTTTCTGTGTTGTTTGTTCATTTATTTTGTGTTTTAGATTCCACACATAAGTGAAATCATGTGATATTTGTCTTTCTCTGCCTGACTTATTTCACTCGACATAACACCCTCTAGGTCTATCCATGTTGACTTAGATGGTAAGATTTCATTCTTTTTTATGGCTGAGTAATGTTCCATTGTATATACGCGTATGTACCACCTCTTCTTTATCTATTCATCTACTGATGAACACTTAGATTGCTTCCATATCTTGGCTATTGTGAAAAATGCTGTAATAAACATATAGATACATATGTCTTTTCGAACTAGTGTTTTGGTTTTCTTTGTATAAATACCTAGAAGTAGAATTACATGGTCCTCTTTATCTCTTGTTATAGCTTTTCTTTTAAAGTCTACTTTGTCTGGCATAAGTATTGCTACCCAGCTGTTTGTTTCCATTTCCATGAAATATCTTTTTCTATCCCTTTACTTTCAATCTGTGTATGTCTTTCGATCTGAAATGAGTCTCTTTTAGGCAGTATATGTAAGGGTCTTGTTTTCTTATCCATTCAGCCATCCAATGTCTTTTGATTGGAGCATTTAATCCATTTACGTTGAAAGTAATTGTTGTTAGATATGTAGTTATTGACATTTTATTATTCATATTTTTTATCTTTTTTTTTCTTTAAATAAGTCCCTTTAACATTTCTTGTAATATTGGTTTGGTGTTGGTGAACTCCTTTAGCCTTTTCTTGTCTGGGAAGCTCTTTATCGGTCCTTCAATTCTAAATGATAGCTTTGTTGGGTAATCTTGGTTGTAGGTCCTTGCTCTTTATTACTTTGAATATTTTGTGCCCATCTCTTCTGGCCTGCAAAGTTTCTGTTGAGAAATCAGCTGACAGTCTTATGGGAGCTCTTTTGTACGTAACTGATTTTTCTCTTACTGTTTTTAAGATTTTCTTTTTGTCTTTAACCTTGGTGTTGGCCTCTTTAGGTTCATCTTGTTTGGGACTCTCTAAGCTTCCTAGACTTGTATATCTATTTCCTTCACTAGGTTAGGGAAGTTTTCTGTCACTATTTCTTCCAACAGGTTTTCAATCCCTTGTTTTCTCTCTTCTCTTTCTGGTACCCCTATGATATGAATGTTGGTACTCTTGATGTTGTCTCAGAGACCCCTTAAAATACCCTCATTTTTTTGGATTCTTTTTCCTTTTTACTGTTCTAATTGAGTGTTTTCTGCTACCTTATCTTCCAAATTGCTAATTTGATCCTTTGCTTCATCTAATCTACTGTTGATTCCTTTTAATGTATTATTCATTTCAGTTATTGTATTCTTCATTTCTGACTGGTTCTTTTTTATGTTTTCTATCTCATTTTTATGTTTCCTATCTCTGTTGAAGTTCTCACTGAGATCACCAAGCATTCTTATAACCAGCGTTTTGAACTCTGCATCTGTTAGATTGTTTGTCTCCATTTTGTTTAGCTGTTTTTCTGGAGCTTTGTCCTGATCTTTCATTTGGAACGTGTTTTTTTGTGTCCTTATTTTGGCTGCCTCCCCATGTTTGTTTCTATGTATAAGGTAGAGCTGCTATGTCTCCTGGTCTTGGTAGAGTGGCCTTATGCAGTAGGCCCAGTGGCACAGTCTCCCTAGTCACCTTAACTAGGTGCTCCAGGTGTGTCCCTTGTGTGGGTTGTGTGTGCCCTCCTGTTGTAGTTGAAACTTGATGGCTGTTGGCACATCAATGGGAGGGACTGACCCATTGGCTGATTGGTTGTGAGGACTGGCAGTGACTACAATGGAGGAACTGTTGTGCAGAGGTTGACCCTATGGAGCAGGATTTGGTTTAATGGGGCTCTGGTGCCTGCTGAGTCTGACCTTTGGGCCTGTTGTTTGAGGAGGTGGTTAGGTGGTGCTCTCATGTGGTCTGAAGCTGGTCACTGGGTGTGTTGGTCCTGGGGCCTCTTGACAGAGGCTCTGGTGCAGGCCAAGATCACCCTCTGCCGGTGTCCTGCCCAGTGCCACTCGGTATGAGCTACAAAGTGTTCTCAGATGTTTGCCACTTGTGCTGGCCTTGGATGTGCCTGGGAGAGGCTAAGCTGTGAACAGAGGCTAGCTGCTGCTAGTGCCAGGCCTGGGATGCTTAGCAAGAAGTACCGGACTAGCCGAGGCCAAATTCTCCTTGTTTGGGGTTTGTGAAGTTTTGAGAGATTTTAGGAAAGACTGCAGCATGAGCCACGATAGGCAGTTTGTATGGAAAAGCCACTGGAAGTTGGGTGGGGCAGGGTCTGAGAGAATCATCAGGGTGGGGTGAATGGTGTTAGCTAGGTTGATGGAGACTCAGAATGGTGGGAGGGCTCAACAATGGAATAATGGCTTCTGCCAGCACTTCTCTCTGGGAGAAAGCTGCCCCTCCAATCCTTGCCCTGAAGTCAGACAATTCAGTTCCTCCCCACATGTCCCTGGTGCCTTTCAAGCTGCCACCCCAGTGCTGGAGCTCAGAGTGAGTACATCAGTGAGTAAGTCCGTGCATGGGCTATTTAAGAGGATCATCTGGGTCTCCAGCAACCCTCCGTCTCATTCAGCCATAATCTCAAATGGGGTTTTCACAGCCAGAAGTTATGGGGACTTCTTTTCCTGTTACTGGAATCTTGGGCTGGGGAGCCTGGTGTGGGGCTCGGACCCCTTACTCCTCAGGGGGGACCTCAGCAGCTGAGATAGCCCTCCCTATTTTTAACTGTCACACAAGGGTGTGGGACCAGCCTGTTCTGCATCTCCGCCCCTCCTCCCAGTCTTGAGGTGGCTTTTGTATTTCCTTAATTATAGGACTTCTGTTCAGCTAGACTTCAGGTGATTCTCAATGATGGTTGTGTAGTTTAGTTGTAATTTTGAACTGGTCGTGGGAGGAGGTGAGCACAGCATTTACCTACTCTGCCATCTTGACTGGAAGCCCTCAATTTTAGCCATTTTTTGTAGGTATAAAGTAGTCTCATTGGGATTTTAATTTATATTTATCTGAAGACTAATAGGTTGAGCATCTTTTCAGATATTTATTGGCCACCAGGATATTCTCTTTGTAAAATGCCTGTTAAGTGTCCTGCCATTTTTATTGTCCTTCTACTCTCTTAATGATGTCTTTTGATATAAAGAAGTTCTTAATTTATCAATCTTTTACTTTATGGGTAGTGCTTTTCCTGTCTTAAGAAATCCTTCCCTACTTCAAGATCATGAAGGCATTCTCCTATCTTTTAGAAGTTTTATTGTTTTAACCTTTTACATGTAGATCTACAGACCAAGGGGAATTGATTTTTGTGTATAATATAAGGCAGGGGTCAAAATCAATTATTTTCTTGTATGGCTATCCATAGCATCAATTATTGAAGAAACATCTTTTATCTGCTGTTCTTAAGTGCTATCTTTATCTTAAATCAAGTGTTCATATATGTTGAGCTCTTTCTATGTTCTTTATTTTGCTCCAATCATCTGTTTGTTCATTTACCCTTGTGCCAATCTCATACTATCTTAAATACTACAGCATTATAAAAAAAATCTTGATATCCTGTAAGACTATCCTGACTACTCTTGGTCTTTTGCATTTTTATATAACTCTTAGAATCAGTTTTTCAAGTTCCATACCATTTTTCTGAAATTTTGATTGGGACTGCATTGAATCTATAGATCAATTCCTGGAGAAATTATAGTTTTAAGAGTATTGGATATTCTAATCCAAGAACATGAAATATCTGTTTATTTATATCTTTAATGATCGTCAATATTGTTTTGACTGTTCCATGTAAAGGTCTTACACATCTTTCATTCGATTTATTCCTAAGTATTTAATGTTTTTTAGTGCTACTCTAAATATTATCAGTAGTGCCAAAATAACATCACTTAAATTTCATTTTTCAATTATTTGTTTTTAACTAATTTTTGTATAATGACTTTATACTAGTGACCTTACTAAATTCAGTTACAAATTTTAAAAGTTTAACTGTAGATTTCTTCAGATTTTCTATGTATATAATCAGGTGATCTGTGAATAATGATAGTTTGCTTTCTTTCTTTTCAATATTTATATCTTTTCTTACTTAGTACAACACTGAATAGAAGGAAATATTGCCATCCTTGTCTTGTCCTGATCTTAAAAGTTTTCAATATTTTACCATTAAATAACTTTTGCTGTAAAAAGTTTTAGACACTTACTAGATTAAGGAGCTTCCGTTGCATTTCTAATGTATTAGTTCTTTTTCTAAAAATCATTTTATAAAATTATTTTATGTATATAATGAACTTATATTTTTCTTCTTAATTCTTTTAATGTGGCAATTTATGCTGATTGATTTTCAATTGTCAAGCCAGTTCTTTATTTCTGTAATAAACTCCACTTGGTCATAATGAACTATCCTTCTTTACCGCTGGTGAAATTTTACTTTAAGATGTACTTTGATATTTATATATTTACTACAGCTTTTTTTCTTAAGCAAAAATAAAAAATTATTATATTTTAGTTCTAGAGGATAGAGGTTCAAAATGGGTTTCACTGAGGTAAAACCAAAGCGTCAGCAGGACTGCATTCCTTCGGCAACTCTAGGAAAGAATCCATTTCTTTATCTTTTCCAGATTGTGGAGACCACCCACATTCCTTGGCTCATGACCTTCCATCTTCAAAGCCAGCAATGGTAGGTTCAGCTCCTTTCACGTTGAATCACTCCATCATCATATCTCTTTCTCTGACTCTGACCCTTCTTTTGCCTCCCTCTTTCTGTTTTAAAGACTCTTGTGATTACATTAGGCCCACTCAGATAACCAAGGATAATCTCCCTATTTTAAGATCAGTTGATCAGTAACTTTAATTTCTCTTTGCCATGTAATATGACATATTCACAAGCTTAAGGAATTAGGATATAGATACCTTTGGGGAGCCATTATACCACCTTCCATAGTCACTCTAGTTCTGGACTTGTAGTCATTTGATATAATAAATTTCCCTATGGTTAAAGCCTACATAATTTGAGTCTGGTCTTGATTTATTCACCATAGTCTCCTTATCACCATATAGCACAATGCTTGGAATATAGTATATGACTGATAACTACTGTTGAAAGATGTATTTATTGATGCTCTTAGTGCCTAGATAGTTTAGGCCAGTGATTTTCCAACTAGATCCCACAGAATCCGAAAGTGGCACTGCTGTGCCTTAGGGACCGTTTGAGGATGGAGAGGGGAAACTGCTAAGGAGACGGCTGAGTAGGGCCCCCACTCCTAGCCTCGCTTCAATCGAAGCAATTTGCCCTTATCTATTTCATATTTTGAGATTCCGTCTAAAATTTTATTCATGAGAAGGGATTCTACTGCTGTAGGAAGTTTAAAGAACACTGGGATTAGATGTTTCAGATGTTTGCTTATGAAGATACTCATATAATTTTGTAAGATAAGCCGAACCAGCTGTCTAGGTGAGTTATCCATGTAACGAGAAGGATGTGCTTCACGTGGTGCCCAGCTGAAACTGGGTTGAGTAGAACTGGAGCATGAGACAGTCTCTTTACAACTCAGCATTCTAAATAGTTTCCTGTTCAATTCCTCAAATATTTTTTTGCAATTAAGCAATTCCTTTGGTCCTGTAAGTTTCACAAAGCTCCTTAGAATTCAGCTGGACATGAAGAACTGCCTTTTCCAAGTAGCTGGGTGATCTTGGACAAGTTGCTTGACCTTTTCAACTTCAGTTTCCTCTTCTGTAAAATGGAGCTATCTAGTCATACTCTCTGGCCCCAGGGAATTGTAGAGAATGGAAGGAATCCTTTGCAGTTGTCTAATGGGCTGCAGATCCCAGGTAGAAACAGGATGAGGAGACTTCTACTACTGAGGATGTTCTCCTACTACTGAGATGTCAACCACCTATTTATCGTAGTATGGCTGATGGGCTTGGGCCTTGGGTCTCCTTCTGGCGCTTACTCTCCCAGAAAAGAAAAGTCTTAACGTCCTCTGGAAGCCAGATCTGATTCCAGGAGATGAATGTTTCACATATGAAACCCAAGCCTCCCGCCACGATTGCCCACAGAAAAGGGCGTGAGGAGGGCAGTGGTCAAACCTACCAGGGCGACGAATCTGACTCAGAGCCTGGCCTGGGGGAGGCATTCGGGTGCTCAGAGCTGCTGCCATCCTCCTCTTTTTTTCCCGAGTTTGTATTAGTGATGTGGGGGTTCATGCAGGGTCCCTGCCTGCTTTCAGACCAGAGCACATTTATGGGGTGTTAGACTTTGTTGCCCTGTGCTGTGCCCATCACGACAGCTTTTTTGAAATAGCTTTGCATGGGTGTTTGTTCTTTCCTTTTACTCTCAACCTTTTCATATTCTTGTATATTAGATATATCCCTTAAAAGTAGCATAAAGCTTTAAAAAAGTCTGATAATCTTTTTCTTTTAATTGGAGCATTTAGTCAATTTATAAGTAATGCAATCTAATTACCGATATATTTGAATTTAAATTTACCATTTTACTATGTGTTTTCTATTTGTTTCATCTGTTCTATGTTCCCCTTTATCTCTTTTCTGGCCTTCTTTTGGATATTTTTTTATTATTCCATTTCCTTCATTCTAACAGCTTGAGGGATATATATTATTTTATTATCACCATAAATGCTTTATCACAAATGTTCTAATAAGTGGTCTATTAAAATTTTATTTTGTTTCTGAAGACTGAAATGATAAATGAGGTCTATTTTCTCACTGGCAGGCATGATTTTGATAGCAAGCTTCTCAAATAGCAGGACATCACACTCTGACACTACCACTTATATTTATCTACAAAGAGAATTTAGTTAGAAGGACAGAGCATCCAGGAAAATTACTATATACCTGACAGAATCACAATCTTTCAGTACTTAATGCAATTTTTTTATTTGGCCCAAATCTCAAACTATATTCTCAACTTGTTTTTTTTAAGTTTCACACTGGTAGTATTTGTAAACTTAAACTGTCATTTAAAGTGAAATATTTATAGTTCCTTGACAATAGTAGAGTTGAAACTAATAGTAACATTAAATCAAGAATTTATAAATTCAAAAAAAAAAAGAACTACCCTGGAGATGAAAATAATTTAACTTGTGGATGGTGGAAATGTAGTTTTAAAAAATATAAAGCATGGCATAGGGCTTGTTAATAGATATAGAAAACAGCAAGAGGTAAGAATAAAAAAAAAGAAAATGCGTTCATTTACATTCTTTAAGTAATATCCCTTGAAAATATTCTAATTAGATGGCATAAGAAAACCCTGTCTACACTTGGGTCAACAATTTACAGCCTGTGGGCCAAATTGGCCCCGCCCACTCATTCGCTTACTGTCTATGGCTGCTTTTGTGGTAGTGTTGAGTAGCTGCAATATGAGACCATATGGCCTACAAAACTGAAAATATGTACTAATTGGTTCTTTAAAGAAAAAGTTTGCGGACCCCTGGCCAACAGCAGACTTTCATCTCTCCCGTCTGCCTGGGCATATTCTATTCTTACTTCAAGTTATCTTCAGGCATGCTAGAAAAGAGGCAAAAGGAAAGAGAAAGGCAAATAAGGGAATTTCATAAAGGGGACAAAAACTGTTGTTACCTTTGACCTTCTGGTCTAATGTAGGCACTGTTCCTTGTAACTGCACTTCTGGGAATGTCAATGAGATGCCTGTTCATGCTTCATAAAGGTCCCTTAGTCACCCACATCCCGGGAGACCTTGCTCCTATTTTCTGACATTTCTCTCTCTCTCTGGGCTACGGAGGCAAATAGCCCATTCAAGACTCAAATGGAAGAAAGGAAAGAAGGTCTCTTTTTAGAGCCCCAACACACTTACCTCCGGCAGAGTGAATACATCCTGTTGGAGGCAGTGATTCGAAAATACTCTGGTTTTGAGCGAGAAGAACTGCCACTTATGGTTCCCAAACCTAAACGCTGATAGTCTCGGAAGCAAGCTTTTTCTACCAACTGTTCCATCGTAGACTTCTCTGAGGCCTTCAGAGTGGTGCTTGTGGGGAGTTCACTTTCATCTGAAACTGTGATGGCAGAAACAGGTTTTGAAGAAATGATATAGCTCAAAGTAGAAGATTGAAAACTTCCTTTTGAAGAGGATCCTTAAACCAAGAGAGGTTTATATTAGCGCTACAGGTACTATATATATCACAAATTAAATCATGTAACGGCTATGGGGAATCATTGTGTTCAAACATAAATTAGAACGGTAATGGATAGTCAGAAAAGAAAAATATCAGAAGCTCAAATAACTCAGAATGTCAGGGACATTAACTAAAAATTTCTAAAAACAATATAATTTTGAATTTATCACTCATTTTTCTGTTTCAGTCAGGCCTGCTTATTAATGCCAAAGTGCAGGGATCTCTATTTAGGACTTCATAGAATAAACACTCGAACTTTGTCAGAGGCTAAACCTGTCAGTAAAATTGATCTTCAACATGATCACTATACAAACTCATCATCCAGGTTTCAGTTAACTTTTCAGAGCATAAACTTTTTTTTTTTTTTTTAAGATTTTATTGGGGAAGGGGAACAGGACCTTATTGAGGAATAGTGTGTACTGCCAGGCCTGTTTTCCAAGTCAAGTTGTTGTCCTTTCAATCTTAGTTGTGGAGGGTGCCGTTCAGCTTCAAGTTGTCCTTTCAGTCTTAGTTGTGTCAGGCGCAGCTCAGCTCCAGGTCCAGTTGCCGTTGCTAGTTGCAGGGGGCACAGCCCACCATCCCTTGCGGGAGTTGAACCGACAACCTTGTGGTTGAGAGGATGCGCTCCAACCAACTGAGCCATCCTGGAGCTCAGCGGCAGCTCAGCTCAAGGTGCCGTGTTCAATCTTGGTTGCAGGGGGTGGAGCCCACCATCCCTTGCGGGACTTGAGGAATTGAACTGGCAACCTTGTGGTTGAGAGCCCACTGGCCCATGTGGGAATCAAACCGGCAGCCTTCGGAGTTAGGAGCATGGAGCTCTAACCGCCTGAGCCACCGGGCCGGCCCCAGAGCATAAACTTTTATTAAAAATCTCTAGACTATGCAGAAGTTCACTAGTGTTGGAAAGACCTTTTTTAGAGAGGTATGAAGAAGTTATCGCTTTTTTGTAGAAATATTTTTGTCAGAGGATGTGGTATACATGGGAAACTCCCTCACAATTTTGCAATCACAGGTTACAGAATCCTTTAAAATTTTAGATGTGGAAGAATTTACCCAATAATCAAGTATTTTAGGGAGGACTTAAAAAAAACACGACATTCCTAATTGGTACTGCACGTTCTAACTAAAAAAAAATTCCATTGTTAAAAACTGTCTGAATTTACTTTCCTATTTATTTTTAAAGTAAGGTAAGTTAAATTAAGCTTTCAAAGTTTTTGGAAATGTACTCAAAGTTTTAATGTCAAAGAGAACAATATGCTTCTCTTCCATTAAAAGAAAAAAAAAAAAAGCAACCTAACAGCTTATCCTTGTAAATATACGATTGTGTGTTAGTTTATAAACTTCATAATGCAAGTATTATTATCAGGTATCAGTTTTGTGTTGGGCTTTTATTTTCAAAGGTGCAAAAAGCATTACATAATTAGGTCTTTTGGTGGCATAATAGTTTTTGTTCTATGAAATCATAAAAACTTTGAGTTAGAAGAGTCAATAGTGATGGGTGGCACTAATTTTCCAGGTCACTATGAGGAGGCCAGGGTTCCAACAAATGGTCATTTCAGTAATGCTATGGCGAGTCTTTACATTGCCCCAGAGGCAAGCTTGTAGGTACATATACTGAAATGGAGACCTTTGGCCTGTGCTCTATCTAAAGATGAGGTTTCTTTCTTTAAAACGTTGTTGTTGATGATAATTATCAGAAGCAGTAGTTAGATAAGCACTGGTGATTGATTCTACGATCCTGAGAAGGAAAAGGGTGCAATGGCATCCTGTCTATTAGATCAAATTCTCTCATGTGTTCATTTCGTAAGCGTATTCGATACTGGGTGAAGGAATAGAAAACAGTCAATAAGATGTTTTGCCACTGTTTTTTTGCCTCTGTTTTCCTGACTGAGCGGTATCTCAGATTCCCAGATTCTGTTCTTTTAAATATGTACCAGGCATTTTTTTTTTCTTAAATCATGTAAGAATCCCTTCATTTTAGGTCCTCCATTTTGATTTAGAGCACCCACAATATTCTTACCCCAAACCCAAATCTTCAACTTCGAATATTCAATGTCCTTATATCCTTATTCTTAATCCTTAACAATAAGATATAGGGACTACTTTATAACTAAATTTCCTATGCAGTGGGGTTTCTTTCTCCCTTTAAAGAGACCCACATAACAATGATTCTATGGATTTAGTAAAGGATATACTATGGATTTAGTAAAGAATATAAAATTATACCTTTAGTATAATTTAATAAAATCTTATCTGAACAATGGGATGTTGGGAAAATAAAAAGTTTTTTTTCCAGTTCTCAGAAGTTCTGACTGAGAAGCTTGTAATTGCTTCCAATCTTCTTATGAGATCTAGGTTTCAGTGAGTCAGGTTTAAGTGCAACTACATATTAGTTTCTTATTCTTACTCATATAAGAAGAAAGAATACAATTGACTCAAGGAGGAAAAACAAGTTCTCACATACCAGATATGTCATCTTCTTCATTCCATCCAGGACGATTCCCTCTCTCTTCCACAATTGTCCCTGTCCTCTTCTTCAATAGATACTGACGCCCAATTGTCATTTTCCCTGCCCTTTTGGCACCTTTCACAATCGTTTTTGAGAAAGTGCTACAAGTCATAAAACCAAAAGAGAATGTCAATTTAATATGAAGATACTGCCATAGCTCAACTTGTTTCTTCTCTCTTTCCACAGCCACTAGTATTGCTCAGATCCTCATTAAACCTCTCCTTCTTTAGACCACTTTTTATATGGCAGCAAACTAATTTCCAATAAAACAAAGCTGTCATCAGGATACTGTTTTAGGTAAAAAGTACAAGAAGCTAGAGTGGGACACAAACTACTTATCATCCCAAATCTAAACTCAGCTTGGCTTTTTGGTCAAGCATGTCCCTAACCCAATCTGGTTATCCACGCCACTGCCCCCACCAGTGCCCACAAACTATGCTTATGGAAGTCATGCAAGGAAAGCCAGCCTGCCCCCTTCTCTACTGATTCAAACTCTTTCTACCAACTCATAGGCTTTTCTTTGAGATCATATGACAATTATAGTTGGTAACACCTTATTTCTTAAATGTTTTAAGTGTGTATGTGTGGTGTCCTGGCTTCTCACACTGTAAACCTTCTGAGATATGTAAAAGAATAATGTAATTCCCCTTTTTGAGAGGAGAAAAATCAGAAATCAGAAATCTGAGCACCCTTTTGAGAATCAGCTTTAATTAAAGGGAAACTAAGATGTAAATCACACAGACCTAATAGTACTTTATTTATTTAAATAGTTTACCTTCTCTTGCTGATAGAAAATCTGGGTACAGATTTTACAATCACAGAGAATTAAACAAAGAAACTGCTTCCTAAGTAATCATATTGAGATGAAGGTTTCAAATAAAATTGTTTTTGATTATGTTTTTCTCTACTATAAAGAACAGAACTCTTTCTGTGTTTTCTTGCCATTCGGTGAAAAGGATTCTTTTACTGTCAAACAGTTTTGCCAGACCCTGTCTTTAGTCATTTGAAATGTAAATCTGAGGGTTATGAAACATGTTTTAGATAATTGTTAGAAATCATAAAATACTGGTATTTCCTAAATTAAAGCCTACTGTGAGTCACTTCAGGTGTAACTTAAGCTCAACAAGACTTTTGAAAAATTTTTCCAACTAGAGCTATATCCTTTGTTTTATACACTCAAGAAAATTCTAAGATGTTTTAAGTTTTAAAATTGCTATATCTCTTTTGCAGCTGGATAGTATAAGCTTGATACAATAAGCTTCATTTTATACATATATATATATATATATTTAAATTTATTTATCTATAATATATAAATGTCCCCCCTGATAGTTTCTACATATAAAACACTATGCAAAGCTTTGTTTCTTCCACAGAGGACGGGGATAATGAATATCATAGGCTCCTCTGTGGCTCCACAGTGCTAAGGCAAGATTCTTGGTTCATTGTTTAAACACCTAGGAAGCTGGTCATGCTTCAGCATATCATACCTGGCTATGTGTAGTCTCCTTTGCTTACTGGGTAACTGTGGTACAGGTGGCTAGCTATGCAACTGAGAGATGCACCTGGAACCTTAAATCTTCTCTCATGCCGAGCCTACCTCAATTTCAGGCGAAGGAAAAGCTTTTTCTCCCAAGTCTGCAGAGAATGCCCTAATATGTAATTTGCATTGGCATATGGCCAAATACCAGGTGATTAATGATGAATAACTGAAATTTTAGCCCTATATTTTGTCACTAATTGATGAGAATTTTAAACCAATTGTTATTTTGTAATAACTAAAATTTAAAAGTTTCGACATAAGTTCCTAAAAATTTTCATCAGAAAATAAGCGTTCCTACTAAGAAAGATGACAACGAAATACAATGCCTGATCTTGGGTTGCAGTGTGTACCAGGAAGGAAAAACAAGTAGCTATAACAAATCATCAGCAAAATTTGAATATGGACTCTGAGTTAAACAAAAGTTTTATACCAATTAAATTTCCTAATTGTGATTACTGTACTGTCATTATGTAAGATAATGTCTTTGTTCTTAGGAAATATAGACTTTTTAAGGAGAAAGGAGTGTTAATGTATGTAACTCAAATGCTTTAGAAAAAAATATATATGAAAGAGAATGATAAAGAAAATGGAGCAAAACATAAACAACTGTCAATCTGGATAAAAGGCAGAGAGGAATTCTTTGTACAAGGTTGTAACTTTTCTGTAAATTTGAAATTGTATCAAAACAAAATGTTACAAAAAAATGAAAAGAAAAGATAAAGGCTCCCATATTTACAACACAGCAAAACTGTCTGCCCCACCTGGATATTAACAAAAACTAAAGAAATTGCTCAAAGACAGAAAGTGATCAATATGGGAAAAATGGAAAATAGAATTTCACATTCTAAAAATGCATCATGAGCACTGAACATGATCCTCAAGCCTCGTGTAGCTTTTAATTTTTGAAACTTGTTACATATATCAGTGCTACTGTTCCGTAACTTTCTGAGCTTGGCCCAATGGGCTTGACAGAATAGCAAACAAAAAGAGCAGTCCTTACACCTTGAACCCAAAAATAGGTCACTTCTCCTGACAGTCAACTATGGGAGAGCTGAAATGAAGAAACCAGACTGTATTCTTACCGAAAGGAAGTGTTCTTTTCCTTCTGTTTGGGTAAAATTATCTGTGGGGTAGTTTGTCCAGCAGCAAAAGCAAAGGTGGTGAAAATGGACTGAGGATAACGGAACTTCATCAACTGCTTCTTAAAAATCTCTACTACTTCTGGACTCACTTCTTCATCAAATGCTACTTTAATCAACTAGAGACAAAAGAGATTAAACATATCAGAAGCATTAAGGATTTCAAGATAACTTCCGCCCCAAATGACTGAAATAACAGAAAATAACAATACTAAATGGAAGAGTTTGGAGGCTGAAGAGACCTTGGATATTATGCAAGACCTTGGATAGTTTTCAATTTTAAAAATAAAAATTAAGGCACAGAGAGGTTTAATTGCTACAGATAGTTAGTTGGCAAGAAAAATCATATATCTTGAAGTTGGGTTGCATTACGACTATCTTTTCTATGATGAGATGAGATAGGGAAGTTAACTTATAGTAGCTAAAGTAGGAAACATGTCCTCATTTCCCAGCTGTTGGTTCTAGAAGGGAATTGGCCTAATCAGATCTCTTCCCAGCCAGAAATACTATAAATCTAGGAAGAAAAAATTTGGTGTGACTAGAATCCTACCAATGTAGCCAGGCCATACTCTAATTTAGAGTCCTTGGGCAGTCGGAACAGTGACTAAATCCCTAGGAAGTCACTGCTCTCAGGTAATGGGAGCAGGTCTGGAGCCTAGAGATCTGCAACCTCACATTTCACACAATTAGCATAGGGAAGCACTAGGGAGGGCTTCTTGACTAGAAAGAATGAGGCAAGCATTGGAGCCCTAGGAAATCTGAGAAGTCAGAGACAAGGCATGAAGACTAGCAAGAGCAAAATATCACAGACTAAGAATTGTTAAAAAGGAAAAACTAAGAAAAGACCATTCTTGCATCAGTAATTCCACAGTTCTAATATGTTCAGAGTGCCCTGGAAAAACCTTTGCTTTATTAGGGGTTATGTAGTTAGTACCAATAATACTATAGCCCTAGTTATAATTCTCAGAGTTTCACCTCTTCCACAGAAGAGCCATAAAGCATTTCCTTCTGAAACAGCTGCCAAGAGAATTGCTTTCTATCTGAAGGCTATATCAAACACAAATTGAGGTTTGACTTGTCTGAGAACAGGAGTCAATTGTGTGTATCTCAATTTCTAAGATCACTAAATATGGACAGATAATTTGTTGGTACTCTGAGTTGGCCACAGGGTTCACAAAATGAGGAATTAGATCCAAGAATATTCATGTGTTTACTCAGTTGAAGATTACCCTCTCAGATCCTCTGATCCTTCTCCACAGAAAGTGGCCATGACATCATTTGTAAAAACCTTTTAAACAATAGAATGGTTCCCTTTCTTAATACCTGAAAAGATGCTGATGTGATCTGCAGTCCGTCTTGCATGTTCTGCTGTAGCTGGTTCTGCATTGTAATCTTCTTTTCCTTGGTGATGGAGGCAATGGGAAAACTTCGCACAACTGTCTGCTCGCCAACTATAGGAAGACAGAACACAGACTCAGCAACAATACTTTACAGCTCATTTCTAGAGTCTCTGCTGCTCATTTCATCAGCCTCTGTTGGAGAAACGCCCAGAGAAATGCCCTTTGGAGAGGATAATGCCCAGAAATGCAGTGAGAGAAAATGCTGTGAATCTAGAATCACATTCACTAATTTTACTGCGTGGCAATTCACTCTGGAAACACAACCCTTTCCACAGTGGAGGAACTGTCACAGCCTGCCTTCGCTTTATTCTCCCAACCTCTATGTGCCAACGTAAGATCACCTGGTTTAAGGCAATCTTACAGGAAGGGCAGGTTTCATACCGAATAAATGAAGTATCTTCAGATATTGAAAAGAAAACCACGATCTCTAATGCAAAAATAAAGCAAAAGAGAAAGTTTTAGGAGTTTGTTTCCATATGTGGTAAAGGTGCTGTACTATGTGTATGTGCCTTTGGAAGATATAGGATTGGGCTTAGGCCCAAGATTTTTAGGAGTTTAAATATTAAAGCAAAAAACGGAAAATATAATTAATTATCAACTGCCTGAGGTTAAGGAGATGAGAGTCTCGAAAAGAAGCGGCACACGTGAAGCCTCCCTTGGAGAGCTTACAGCTCCCCAAGGGACAGGAGAGTCATACATAGGATATAACAACATGTAATTAGCTCTTAGGTTTGAGGGAACAAGGCTTTAAATATTTCAGAAAGGGCAAAGATTTCTGCATGCTAGATGGCTAGAGAATGATTCTTGGAGGAAGTGCGAGAAACGTGAGCTTTGAAGAGAATGTAGGTTTGGATCTGCAGAGGGGAAGAGGGAGGGCATTTCAGGCAGTGGTACCAGTAATAGCACAGGAGCAGCAACAGGCAAGGAAGCCAGAGAGTGGATGTGAACCAGCTTTATCTGACTCACGTGCCGACACCCTTATCCACTTATCATCAGAATTGCTCATGCCCTGGACCTATAAATTCCCAGCCTGCAAAATTCTGATTATCCTCTATGTTAAGGTCACACTCAGAAGCTACACAAAATCAGGATGTACACAGGATTTAAGGTCACAACCTATGCTTATACAACACATGTAAAATGATCAGGTTTCTGTGTCATTAAAGGAGAACTTTTAAATTAGAAATTTAAAAAGAGAACTAAAAGAGGCAAATGAAAACGTTTTTTTCTGATAAAATAAATTTCCTAAAATGTGAAATTAACCCACAAATTGACAGGAAAAAACAAGAGAACAATACAAGCTTTCACATTAAGTATGGCATTGATTTTTTAAAAATAAATAAATAAATTAGAGCAATTTAAATGACCAAGTGTCTCACGTATGTGTGTGTGTGTGTGTGTGTGTGTGTATACATAATATAGGCATATATGTATATATGTCCAAAATGTATGTTTATGCCCATTGAGCTTATAAAAGTCATAGAACAAAAAAGTTATTAAGTACTAGATATTTAGTTTCTTTAAGAATACATAAGCTTTTAAATACAAATATAATTTATATACAGTAATATCATAGAAGAGGGCTGAGAAATTTTGCTCTATTCTCATTTTTTCAAAATGAGCACAACTATTCCTATAGATACATTTTGTTTATTGAAATTGATGCACTTTTTGCTTATTATATGGTAAGCAATATTTTATGTCCAAGATAATAAATCATCTGATTCTATCCACATAAGGAATTATACAACTGTGAGATTTTAAAGATACTATATTTTACACATCTGAATTCTACTGTCTAACAAAATGCATAGCACACAGTACATACTCATCAAAAGCTACTGAATAAGTAATTTCAGATGAGGAAGGAACTTTAGTGACCATTTATCCCAATGGTTCCCGATCCTCAGTATACATCACAATCATCTCTGGGGCTTAAAAATACAGATGCCTAGGTCTCTCCATTCCTAGAATCCTAATTCAGATTTGAATTCAATTGTTTGAGGGTTGGGTCCAGAACTGGGTATCTTTAAAAAACTTTCTGGATAATTCAAATTCATCACAATCAAGGTTGAGAACCACTGCATTATCACCAATCAAGCTTAATTCCCTAATTTTATACAAGGGGAAATTGTAGCCTTACAGTTAACTGTAGGACTCAGAAAGGTGGGGCAAATCAGCAAGGGACACTGTTAGCAGCCAGATACTGTGAATATTCTAAGGGCACAATATGCTGCCTCATGAAATTATAATCATTTCAGTGAACTTACGGGTTCTTCAAATAAGACTCTATGATCCAAATTATCATTAGCTGTGCTATACAGAAGTCTTCTAAAAAATACCTGTGTGGTAAAAGGCTTACTTTGAATCTGAAAAATCTGCAAATCATTGTACATAGATGGAATCCAAACCTCACGCAGCACACAGATAGCCATGTTCCGCTGGCATGTGAGCCATACCTAGCTGATCATGGGGAGCCCCTCTGAACAGAATTCTGTATGTGGTGAGGAACAAGGCTCCTTCTGCTGGCAGCAGCTGGGGGCCTCCAAGAAGGCCCCCGGTAGCTTCTTCTCTTCCATCAGGATCCAGTAGGACACGAAGACCTTCACAAACAATTTCTTCTCCTGGCAGTAGAGCAGGTCTAAGAATCTTGGGCTAACAACAGAAAAAGTGTTTTAAACACAACTCTTGTGGGGTCTCCAACACTTAGACAAGGTTATTTTTTCAGTTACAGACCTAAAAAACTTGAGCCAGACTTCCCAGATAGCCAAAATGAGAAGACAGATTTGGGAAGAGGCAGAAATGACAGATCTGCATCCAAATATAAAAAGATTCTTTGTAGCATTGCTTATTAAAAGTAAAACCATTGGAAATTACTAAAATGTTTGAAATATCTAGACAATGCAACTTTCTGTAATCATTTTTAAAAATGACATGAATCTATATGTATTAACATAGATGAGGATCTATATGATAAACTCCTCTGAAAGTTTAATGTATCATTAAAAGTGGAGCTGGTCTCTGTAAAATGTTAGGAGAAGGTACTTTCTGGGGTACAACAGTCTATTGCTGCTTTTTTAAGAAGTGATGTTATACTCTGAAAGTATGTGGTCTGCAACATTTACCTTCTGTATAGGTGGAAGTCTTCTACTCTCTCGATGCACTGCTTCGAGGGTCTCAATGTGCATAGCTACAATTCCTAGGATGAATCAGAGTATTCAAAATGAAAGAACATAAAACAAGCAGAATTAAAACAAATTTTGAATATTTTAGAATTAAAAACTAATCACATTTTGGTGGTTCCTCAAAGAGTTAAACATAGAAATAATATATGACCCAGCAATTTGACGCCTAGGTCTATATCCAAAAGAAATGAAAACAAGGTTCACACAGAGACTTCTATGTGACTATTCTTAGTAGCAGTGTTCCCAATAGCCAGAAGGTGGAAACAATCCAAGTGTCCATCAACAGATGAACGGATAAACAAAATGTGGCATATCTATACCATGGAATATTGTTCAGCCTTAAAAAGGAATGGAGTTTTGACACATGCTACAACATGGATGAAACTTGAAGACATTATGCTAAGTGAAATAAGCCCGACACAAAAGGACAGATATCATATGATTTCACTTACATGCAATACCTAAAATCGGCAAATTCATAGGGATAGAAAGATCAGAGGTAACCGGGTAGAGAATGCGGAGTTATTGCTTAATGGAGTTATTGCTTAATACAGAGTGTCTGTTTGGAGTGATGATAAAATTTTGCTAATATATGTATACAGTGGTAACGGTTGTATAACATTGTGGATGTAATTAATACCACTGAATTTTACACTTCAACATGGTTTAAAATGGTAAATTTTATGTTATATATATTTTACCACAATTTAAAAATATTTGAAAAAACTAATCAGAACATAAATACAGTTGGCCTTCCGTATCTGTGGGTTCCACATCAGACTCAATTAACTGTGGATCAAAACTATTCGGAAAAAACTTATGTTGTTGCTAACATGTACTATGTAATTAGTTAGGTCTATGATGTGTCTGTACTGAATATGTACAGACTTTCTTTGTCATTATTCTCTACACAATATGCAGTATAAACAACTATTTACATAGCATTTACATTGCATTCAGTATTATAAGTAATCTAGAGATGATTTAAAGTATACAGGAGGATGTGCGTAGGTTCTAAGCAAATACTATGCCATTTTATATAAGGGACTTGGGCATCCACAGATTTTGGTATCTGTGGGGGTTCCTGGAACCAATCCCCTGCAGATATCGAGGGAGGGCTGTAAATAACATGGCCAAACTACACAGAAAACAAGTATTACAGGTGTTATGCGGGAAAAAGTAGACCATAAGAACTATTCTTACCCAATTATCTCCAATATTCTGGTTATCTAACATCTGCAAAGTGATTACCTGGGATCATGCAATGAAGACTCTTGATGTGATCCTGAGTAACTCCACTCTCTGTACAAACCTTGTCAATAAATCGGGTTATGAAACGCACAACAGAATTGGCAATGTCATTATTCTCTGAATCTTCAAATCCACTTTCTGTATCATAGCTCTCAGCTACACTTCCTGCAATACTAAGAAAGTTAAGGAAAGAAATCTCAGTCAGTACATAAATATGACAAATTGCTACTATATCACCATCAATTTCCATAGCAATTTAAACTTGCTCAAAGAGATGTATACTCAAGTAGAAGCTCACTTAACTCCATGGCTCCTTTATAAGTGACCGTGGTGAAACATGATACTCCACTTGCCTACATTTGGAAGCTACTGTCAGGCATTGTCCTTTGGACCCAGATTTATTTTTATAAGGAATACCTTCTTGTCATTTTCCTAAAGGAACTCAGGAACCATAGAAAATAAAGCAAAAAGCGATGCTTTCATTTATTATCTGATACTTGAACCTTCGGAAAAAAAAAAACAACCTGTCCCCCCCAAGTGAAATACCACATAGAACCAGACAAAGTCATATGGCTATCTTTACAAAAGCCTTTGGCAATCGCGGGACATGTTCCTTGGTAGGCAAAGCAAAAGAACTTTTTTCAGCAAATAGCACATTCTTCCAAATGGAAGAACCAAATTGTCCTATGAACCCTTCTCTTGTCAATATTTATCTCTCTCTGAGTGGAATGCAACCCAACCCTTTGAAGCCATCAGTCTTCTGTACGTGATAAAATCATGCAAGAGAGGGGAATTAATTTGAAATGGAGCAGATGTGAAAGCTCAATCCTTGCCCTTGTTGCTCACTCAGTTCCCACTATTCAACAAATACTCCTGCCTCCTATGTCTTCTTTTAGACTGCTAATCATGGAAAAGACTCAGGTGAATGTTCTAACCTATTCAATTCTCCTTCCTCTTAATCCAACCACGTTAGCTGAATCAGTGTTAAAGTAAAGCTAAGCAGTGAATATGGCTATCACACCGTCCCAAAGCATTAAAGAACTTAGGTGCCTCAGCCACTCACCATGTAAATCAGGTTGTAGAAAATGTCATGAAGGAAAAAAAAAAAGCAGGGTAGGAGAAAGAGTGATGGACGTGATACTTAAGATAGGGAAGTCAGGAGGGCCTATCCGGGTAGGTGACATTTGAGCAGAGAACTAAAGGACGTAAGGGAGTGATTCTTAGGACTATTTCAGTGAAAGTATTCCAGATTGTGTGGACAAGTACAAAGGCCCTGAGGCAGTATGATGCTTAGGGTGTTTGAGGATTAGCATCAGCAGGGAGACCAGAGTGGCTGACAGAAAAGCGATAGGAAATAAGGTCAGAGCAGTAGCCAGAGGTCAGATCCTGTCAGGCCTTGTAATCTACTGGTTTCATTCTCAGCGGTATGGGAAGTTGTTGTAGGGTTGAGAGCAAGGCATGGCTGAGGTCATGATTACAGGCAAATGCACTGTATAAACTGACGAAAAGGAGGGCCAAGAAACAAATAATCACTTTGGCAAGAAGGAGTTCGTTAGTAATTTTCCAAAGTGATTTCTGAAGGGCTGGATCACTAGTGGGTGAGACATTTGAAAAATCAGGTCGCGAAAGAGAAGAGAGTATGGCAGGTGGTTAAGCACCGTCAAATGAGATGAAGGTTTTTTAATAGAGAAGAGCTGAGCAGGTCTGAAGTTGGAAAACATGGTTAATTTTTGAAATATACACAGTAATATCTGCCCCAAATACTTTATACTCTGCGTATCCACGTTCTAGTACCTGTTTGTGACAATGCTGTTGCTCCCACTCTCCCAGTCGCCTGGTGCCGACGTTCTTAGAAGCTTATTTTTACTTGTATCCAGTGGAACCAGAAGGTTGACCATGAGGTTTGCAAAGTGAATGGCCTGACTGAAGACAGTGCTTTCCTCACGCTGCACCAGCTCTTGCTGACTTGATTTGCTCAGAGTAGGCCACAGACGGAGCTGCTCAGCTGCCAGGTCCATTGCTGTCTTCTCCTGATATTGGTCATCAGAAAGCTTATCCTAAAAAAAAGAAAGAAACACAATCAAAATCCATCACCTCATATGAGCTTCAGAAAACAAGGAGATGTTTTACTAATTTATCTGTTAAAGACCTATACCAGCAAACATGAAAACATATACAAAAACATAACAAAACAAAAACCTAGCCTTTTTGACCCAGATCCAGTAGGCCTTGAGTGAAACCCAAGGAAGAAGTAGCAAAGCACAGATGAAAGCAGCTGACATTTCACTGCATTTATTTATCTCCATGGCTCCCTTTTTGGTTGCCAGTTGTAACAAATTATTGACCCAAGTATGAATGTTCCAGTAGCATTTACTAATACTCTGATATGTTTCTTTTCTTCTGCTCTTTGGGAGAAGGAGATGGAGAACCAAAGTCATGAAGTACACAGAGTTAGATTTCCTTGTAAATGTGGGAGTCAAATATTATCACCCACATGGATATATGGGTGACCATGAGATTTGTAAGAGTGGTTTTCTAGCAGGGTGAAGAGTTAAACAATAAGAGTAACCTACATCTGCATAGCACTATACAGCTTGTGAAGAGCTGGACATCTATAGTCTCACTTGTATCTAACCCGGGGCTTGGAGACAGGCTTCGTTAGAATACAGGACACAGAAGCAGTGACACGTGTTTGCTCTACGAAGGCTTTTTAGATATATCAATGTTATCATTACAGCTGCTTAAAATATTATCAAAAGCACCGCACCGGCCCAATTATTTCTGGAACATGACCTCACACTAATAGCGTCTGCATCTGCTACAAGTTACTTACCCAAGGGCATTTGGTGTTTTGAAAGGAACATCTGAGTTTTAAATTGACGCTATCACAATAATAATTTAGAACATCAGATGTCAGGTAGTGTTATTTGTTATTAAAGTTTCTATTCTTATCATACTCGATAGCAGACCAATAATATGTTTAAAATTACACAAGACATGGAAATATTGAATACTACTGTGTAGTTTCTGTAGATATTTAGGTTTATTTATCTCACATAACATAAGGCCAATTTAAATGAAGGATAATGGAAAGGACCAGCCGCAATGTATTAACCCAGGAGGTAGAATGAAAAATTACTCTAAAGTGAATCAACATTGACAGTCAGCCTTTAATGCTGCTTTATGTTCAATTAATGAGAATAATAATTTCTAACATTTATTATTTACTATATGTCAGGCACTCTTCAATACATTTTAGTTGTATTTGGTATTAAAATCTTACAATAATCGTATCTATTCATTTTACTAACAAGGAAATAAGGCATAGAGGGTAACATAAATTGCCCAAGACCAGACAGCTAGTGAAGAATTTAAAATTTCAGAAAAATTTAAACTCCTTTCAAATTAAAAACAATTTTTTCTCTATTTTAAAACATTTTGTTTAAAATATTTGATGTTAATAAAATATACAGAAACATGTAGAATATTCCTAAAAGAGAACCTAGATTTATCGCTGGTATACTTTTGAGCGGGCACACTTCTGAGAGCTACTGAATTTTACATTTACTTTAGAGTCAATTAACTTTATTTGACATTTCTTCAAGAAGTTAATTGCATCTGCCTAGGTATTTTAGGATTGTTCTTTCTGTTCAACTTCCTAGAATTGTTTCTAGGGAATTCCTAATTATTAAAATATAATAAAACAATTCTAGTGCTAAAGCACTGTTCAAGAAGTTATGGAAAAAATATAACATCAACAGAAGACGTTGTATCAACAGATATCAACAGAAGAAAGATCTCACCACAGAGCTCCCTAATGTAAACTCCAAATACACTGGTAGGAAGTGGCTAGATTTCCTTTGCCCTGGGGATATCTGAATAAGCTTCCCTTGATGCCAGGATCCCAGACCAGTACAGGTATCTTTCTTCTCTCATCTTACCTTTTGCTTCAGATATGGGGCATGATTGTCTTCCTTGGCTGAGAGATACAGTGAGCGAACTTGCTCCTGCACTGCATTGTAAAAGGTTGTCTCCCAAAACTGCTGATTCGCCCAGATGGGGTGGTCCTGCACACAGGTGTAAGCAAATTGGCTGACTCCAGGCGCCAGTTTCTGTGAGAACACACAATACACATCACCATGAGGCTGGCAGGATTATGACAGTTTGGAAGGTTACAGGGGCTACAGTTAACCATAGATGTGCTCAAAGGATTTATCTAAACAATACCTTATGGCAGTATAAGTTTAGCAAACAGCAGCTTGCTCATTTTTTAACCGGCAGTTTTGGGCTTGCTAGTAAACCCTTTAGGGTCTCGGTCACTTTATCAAAACGAACATTTTAGCAACAGCTATTATATGAATTAGAGAATATATAGAAAGAACTTACACTGCACCATACCCACAGTGGGCACTGGAGAGTTGGTAGCTTTATTACAATTGAAACACATAATAAAATCTATCACGACCTAAACATAAAACTCCGGGTAATTTAAAATTTCTTCTACCTGGTTTTAGAGTATATTTTTTTGGGGAGGGGCAGTAATTGAATGTGAGTGAGCCAACAACAGCCTGGCCTTACACACAAAATGAGGGATTATCACGCGTTTGGGACTGAAGAGGAATTGCACCATCCCTACTGCTTACTCTAGCCCTTTACTTCCCCAGCGAAGCTGCTGCCTGGCTCACATACGCTCTAGCAGAGGGTCCTGGGCTTCAAGAGCATTTTCTGGTACCCAAGTCTGGGATGGGAAGGTAATCCCAAACCAAACTTCTTTTCCAGGACTTCCTGCTGGGCTTTGGAGTAAGAGGAAACCTTCTCCTATGATTAACTACAGAAGGAAGGAAAACTAACTCTGCAGCCACTTGAGGCACTTCATAAATATTTATGTATCTCATTTAATACTAAAAATCCTGTAAGATGAGCATTATTATTGCCAATTTAATGAAGAAAAAGCAGAAGTTCACAAAATTTTAAGTGATTGTCTAAGGCCATATAGCAATTACGTAAGTGGTAGAACTATGTCTCAAGCCCAGAATTCGGATCCAAAGCCCCTGTTTTTAATACACCAAAATGTCCTGCAAAGGAACTGAAAGCGAATCATAAACACCAATTAGCACTGCTGTCTGTTTTTTCCTGCACTTTCAGATTTTGTTTCCCAAAGTTATATTCTGCCTTGAAACGTCTGACATGATTTCAATTAACAAAGCATTTTATTTTAATTTTTGGAATTTTTATATAAGAGTTTATTGAGCCAAACTGACATATGCTAGGGAGCACGATTTCAAATGTTCCCTGAATTTTAAATTTTACAGATAATTTGCATTGCCAAATTTCAGTTAACGATTTAAGTCATCTTTCCATAGCCAAAGCTTTCACTTCTAAAAGTTAAAGATGTTTCGAAAATTTCCATTATTTCTCAATACACAGCAGGTAACCTTCTCAATAGACAGACAATTTTTTGTCCATTTTATTCTTTGGAACTGAATTCATCTGTTATCTGTGAGTAGAACTAAGGTTTCTGATAATGTAAGTTTTCTTTTGAAGCAATTTAATGAGCTGAATTATCTTCTCCTGAAATGCTGGACACTGAATATCACTTTTAAGGTTATATACAAAACAATTATGTAGCAACAGTTGGTTCATTTCTTCGGGATGCATAACAGATGTGTAAGATATCTTGTGAAAATTATATGCTCAGTACATGCTGATTTTCTCCTTACTCTTGGGCAGACTAAACCTGGAACTGGAATAGGCACCAGGCAGACCATGGAATGTAGTACCTGTGTAGTTGGAAGTGGTGTGGCTGTGGTTTTGCCTGTGAGAGTCTACTTCTGCATCCCGTGTGATAAGTCCCCTTCAAGATAAGTCTGTGTATTGCTGCTGAGGAGATGGGCTACACGTCTATTAGATGGCTAAACACTGGGGCTGACCATGAAGCAATAACCAGAATTCCCCAAGTGGAAGTTACACAAGGATTATTACTGGTTTGCATAATGCTGTCTGCCCATTTAAGACATAGCTACTATATACCTATGGAGAAATCATGGACAAAACGTGTGAATATGTAAGCAAAAGCCACCGACACTATGAATCACATGCTCCTATACTCTGCTGGAAGATACTTGGGATGCACGTTGCACAATTTTTTCTTTTGTCCCTAAGTACCCTAAGGACTAACAATGACCTCTTGGCAGTGCAAAGGCCTATTCTGAAAGAGATATTACAGGCGTGAAATTCAAACAAGATAAAGGATAATTTCCACTGTCTTCCCCATGAATACAGAGGCAGCACCACTTCTTATAAATGCAATGTAATGAATAGCAGCTCTTAAAATTTTGTAGTTCTAAAATTATATTAATATAGATGAGCTCAGAAAAAACAGCTAACAGTTTCTCACAGAGTGCTTTTAGAATCATCAACACACAAAACATTACTATTAATTATAAATTTCTTATTACACCTTGACAGCTCTACAGGAATCAGAATATTTATAGAGAATATATGCGTGCATATATATATATGTATATATGTGTATATATACATATATATATATACACAGACACACACACAAAAAGTACCAAAAAATGTATACACATTTTAAGAAAGGAAAACTGTATTAAAATTGTAATACTCAATATATACTGATAACAAAAGATGAATACAAGTCATGTTTGACTTCTGCGTTTACAAGAAATGCTCCAAGTGGTTACCATCAGCGTCCAGACACTTCTGGTTATGGCAAACTACTGCTTGAGCAACGCTGGCCAAAGTGTCCACTTGTACACATTTTTTGGTACCCTCGGGGTGTGTGTGTGTGTGTGTGTGTGTGTGTGTGTGTGTGTAGAGAGAGAATTTATAGAGTATTTATAGAGAATCTGAGAGAAAAGCCCTGCTTTCTCTTTTAGAGTTTTTCTTACTGCTGCTGCATATTCACTTTCCTTGGCATGCATCAGTTACCATCTTCCTGTTTATTCACAAACTAAAAGTGAATACGTCCCTAAATCTTTTGAACAAAAAGTGAACTACCTGTATGTGTTCCAAGGCAGAAGAATAGTATAAAAGAGAGGACAGTAGCCCAAAGGGCCAGAACCCACAGCTCGTTTACTAGGTGAGAATTATAGAGGAGTGAAGTGATGATTATAGGATAATCAGGTGGCAACAGTCACAAATGACTGTCATCTTATACGTGCATAAAAATCATTAATTCAGAAATACTTCAAATATTATTATTTGTCCAAACATGAAATTTGCCTCCTTTCTTTGTGGTTTCAATTGCAAGCACGAGCACTGTGTCCCTGGCTGTAGGATGGGCAGGTGTGCTCTTAGGACCAGCAGGGGGCAGTAGCACCTTATTCTGCTTAGGTTCCATCATGGCTTGAGACAGCAACTGCAAAAACGGAGCTCTGCAGTCTGGCTGGGCTAGAAAGTGGGTGGGTGGTAAAGTGAATACGGCCTGTCCTCACTGTACATTTGAGAGACTCTAAAAGAAAATGAATTTGCCCAAAGTCATACAGCAAGATTGGTAGAAGAAAGGGGAACAGAAATAAGGTTTTCCTTTATTCTACATCATTTCTGTAACATACAAACATTGAGATATTCCACAAAACAAAACTATAGTATAATTACTTAAGAAAGATGCAGTGGCAGTTTAGTGTTTCAGAGTCACTATACCCTAGGTGTGACAGTATAGCAGTTTTAGTAAACAAAGAAAATAAGCACCTGTGGATAAAACTATCTTCTGATTCTAATCATTTCTTTGGTTTGAAGAAAAACCTTTCCCAAGATGGTCTCTCAAAATGGCCAAATAGGCCAGTTTCATGGCCTTTATTTTGTACAAAGATGAGACTCAGTCCACTCTGAGATTGTGAGAGCAGTGGGTAGGCAATGTTGTTGACAGATGACATCTTTCTTTCCCTTCAATTTTGGCAACAATATTTACTTTATATTTCATAATAATTCTTATGATTCTGTCCTAAAGAAACAAGTGATATTTTACCATGCAATTTTACGAGATGTTTAAGAATGTGTTGACTTCCTTCCTTATCTAGAAAAAATAGCCCTGAAGGTACTAGATTAAGCAATGTCATTCGTTTTCCACAAAGCATTCAAAGGAAACCCAGTAGGCGACAGGATATAGAGAATAAACTCAGGGGGCTCACCAACCAGCAGGCCAGATTCAAATCCAAATAAATGGACACAAATCATCTCAGAGACAAGTTGGTCAAGGGAAAGGTTAAGATATCAGTATCAGGGGCCTGTCTGAGGCTAGACATGTTTGCTCTCCAGGCCCAAGGCTCCAAATAGGGAACTCAGAGGGAAACCAGATTTCAGGGGAAAAAAAGCTAGCTAGCAGGACTGAGTGCATAAATATACAATGGTCTAAAAGAATAATGCAGAATACAAAGATTCACTGTATAAATTGCCGGGTATTTCCTATGCAGTCCTGGACACTGAAATACAAGTGTACCTCATTGTACAGTACGGGGATGGTGCCAGCCGGTCCTTTTACAATTCTACACTGGCCTGACCAAGTCCAGATTTAAGTCACTTTAAGAATTAATTTGAGTATTTTCTGATGAACTTTGGAAGTGCTTAATCTTGAGAGACAAAAAGACAAACAAAAGGAAGCTAAGAATAGAAAAAAAATGTATAATCAAAATCTGTATTTATCAATTCTTAACCAAATCTTAAAACATATTTATTTTGTGAATATTGGTTTTTAACCACAGGACATACAATATTATGGATTTGGTTGCAGCCCACTGTGTACCTCTCTGGGTCTAATTTTCCACCTATCCCAGAGGTAACAATGATGCTACATTGGGTAGTTTTCATTTCCATTTATGTTTTATACCTGTATATATCCATAAAGAATATACAGGATTATACTGCAGGTTTTATTTGTTGATGTTTTTCCAAGTATACAACTTACATTTCATTGATTTATGTAATATTGAACTGAACTATGTAATTATTTGAGACAAAACACAGTGGCTTTTGTAAACATACAACTCAGAAGGGACAGAAGAGTGGCCTGTACAGTAAGTATTAAGGATACTGTGTTCGTTAGTCAGTGGGATTTAAAGAATGGTGAGTAATCGGATTAATTAAAGGGGGGTGATCATGAGTAGCTATTACAGCTTTTCCTTTCTACTACCTGATACTCTCAGATTAAAAAGTACAAGTAACCTCAAATTCAGAAAGCTGTAACCCTCTCCTAGGTTGCTTAGATGATCCAGGCACACAATTTCTGTAGAAGAAATTCATTCATTCACCAGCATTGGCCAGTATTCATTTGATGTGTCAATGTCAGTAGGTGGAACGACAGGGTTGAAGTCCTTAAATCACTTATCTTTCTAATGATTCTCTGTATTAAGTTGCTTAGCAAATATTGAGAGATCAGAGCATGAATCAATGTATTTCCTTTGTGATCCAGAAATTAGTAGAAATCAAATACAAGCTTATTGTCAAGTCCTTTGACTGGATTTGATATTCTTAAAAATATAAGACAGGATCCAATCTGCTCCCCCCACTCCCTTTTTGCAGGTTTTAAAACTTTATATAAATGGTACCATATAGTGTTTTAATCTGCAACTTGGTTTTTCACACATTATGCTGCTAAACTTGTGTAGGTAATAATTATTATTATAACTAACCTGTATTGAGCTCTCAATATGTATATTTATTACCTTACTTAGTCCTTACAACAACCTTATAATCCATTGGGATAAGTACTATTATTAACCCTGTTTTAGAAGTGAAGAAACTGAGGCACAGAGAAGTTAAGCAACTTGTCCAAGAAAATAGTGCCAAGAAGTGACGGAACCAGAGCTGGGATTTGAACCCATAAGGTTTAGCTACAGTATCTAGCTTCTTAATCACTGTATAATTTAACTACTGTACAGAATTGCACTGTATGATTATATAGTGTCTTCTTGTCCCTATCAAAGGACATTTGCATTGTTTCCAGCTTTATGCTATTATAAACAGTGGTGTGTGAACATGTCAACTGTGAACTTTGATAACTGGTCTCCGTACCATTTCACAGTGCCTGGAAGTACTTGAGAGGGGTTAAGAAATACGATAATTCCTGTTATCTGTACCAATAAACATTTTTGGGTTATTGTACATTGGTTATTTTTCCAATGAGAAATTATTTAATGCAGACTTTTTGCAAATCTACTATTAAATAATTAACAATTCTTTAACATAAAATATCTAGTCAGTGTTTAAATCTTTAATTATCTTATATTAAAAAAGTTTTTGTTCCCTTTTTAAAAAAATGATGTTTGACTCAGGAAGGCTCCAAATAAGGTCCATATATTACCATTAGTTTATATGTCTCTAAGGTCAGTTTTAATCTATGGGTTCCTCTCTCATCTGCCTGTCTGTCTGTCTGTCTGTCTCTTTTTTTCCTAACTTGCAATCTATTTGTTGAAGAAACTGGGTCATTTGTCCAACAGAGTTTCCACAGTCTGGTAGTTTCTGACTGCATCGTAGTGATGTGACATATTATTTTGTCCTTTTTATTTCTAAGTTGGTAGTTGGATCTAGAGGCTTGATCAGCATCAGTTTGATTGTTTGGCAAGAATACTCCATAGATGGTATGACTGTAAGAGGCACATCTGGTTGTCTCCTTTTGTGATGTTAAAGGTTGTTGATAGTCAATGCCTAGATTCATTAATCATTAGGTGTAATAAAATAGTGCTATTCTCATTCTAGCACTACTTCCTCCTTTATATTTCTATAAAGAGAAACTTCCTCTTGTCAGCTGTTTGGTGACCCAGACATATAGTCTGCATTAGAAAGCAGGATAAATACATGATTTTATCCCTTCATTTATCAGTCTTTTTCTTAAAAAGGGTGTTTTTTTTATAGCATCCATCATAGATTACCAATTAGTTATTTTTATTCATATTTTATGAACTCATGGATTTTTAAACATATTGGATTTAATTATTCTTAAACCTGTTTAGAAACAACCCTCCCCCACCCCCAAAAAGAAATCTATCATAAGTGTTTACTGCAAACTTGTGTTTTTAATTAACTCAATACCAGGCACTATGGGACCCCTGTCTACAAAGTGCCTGTGAAGAGACAGGAACTCCACATGTGATGGCCAATGAATCTAATAATGTTGTTTATAACAGTACTGTAAACTGGGAGCACATAACCAGCAAAAAGACTAGTAGATACATAACAAGGTGTTTTCTCTGAGGTCTAAGAGAAAAAGGAGCAATAGAAGAAAGGCATCAGTGGGTTCTGGAACAGGAAATGACGGAATTTGGTGAGTCATAGTTCTCACTATGTGTACTTGCAAATGGCCCCAAAGCTCAACAAAAATGTTTATCACGGCATTATCTTTCATAGCTATACCCCCCTCCAAAGTTAGCAATTTTAATGTCTAACTATAGAGAAGAAAGGTTAGGTACACGGTTAACACAAAAGGATACCACACTGCTATTAAAGTGGTTAATTTGATGATGTGCTTATGAATGAAGTGCTCATGCTACATTTCAGAAAAGAAGTAAAATACGGTATGATTATGTCTGCAAGGACACAAAGACTGGGAGGAAAAAGGTAAAATGAAAATGAAGTAAAGGTAATGGAATTTGGAATAATTTATTTTCCTTCTTCAAAAATAATTTTAAGAGATCTTTTTATTAAATGTGGCAGTTCAGTATTCTTTGGTCTCCAAATCCTACTAAAATGGCAGCAAAAAAACCAAAAAACAAAAGAAGGCAAAAATATGTAAGAACAAAGAGAATGAGAAAGGAAAGCACACCAGATCAGCAATGTTAATAAAATTTTAGAAGTCATAAATGAATTTAAAAACCAATAAACATTTTGAAGATCAGATAAAGCTGACACTCTGTAACTACATACTACTTAGAGAAGCAAAAGCCCTTTTCACACTTTAAAAAAGTGAATTTTATGGTATATGAATTATATTTCAATAAAATCATGAAAAAGACCTAAATGTTCACCAACTGGTGAATACAATGTGGTATATATGTGCAATGCGGTGTAATACTCGTACTATGTGGCAATAAAAAGACACAAGGTACTAATACATGCTACATCATGGGTGAATCTTGAAAACATTATGCAAAGTGAAAGAAACCAGTCATAAAAGATCATGTATCGTATGATTTCATTCAGATAAAATGTCCAAAATAGGCAAATCCATAGAGACAGAAAGTAGATTAGTGGTGGCCTAGGGCTCGGGGGATGAGGATAACGGGTAGTGACAGATAATGGGTATGGTGCTTCATTTTGTGGTAATGAAAATGTCTTAAAATTGATTGTAATGGAAGGGAATAAACTAAAAACCATTAAATTGTGTATTTTAAATGGATAAATTGTATGGTTTGTGAATTGTATCTCAATAAAATATTAAAAAAATGTTGCTGACAGGAGAAACTGGGTGAGGACATGTGGAAACTATCTGTATTATCTTTGCAACTTTTGGTAAATGTCAAAATACTCTAAAAGTTTACTGTAAGAAAAGGATGGAAAGCTGGTGTGGCTAAGATGACTTAGATTTCAAAGCAAAGAATATTACCACAGATAAAGACGATCATTTCATAACGGTAAAGGGTCAGTTAATCAAGAAGATACAAAAACCCAGTGTTTATGTACCAAATAAAAGAGCTTCAAAATACATGTACGAAATCTGATAGCAATGCAAGGAGAATAAATATATAACTATAATTGGAAATTTGAATCTGTCTCTCTCTAAATAATCATTAGAAATGTAAACAGAAAATAAGCAAAGATATAATAGACTTGAATAACACTGTCAACTAACTTAAGCTGATTGGCATTGATAGCACAACAGAAAATACCCATGCTTTCCACATGCATACAAAATATTTACCAAGATAACATGCATTCTGGGCGATAAAATAAGTCTTAACATATTTAAAGGGGTTCAAATTATACATATTCTCTGATCAAAATGGAATTAACTTAGAAATCAATAACAGAAAGGTATCTGGAAAATCTCCAAATACTTGGAAATTAAATAACTCATGGATCAAAAAAGAAATAAAAGGGGAAATTAGAAAGTACTTTGTATTAAATGAGAATGAAAATACAACATATCAGAACTTGTGGGATACCACCAAAGCAATACTTTGGGGGAGATTTACAGCTTAGCACTAAATGCCTATGTTAGAATAGAAGTATGGTCTCAAATCAATGACCTCAGCTTACACTTACAGAAATTAGAAAAAGAAAAGCAAATTAAAAGTCAAAGCAAGCAGAAGAAGGGAATTAATAAAGATTAAAGCACTCACTAATGAAATAGAAAACAAACAAACAAACAAATCAATGAACCCAAAAGCTGGTTTTTTGAGAAGATAAATAAAGTTGACAAATCTCTAGCCAGACTGATTAAAAATAAAGACAAAATTACCAACATCAGAAATAAGAGGTAACATTACTCAAGATTCCAAAGATATTAAAAGAATCATAAAGGAATAGCATGAACAACCTACGTCAACAATGACAATTTGGATGAAACAGGCAAATTACTTGAAAGATACAAAACCACTGAACCTCACTGGCACTTAATACGTATTTAGCAAACCAGGGGCTCAAGGAGATAGTGGGGGCTGTGGAACAGTTGTACAAGCTCATTGTACAACAGCCAAAAGCCCATATGGGAAGTCATGGACATCTCTGGGAAATGTGAGCGCTGCCTGGGTAAAGGATCAGTAAGTGGTTTAAGGATCTGCAGAGGCAGCGAGATGGGCCGAGCACCTGGAAAAAGCTGGCTATGGCCATCCAGCTCCAGATATCCTGCATGGACATCTAGGTCAATATCATATTAGGATAAAAAGACAAGGGTATGTCCCCTGGAAGAGCACATTTCTTTCCTTTTGTGATTAAACTTTAGAGTTTAAATCCTCTGATTTGGATAATGTTATCACTATCTTAGAGACAGTTCTAATGACAAAGAGACTCTAGAGGAAAAATACAATTAGCAAGCTCTGATTTTAATTGATATTAACTTGAATTTTATTACCAAGTAAATAATCCAAGAAAAATGAACTTTTTCCTTATACTATTTTCTACTTCTTACTACTTCTTACTGAAAGCAAAACCACAGTACTATTGAATTACAATTTTGTAGTACATCTTTTCCTTCCTTGGTTTCCATCTACTCAACTTCTCCAGAAACAAAACAAATTTTAAATTATTTTGTTAGAATTATGAAAAACAAAGTAAATCTTGAAAGCATTTCCTATAAACAACGAAATCAACATCTTGGGACCTAAATTTCTGAACTTCACTGAAGTTCTGACTCAAAAACTTAAGACTCTTGTCAATGACCAAATAAAGACTTAAATTGTAGGTTACATCCATGGCACAGTCAACTGTGGATGAAGTAACTGCAATTGTTACTTCAGTGCCTACATTTTCTAAGGGTTTTATTTTGAAACTGTGGTCTTCAAAAAATGAGTGACAGCCAGCCAGTCTGATTCACTAAGGTGGTACCTACGTAAAGTGGAGGCCACAGAGCAGTAAATAATGGGGTTAGACCTTGAAAAGTTTCTGACTGAGAGAATCTTTTTAGATGAGTCATCTAAGCTCTTAGCTTAAGTTTATTATGAAGATAACACCTTCTTGACTTGGATGTGTATCTGATAAAGGTAGACCAACCTATTTTTGAGAAGAAAAACTTAGTATTATAATCTGATTATACAATGGGAGAAGAAAATGAATTTCTTGAAAAAGAAATATGCTTCTGCTTTTAAGAAAAACAGCTCTTCTTCAACTTTAGTTCTACTGCTTCTTATTTATTTTGGAAAGATTCATTAAAACTGAGCCTCTAGAAAGAGGAAAAAACTGTTGACCTACTAGTCATTTCCCAGGGAGAATTATCTATTGAATCATATACAGTGGGTCAAAATTATTCAAGTGTTTGCATATAGTTGTGGGCTTACCCACAACTATACCTAGAATTCTAGAAAATAAGTAAATAGCAATTATCTGACTAAAATTAACCAAGACAGGTCCAGGGCTAAGAATAAATAGCTGTAAAGCCATATTAAACGGTTCTAGGACTAGACATGGCTTTCAAGCTCCAGGGGATCATTTCCTATTTCTAAGTCTTTTAGGAGCAGCACAAAATCCACCTCGCCACCCCCAACCCCCAGACTCTACATCCATTTATTAATGTCTAGAATTTTACTATTCATATTTTATTTGTATAGTTTAAGGCTTAGTTCCTGCTAGAAAGCAAATAGCCTTGCAGGTCTGGGGAACCTTTACTCATTTGTCCACAACTGAATATGAAAGAAGGCTCTGAGATTAAGTTTCCTTAAAAGGGTAGAAAAAGCAGTCATGAGGAAATTGGAAGTCTGAAGCAGAAAAAATAAGGCGGCCAATGAAGCTGGAAAAGGGAATGAAACAAGGCTGGGGAAACCATATATTTCCCCAATTTGCCTGGTCAACTCTCCCTGGGAAGGAGGTCCAGTTTGGGTTCTTAGAATATGCAGAGAAAGGTTCCCAATTTGTGGAGAGGTGGGAGGAGCTCAAACTCAAAGTCCAGAAGTGGCAGTAGATTTTTCTGCCTATCATCAAACACTTGTGAAAGTGTGTACCTCTAGTGTGAGAGCAAAAATGTGGAAGTATACAGGTGCACACAAACACATAACACTCGTTAAACTTAAATCACGTGTTTGAAGTACAGACTCACGAATCTAAAAGAAACCCCAGAGATACTTTAATGTTTTCATTGACATACCGGGGATACTAAGATACACAGAACTAAAGGGATATAACCAAGGTCACACAACTAGTAAGAGAAGTACTGAAACCAGAAAATGACATTTTATAAGGTACTAAATAATTTGGCCACATCCTCTCTTTCTTGACTTCTGAGTGTGGATGCCGTCCCTAAGGGGAAAAGACTGAATGCTCTGTGTGCTGAACATACTCCTTGCTTTCTCACTGCCATGACACTGGTGAAGCTATTTCTTCCAATAGCTTAATTTGGCACCAACTCAAATGTCTGGTTAAAGTATCTAAACGTGGGTATTGGAGACACACAGAATGCTTGCTGAATTCTAAAAAGGTTAATTACATATTTCCAAGGGTTTGCTTCTAACATTACAATTTGTATTCTAATTTAATTAGCTGGAAATGTCACCCAAGGGTATACTAAAATGATCTAATTTCTCATAGTCATTCCAGATGGTTCTCTGACTTCTGGTAATCTCCCTGCCATCAATACTGAAGCACTCCTATGTCTGAGGGTTTCTTCCCCCTGCTTTCATTTCCCCAATACTGAAATCTCCCTCTGAAAGCGGTTTCTCTTTATCTTTATGTCTCCCACATCATGTAAAAATCTATCAGTGACAAACAGGGACAACTGTAAAGCTGCAGAAATTAAAAACAGATCTCATGAGTTTGGTACAAAATGTTTCCCTCTGGAAGTAAAGGTAATTTGCTGAGTCACTGAGTCAAGTATTTATAGCACAACATAATTTATTTTCTGCCGTAATAACTTCTTCTGTAATTCAGCAGCTCCTCCACAAGTCTCTATCAAAACTATGATTTCTCAAAAATGCTAACAATGCTGACTAATAAGAAGGAAACAGTGCTACCCAAGCAAAATTAAATTAGAAGGGTAATCTATTTATAGTTCTCTGTAGGGACAAGTTGTTAATAAAATCTTTGCTTTGGCTACTCAAGAGTCATGAGTTTTGCATTTTCCATTCTTTTCTCAATTACGTTATCAAGCTGTACCTCACCAAAGGTTTTCTAATTCCTATCCTTAGTCCCGTTCTCTACGATATCTCACAACAAGAATTCACAACCAGAAGAAGCTAAAAGCTACGTGTTGTAAAGCTGGCACCCTCTTAGCTCCATCTGGCTGCAGATGTTTTATTTTGGCTCTCTAGGGTTTTTTTTTTAAATTAAGGCAACATTTAAAAATGAAGAGATTCTACATAAAAGCTACATTTCCAGCTTCTCCTGAGAAATTGAAAGATGTGCTAACAGTGCCTGCATTCCTGCCTGGTGACAACTGCTGGAGATGAGTAGTGGCTGCCTTCCGTGACATGCTTTTCCTTTGGCCTGCTTAACCCATTTACATGATTTGTTTGGCCTCTGTGGGCCTCTGGTTTTTAAGTCTTGCTAAAAGCCAACCACGCATAGGAAACTTTCCGTGTGGCTCTCTACCTAAGTACTCTCATCAGCACTTGTGTGTTACACTAGTCTACTCAGGGGCTTCTGCTCCTCCACCACTGTAAGTTTCAAAAACACAAGTCACTGTCCTGTTCAAGAATATGCTATTGCACGCTTCTTAGTGGCCAGGGAATAACATTAGTCTGAATTCTTTAACATGACATTCTAGGCATTCTGTAATTTTATTCTAATGACCTTTCTCGGCATAGTTTCCAAATCTAATGACTGAGTAGATTGACACTATTCTAAATGGAAGTGTCAAGTGGACTGCTATGAGGTTCTGCCCTTTTCAACATTTTAATCAATGATTTAGATAACAAGAAGTATGATTTTCAAATTTAAGGAGGAGAAGGAACAGGGAATATTTATAATTTGTTTATACCCATCCTATGAGATGCGTGCCTTAATCCTTTTACTATCTTTGGCAAGTGCTCACCATGTAAAACAGAATCTCAGGTCAGCGGTGTTTTAAGATTATCCACATGCCAATCATAAACATAAAGATACGAATGTTCCTTTGTCTTTCACAGCATAGTAATCATTCCTAAAGCATTTCTAGATATAGAATCGCATTTCTGTAAGACCAAGAAGAAAAACAGGATGGCAGATAAAAGGTCTAAATAAATTGAGGCAATGATTAAATAAGACCCACATTTGGACAGAAGGCTCTCTGCACAGCACTGGCAACTAAGGATAAATTAGACTATAAACACAAACATTTTTCAGAGGACCAAAGATGTGTTTAGCACTCTGCTGGGGGCTGGGGTGGTAATTCTCAAATGTACTATCACGTACGAGGTCTGAATACATTGGGATGGAGCCACTGAAATGGCATATAGTTGTGTCACGAAGAACAAGTAACTGCCAATTGTGACACAGCATCCTGTTACAGAGAGTTATGCTGTAAAAATGCAAAATTTATTAATGCCGAAAAAGGTGATATAGTCCAAATTTTTTTTTTTACTCAATCCTAGAGGATTCAAAATCCACTCCTGGTAGACCAATTTCTCATGATAACACTCTAATATGGGGCACACCCAGATGTCAGCTGAAACGCACTTCCCAGAAGTCATGTCAGCTTCACTTAACTTTCTTGGATGTAAAAGATAACAGATTTTAGTTTTGGCCAAGTATAGTCTCTGTAACTCCCCCTACCATATCAATTAAACAAATAAATTTGTTTTGAAGAAAAACAACAAAGCAAAATGTGTTGCTTTCCCACAGCTTTCCTTGTTACACCACAGATCTTTATAAAATAATGAGTCAAGTTATCAAACATGCAATTGGGAAATCAATTACTTAGAAAATAGACAAAAATTCTCGTCCCATACAAGTGTCTCCTTAACTTGAGGGACACCAAAAATGCAAACGGCAGCCAGAGAACATATCAGAAAAAGCATTCTAGGACTTACTTGAGCAAAAACAAACCTCTTTATTATTTGTTAACTTCTGAGAATTTTGAATTAGTACTTTGTTATTTTATAGAAAATTTCTTACAAAATTCACAGGTATCAGGATGAAGCCAGTAAAATTTTGATTGTAACCATGAGGAAGAACAAGAATTATTAATGGTGACACAATATCCTGAATCACGAAAGTTATAAAATTGCCTAATTTCAGCAGATATTGTAATATGTGAAGTAATTTGGCACAAGACCGTTGATTAGCACTTCCATATAAGGTATTTTATTTTTGGGAAACTTCTAAAACAGTTCTTGAAAATATCATCTCTTGCACTAATTGGTATTTCTTTTAAACTATATTCCATTGCAAAGTTAATAAAACATTGTTTAATTTATGTGGGTCCCCAAACCCAAGCACCTACAACCGCTCCTTATTGATCATATTTGGGTGTCAGAACTGGCATCAAAGATCTACATACTGATAATAACGTTATTAGCTAACACTTACATAGCACTTACTATGTACCAGTATTTTTTTTACCTATTGCTACATAAAAATAACAACCCGAAAGTTAGTGGTTTAAAACAACCATTTCATTATCTTCCACTACTTTAAAGGTCGACTCATAGTTAGGAGAATGGGTTCTACCTGAGTTTAAATAACTCTGGGTAAGTTATTTAATTTTTCCTTATCTGTTAAATAAAGATAAAAGTAGGGTTTTAAATCTCGTAACTTCTCAAGGTTATGATTGTGAGGATTAAATGGATTAGACATCACTAGCATTTTCACAAAATTTAATGATAGAGTCTCAGGGTTTTGGGACCCTTAAAGACTTCTGAGTCCAATGGTGGAACTTTAGACACTGATATCCAGCTTCAGCCCTAGACATTTTGTTTTCAGCTGGCTTTCAATGGGAGCTTTGCATCTGTGGGCTTTAAAAACACTCCAGGTGATTCTAACGCACATCAGAGTGGACCATCATGGCTCCAGGTGAAAGGATTAGAGCTCATAGAGAGAGAGCAATGATATGGAGTCAGGATACTTGGGCTCTTGTGTTGAACATTGGATAATCAATTCAACAAGCTTTTTGGTGACATGCTCGGGACCATTTAAAGATGGGAGTGGGTTTCAAACCTTTTTTAAAATGAAATCTTATCTGTAAGTTCAACGTGTAAAACACACAAAAGGGAAGTGGGTTGGGGGTTAGGAATTTCTGCTACAGTGCATTAGCTTTCCCATTGCTCTTTTCAGTAGGAAGCTGACTCTAAGTCTGCGTTTTTCTCCTATAGTTTTGGTGGCACACTTGCTCCAAATCCCAAGGTTGCAGATTTCACTTTTTTCTGGATCACAACCGAAATGCGACCAAGAATTTGTCGCAGAGCTGTGGGTGCACAAAGTACCTACTTGTGCTCACAAGAACCCTAGCCCAGGAGGGTCCCTATCGGTTCAGCCCCTGAGGGAGGCACTGCAGCCTGTGCCCAGTTTCTGACTTCTCAGACTCTCATGTGTCTTCTGAGCTAAATCAAGAATTAGCCAGTTTTTCCCCAACTATTCTTGGTGATAGTAAAAGAAAACCTAACAAAATAAATTATGGATTCAATTATGTAAACACATTCCAAACAGTTCATGGAGACATCCTAAGGTGGTAAAAATATAAACCAAAGCTTTTTGGGATCTAGATATTCAAATAGTGTAATTTCCATTACTACACATGATGTGAACACTGGATCACGCATTTTTAATTGTATTATTTAAAATTCTTGAAATAGTCTTTAAATAATTTAAAATCTATAGTCCAACCCTTACTTAGGGTTGCTTGTGAATAGAACCCTGTCTACTAGGCCTGTATAACTCACAACCATACCGCCAACCACCAAGTTTTATAATAGGTGGGACAGTGGGTGGAAATAGCAGAGATCTCATAGGTTCTAAGCAAAATCAGTGGACATTAAGGCTGGCTAGTTCTTTTCCCACATTAAGGGGCATAAACAGTTTATACTCTATCACCATGTGCTCTATACATGGTGATAGCAAAGTAAGAAGAGAGACACTTTTGGGAGAACTTTATTTTCTCTAGAGGATGAAAACATTCAAACAAATTTCCATGTTTTGATGAAGTTAATCTGCTGTAAAATTTTTTTTTTAAATCTGTTTGTCAGGGATTACATGACTGCCCTGGGATCCTGCAACAGGACCCGGATCCAGGATGCCAGGTATACTATGGCTGGGGCTCAGAGGACCACCTCTGCAGCCCTGGTCCCACCTTCCTGCATGACTTTTCAGCAGATGAGATGCCTTCTCCCTTCAGTGTATTGTCAGTACATTTTTTCCTAAAAAAGAAAATGTACTTGGAGGGGCCAATAGAATATATCAAATTCCATTGTACTGTAGAATAAGTTAGACACTAGATTCAGCTCATATTTCCTTTCTCATTGTTTTCTTGCAAAATAAATGATTTGTTAATATTTAATGGCACTACATAACCTACTAAAAGACTGCTCAAATTAGCAACTTTCTTTTTAACTTCTATTCTAAAACGGGAATTTTGCCACTTCTCTTCATCTATGTGTGATTCTCTTGTGCTGTCTCATTCTTTGGCTTTTCTTCCTTTTCTGATTCCATACATTTTTTTCCAAGTTTCTGACCTCTATTATTTTCTCTTCTCTCTTCTCCCAACAGGCTTAGTAATCATCTGTCTTTAGAAGCCTCTCAAATTTATATCCTTAGCCAGACCTATCTTTCAAGTTACAATTGTGCAATTCTCATTAATTTCTACACAGATCCACACAGAAGTTCTGTAACAGAGGCAACAAACTGGCAGCTTGTAGCTCTTTTGTTTTGTTTTGAATTTTACTATTCATTAGGGAAATTTTTAAAAAGCAGGTTGCTGTTTTCTTTTGAAAAGTGGAATACCTGGCAACGCCATACCCACATTTTTGCTTGGCAACAAATGACTGGAACTAAGTACAAGATGTTCCTTTCACATGGAACAAGCATTCTTCAGTTCTATATAATTTCCATCTCAATTATTTACATTACTTGTCTGGCTTCTTTAAGCATTTGAGTTTGCAGTCTTGTTACAGAAGATAGGAAGAATAGATTGAAAGCCTGACTAGAACTTTTAGACTCCTGCTACCCAAAGTATCAAATGTTTACAGTGACTGTTTACTTCTAAACACATATGTTTGCCTTGATACCGTTGGGGAGTTAGTCAGATATTTTGTTTGTTTTCAGTTCAGGTAATCAGTATATGACCTTTCAGTAGGGAGTGGATAGCCTGATAAGTAGAGTGGTATGTGTGAGTGTGCATGGGGAGGGTGGTTTTTATGGAGCCTTGGAGGTTTATCCCAAAGTTCTCTTAACTCAAGGGCAACAGACAAACCATGTCCTCCATTCTTCTACAACTCCCCCCTCCCCCACATTATTGATCTGTTAGTGCCAACAAAACTCAGCACAGAGACAATAAGAATTAAATGGACCGTGGGTTTGAGTGCCGATTCTTGTGTTAGACAACTAGTGTGTGTACCTATAGGACTCTGATTGGCTTTTACCACATTCATAACGTTTCCTGAGAAAACTGAGCTAAACTTCACAAGAGGAACAGGAGGAGGTGAAAAACGTGTAAATAACAACAAGCGAAAAACCAGCAGCAGGTATTGAGGGCTTATGTGCTGGGCAGTAAGTACTTCACATGTGCTATAGCATTTCATGCGATAGGGAGAGACTATTACAATCCTTATTTATAGTTAATGACACTCGGGCACAGAGGCGTAAACAAATATGCCCAAGGTCACAGGCTATGAAGTCTTAGTCTGATTCCAGTGTCCATTTTCACTAGATGGTTAAGCTTTGTGAAATGGGAAAAAAAGCTGAATTTTGGAAGCTATGTACTGTGTGTACAGTGGTTAAAGGGATGGATTCTGGAGTTAGACAAAACTGGAGTATTAAGTCTAGTTATTACTCTTTTCAAAAAACAGCTTTGGGCTTTGTTGATCCTCTGTACTGTATTTTTGTTTTCTCATTTCATTAATTTTCTTCATTCATTATTAAGGATTATGTATGTACACAACATAGTCTAGGGATATACCAGTGAACAAATGCAACTTCCTGCTTTCCTGGAGCCTAAATAATAGCGGCAAGACACAGAAAATAAATACAGTAAATATATGTGATGCATACATACACATAAAAGGGACGGGGGAGTAAGAGTGCAGGAGAGGACTGGGAAATTTTTAAATAGGGCTATTAGGACAGGCCTCCCTGAGAAAGTGACATGTAAGCAAAGATAAGAGGGAACCGAGGGGCATGATCATGGAGTTAATTTAGGAAAGTGTCTCTGAGTAGGATGAGAAGCAACTGGAGGGTTCTGAGCAGAGGAATGACATGATTTGACCTAAGTTTTTAAAAGGGCACTCTGGCAGCCGTGTTGACAATAGAATGTAAGGGGCAAAAGTGAAAGCAGGGAAAACAGTAAGAGGGTAATAATCCAGGCAAGAGATTCCCGTGGCTTAGAAACTGTTCCGTTAGATTATGAGTGTAAACTTATTTACAAATTTCAGTCTCCCCACTCAATACTGAAGGCTTTAGGATCCAGTATTGCTAGATGTTTTCAGGTTAGCTGCAACCTTAGCTAGCAGCAGCATACCACCTGCTTCCTTTTCATTTTTCACCCTTGAAGATTTCCCTCACTTTCTTGTGCTTAGTTAAGCATTTAATAAGATATTTATATTTTATCCCGCATTTTTAGTGTTTTATTACCGCTGCTGGTGGTGTTTGGGTGCGGAGGGGTGTTTCAGAATATCTAGTATGCTATATTGCCAGAACAGAAATCCACTTCAATTTGAATTTGAAAAAAGGTTTGAATTCCACCTTTTTCTGTTTACTAGTTGTATGATCTCGGCAAGTTATTTAAATTTATCTTGACTCAGTTCTCAAATTTAAAATGGAGACTATAATACCTAGATCATGAAGTTATGCAAATTATGCTCTAATGCACATAAAGTACTTCGCCACAAGGCTTGGCACACAGTAAATGCTTAATATACTTTAACTTTCATTATCATCACCATCATCATCACCATCCTTACAGCATCTTATACATGGTAGGTACTCCATAAGTGATTGCTGAGGCGGTCTACTGAAAATGAATTACAAATTTACATCTGTTGAAAATGAATTACAAGTGTGCTCAGTGGGAAAGATGTGCAGCAGGTGTGTCTCTAAGTGTATATATATATCATGACCAGACCCAACTGTGTAAAAATGTACAAGGAGAACTCTTGCCACCCACTCCCGTAAAAAAAAATGAATAGGGGCTGCACCCATAGAGCTGTGATTCATTAAATGTCTTCAGTTAAACACCCATGCTGTATCTACTGCCACCTCCCATTACTCTAGGACCAAAAGTGAAGCGGAGGTAAACAGCCAAACGTCAGACCCAACAATCTCATTCCTCCAAGAATAGTCCATGTAAACAGAGGGAAAGAAAGTAGATCGCGTCTCTGTAACTTGTGGGTCCCACTGAAATGCTAGTTCTTTTTTTCTTCCAGGCAGTGTTTCCTCAGGAGGTGTGCAGCTGATACGGCGGCAGTGGGTAAGCTATTTACTAAGTTCCCCGGAGGAGGCACAGGGCCCCGTCTTTCCATGGGACTATTACACTCACTAGCTATTTAAAGAAGATGTATCAGACAAAAGTTTAATTGATCTCTATTTTAAAGTGAATATAATTAAAAGTTTCCCCCAAAATGTATCTCAAATATAATGTTATTTGAATTGTAAATCACGTAAGAGTCTGAAGGTCAGCACAAGTAGTTCTGGAGAAGTGGGTAAAGATTTGATCTAAGATCAGTTAGCTCTCCACAGGAAAATTTTATTTTATAATCTGAACTAATCATGAAGGGAATCTGGCATAAAACAATGGATGGCTCAGAACTAACTCAATTCCTCTTCTGAAATCAGCTGACAGTCTCTGTGGTATTTGTGGTGACTGGGCATCATCATCCATCTTTATTCCATTATTCTCTACAAAGGACAGCCCATCACACCAGCACATGTTAATAATATAACGTATTATTATATATTACATCATATATATTACATGTTATATAATGTTAAGATATCATCAAAACAAAAAAATCTTTTCAGAGGTTTAACAAGTTAAAATGGCTTTGAATATGGCTTACTTTTTTGACTCTGATAATATCTTTGTGGGTAATTTTTTTTACTTGCATAGTGAATTCTGTATACAAATCAAAACTATCAAGTATTAGAAAATCTATGAGGGAAAAATTATTTCATGAGCTTGTACCCTGTTTACTAAAACCTAGATATCTGAGTTCAGACAAGCTCAAATTTTAGATGACAAGAATTTCAGACCATGTTTTAAGGAAGAATTCAAAAAATAACATGATTATATAAAAATGAGAATAAAAATAGTTATTAAACCATGCATATAAAGCATTTCACATAGTTCCTGGTATGTCCGAAGTATTCAATAAAAGTAATTATGATTATTATTATTCTTTCATTTATTTTCTGTGCCCAATAGCTATAATAGTTATATTAAAATTAACATTAATATATTAATGATCATATTCACATGACAGTTTATAGATAGGGTCTTATGAGTGTCATTATTCCTATTAAGTCATTCAGTTTAATTGGGCTCTAGTGACACTGGAAAAGTACACAGACAATTGCCTACGTAGTTGGGTCTAGATCACATGCAACATAACAAGTTATATGTAAACTTCGGTTTGTTGTGAACCAAATTAAACAAATAAATCAACCAGTAATAGTGAGGAAACTAGTTAAGTAAAAGAAAGTAATTACATACCATCATTACGTAGAATCTTTTCAAGATTATATATATGTATATATACATATGTATATATACATATTTACTATCAGTTACTTTGTGATTATTTCTTTTTTATTTTTCAATTACATTTGACATTCAATATTATATTAGTTTCAGGTGTATAGCATAGTGGTTAGATATCTACACAATTTACAAAGCGATCCCCATGATAAGTTGAGTACACACCTGGCACCATACAAAGTTATTACAGTGTTATTGACTATATTCCCTATGGTGTACTTTTTTGCAAGAATATTTTTATAAATGGTACCCAATCTATTACATATACATATTTTAAATATCCTTTTAAAATTAGACGGTTTCCCCAAGGCACTTATGAAAAGTTTCTGGAACTTAGCTGAGGATTTTATGTAACCAAGAGTCTGATCTTTTCATAGTATATAAAACACCCTTTACAATAATTGGACTCACACTATGTTCTCCCAATCTCTTAGTATAGTAGACATTATTCCCCCTTAAGACACCAAATTCCAGAACAGAAAAACAAATATTAAAAAACTAAGAAAAGAGTTAAGTCAGACCATCTTCCTGTTTCTAAGCATCTGGTTTGAGCCCCCACGTTGAATGGTAATTTGTACTTCAAACTCTGCTCTGTTATGCAGTAATCTAGAAGAAATGTCAGGCTCCTCCTCTAAGGTGTATATTTCTCAGAGATTGATTGGAGTTAACCTTTTTGATTGGAAATTGATAATAAATCTCGAGGTTGAAGGTTAACTGTTGGTAACAAATTATCCTTTGTGAATAACAACTTTATAACATTAATAAAAGTGTCTTGACTTGTGTAGCTTTCATGTATATTAATGTTGAAGGATGCTCTAAGATTAGCTGAAGTAAAAGAAATAATAGGAGCATTTTGAAAAAAAAGAAAAGAGGAGGCAATGAAGAAGGAGGCCAGGAAAGCATGGAAAGCTGATTAGAAAGCCTGATGGGGAAGGGTTTAAATATTAAGTATTATTGAATAGCCTGAGGGTTACTTATAAGTAACCACGTTACTTTAAATTTGTTTTTGCTATTAGTTTATTTAAATCTTTTTAAAAAAGTATGAGTGCAGAAGTGAAAAATCCTTGTTATTTATACATTATTAAAATCCCTTAACATGGCACACAAGGCCCTTCCCTATTCCACAGACTATGTTTTTTTCTTTTCTGCCACCAGTCTCCAGTCACAAGTCCCAGTTAGTGATTCATAGTGTTTTCTCTGCCTGTAATGTTTATGTCTTCCCTGCCACCCACTCCTCACCTCATTCCCACCTGTAATACAAATGCCTATTTACCTTTCAAGGTACGAATGTGACAATTTCTTTGTAGTGTCCCTTGCTGCACCAGGAATTAAGGTACTCAAAGTACTTACGTTATATCTATTTTTGAACACTCATAATTTATTTTACTAAACTATCTTTTCTGTAAGTGTGTGCACTCCTCAAGGGCAAAGCCCTTGACTTGTTCACCTTGTATTCCTAACACTTGGGACATTGTAGTAGCTCAATGACTACCGAGCTGAATTGGATGAAATTTCTTTTGGAATAGAGAAAAGACCAAAGTCGGCTGCCTTATTTTCTGCAGAATGAACAAAAGAGCCCCAAACCTTGGATCATAATATGAAAGGAGTTGAAATGTCTAGAAAAATATTTCACAAATACTTATTAATTCTTCACTGAAAAAGCACAATAATTAATATCCGTTCTGGAGCTTCTGAGTAAATTACTCCACAAATGCCTTTTTATCACTAGTTTAAACAGTGAATATAAACTAATATTAATGAAGAACAGCAATTCCAAACTAATTATAATACATAGTTTTTCAGCAGAGGTTTTCTAGGAACTAGAAGAAAGGAGCAGCCATCGAAAACTGGAAAGAAAAAGTGCGAGGAGCAAGAAGAGGTTGTGATGAGAGGGAGGAGGAGAAAGGAATGCTAAGTTGTACTAAAGAACAAGAAGAAAATGAAGGGAGGAAACAAAAGCAAGACACTATTTTTGGCCATTCTGAAATTCTGCTGTGCTGGAGGCATCTGCAATAATAAACACATTCATCTCTTTTCCAGGCCAAATTTGGATTTCGCCTGTCTTCACTCTCAAACCTTTTTCTCTGACTTATTTTTAAGATTAGTATTTGATTTTATAGCAGAAAAAAAAGATGAAGAAAGAAGGGCTTCATCACTCGCCCCTCTTTTTTTTTTTTTTTTGGCCAAAAATGTAATCCTTTGAGACCTTTTGTAGGGAATACAATGTATCCAGATCATGAAGTCTTAAGAAAAACAGAATTCTTTTCCTATTTTATAGATTTTATAGAAACTCTCTTGTCATTTACCAATGGAAATAAAAAGTTAAGAACTGGTGAAATATCTATTTTTTGTATTACTATAAGATTTTTTCTTCTAGTAGCAATCATAATATCATGAACGTGTATTCATTTGGATCTATCAGTTAGAATTATCTATAAGTTATCATATCTATAGTAGGACAAGTCAGATCCATATTAATGATTAAGAGGCAAACCCAGTTAATCATTCAACGTAACTTCTAAATCATCAGAGAAATACAAAAGTGCACATTGTGTGATTTTTGAGCACTTGGTATGTTTTCTATTAGAAAGATATGAAAATTATAAATTTATAAGTAATGATATGTGACAATTATTTATTAAGTATACCATACAATTAATCAGCATCTCCTGACTTTGTCCCCACCCTGCTGGATATATGGGTGAAAAGGGTTGGAGAAATGAGGGTGTAGGAATGATGCCAAGTCAATACCTCTAAGCAAAAAGACAGAAAAAGCTCCCAGAAGTATGCTGCAAAAATTGGACTCACATGGAGAATCTGTTATAGCTAAAGAATGCAAGCTTTGGAATCAGACAGAACTGAGTCCGATCCGTGGCTCTGCCACTAACTAGCTAAGTGGTACAGATTCTCTCTAAGCCATATTTCCTCCACCTTAAGATGGGAATAATATTCATTGAGTTGGACTAGGTACTGTAAGTCAAATATAGCATCTTGTACACATAGTAAGAATTCAATAAATATTAGCTATTATTCTCATCACCTTCCTCGGGACTTCTGTTCTTTACCATGTTCTACAGGATACATGAGCTTACACAAGAAATATCAAGCTTTGACATGAAAGATCCAAGTAACAGATTTTAGGTTACTCATTTTGGAGGGCAGGGGTTGAGGCAGAATTACTGCTAGTCTGGTGGCAGGAAGGTTATTATTCTGGAGATGCTCAGGAAATTCTGTGGTTCTACTTGCTTTCATGTATACTTTCTGCTTCTCTGATTAGGAAAGCAAGGTTTACACAAATGACTTTTTTCAGGGAGTGATCAAGATGTTTCCTATCACACTACCCTGAATATATTTGCCTTGGGCTTTTATATTTTGAAATGGAAATACTACCTAGGTCTAAAATTTTATTTACATTCAGATAAACCAGTGGATGTTTACTTAGAATGTATATACAGAAGTTAAAATTTAGCAATACAAAAATAAAAGAACTATAAGATCATGTAGACAGAAATGTAAAATATACATTTTTTCTAACTGAAAAATCATGCTTTACATTTCTAATTTTTCCTAATGTATATATTAGAATATAATTAGTCTAATTATACATTACATTTTGAATTAGATACAATTTGAAATAATACAGAAGGTGACCGATGAACTCTGGGTATGGAAAATTCTTAATTAATAATTAACAGTCCTAAAGAAATCTTTTACCAGCATGTACAAATGTCAAATATATTATGTTCAGTAAAGGAAGCCAGACATAAAGAAACATATATTGTATGATTTCATTTATATGAAATGTACAGAAAAGGCAAATTTATAGAGACAGAAAGTAAATTAGTGGTTGCCTGAGAATGGGGAGTAATCCTAACAATTTAAATCTGGCTGTTAAGGCACGACCTTCAAGAAAGGCTTCATAAGTTAAAGAAGCATGAATTACATACAACTTATTAAAAGGAGAGAAAAGTGAGAAGAATCTGCAGGGGAAAAAAACCCTAAACTGATGTCATAACAAATTCCCAAGGATCTAAGATAGATAATGTTATAAGTGGAATATCTTCTATATTAAGTAAAGCTCTAAAAGACAAGTATTACATCTCATCTGGGCCAATGAAATATCCTGCTCTTATGAGAATGCTAAATATATATACATACTATCTTTTCATTAACAAGAATATATATGCAGTCATCAAACACAATTAGGTATACGTGCTATCTACCTAAGGTATATGGAAGGATCTCCAAGATGTACTACTTAGTGAAAAAAGCAATGTAAGGAAACAGTGTGAATGGTTTGATTACTTTAGTTTTTTTAAAAAAGATAATTTTATCTGTATATTCTGGCAATAATGCATGACTTTACACCCTCATACCCTCAGGAAGAAATCAACTGTTAGAGGAAATGGGAAAATATCAGAGGTGGGAACGGGAGCTTTTCTTTTGCATTTTGTATCTGCGCTACCTCAATTTTCTAACCATGTATAAGTATTACTTTTATTTTAGAAAATGTCTATCTGATTGATGGAATTATTTATTGTATTAGACTAATATAAGCTCCTGGTGGCCATGTCAGTGTTTTATTCATATTGCTGCCCATGATATTGCCAGACATAGTAACTTAGTGTATTGAGATGCTCAATAAACTTGTTCTGTTGAAAAAAAAGGATGAATAAATGTTATTGAAAATATTTTTAAAGTAAGTTTAAAAAAGACATGGAGCTGAGTCCATTCTCTGAAGCAATGCGAGCATGGCCCAGGAGTATACACTGGCTGAATAGATGAGAATGGCTCATTTGCAACCTATGGCCAGGAGAATACAATTTACATCTACAGATTTTCCTGAATGAAGAAACAGTCTATGCACCAGAAATAATCTGCCGTAAGACAGAAATTTAGAAAGTATTTAAGAATCAGTGTGATCCACCCTCATCCTCCTAAACCCTTCAGTGTCAATTAATGTGGTGCTTTTTTCCTCCAATTCTATCTTTCTTTGCTCTGCTTGTTTAAGGTGACAGGAGCTGGACCTGTAAACATTTCTCATTTGCCAGCTGGCACACTATTAAGCTTTGTCATTAAGGAGTACTGAAAGGACACTGCAGTATGAGTGGTCTGTTTTCCTGGTTCTGGTGTGTTTTTTCCTTCTGGTTCCTGTGTCATGCACCTGCTAGGGGGATGCTCACCATTTAGTAAGTCTCAGTGGTACCCCAGATCGTGGCTTCCTGTCAAGTTTCCCTGGCACCCTAGTGAGTGGATTCTTAGCAAGTCTTGCCAGAACTCCAGTAGGCAGTTTCCTGCTGGCCAATCCTGGTCTGTGGCACTTCAGTGAATTTCTTTGTCATCCAGTGGCCAGAGCAATATCTTTCCAGCAAGGTCTGAAGCTCAGTCATGTTGGGGATGAGCCCTCTTCCAAGTCTGTTCTTCTCTTGGGTACTCTGCCTGAGTCCTAAAGGTAGTAGCTGCTCCCTGTATCTGCTATTCCTGTGTTCTTTGGAATTCTCTTCACTTCTTAGTAGTTAACCCCTGCTACTACTGAGTAACTCCTTGTATTAAATCTTCCCTGCTCAGGTTACTGCTGTGGTTTCTGGCTCCTCAATGGACCTTAACCAATTCACATCCAAACCAAATCAAGTCAAACCAAGCCAACAACAAAAAATTAAATCCATAAACCCACCATTAAAACATAACTTTGTATTAAGTTTGATAATACAGAGAAACAGCATAGGCATTTAGTCTAACTTGTTAACTAATTGTATAAAACGTCCCATAGAACTAAAAAAACACAGTGTAATGGTTTTGTACTGTGTAAACTGAGCTGAGCTGGAACTACGAGGTCTGACAATTAAGTGCACAAACTTGCTACTGTGTGCTTACATTGGCAGCACTGTACAAACAGCTCCTTAAGGTTTCATAACCTTTGCATATCAGTGTCTCATAGCTGTGTTCGTGTCGACGTGTGGCGATGTCTTGCTGAGTGGCGTTCATTACTGTTGTTGTGTGTTTTTGTGTGCCATCACAAGAATGTCTGAGCTTGAATTAGAGCAACGAACAAACATTAAATTTCTTGTTTAACTTGGCAAGAGTGGAAGTGAAATCAGGGCATGTTAGTCCAAGTTTATGGGAGAATACCATGAAGAAAACAGCAGTGTACAAATGGATTAAACGTTTTTCTGAGGGGATAGAACATGTCACTGATGAAGAGAGGTCAGGGTGGCCAGTAACGGGCAGAACTGACGAAAATATTGCAAAAATTCGTCACATTGTGCGTCAAAATCATCGGCTGACTGTGAGAAGCATAGAAGACCAAGTAAACATTGATAGAAAAACAGTTAGGAAAATCTTGACTGAAAATCTTGGCATGAGAAAGGTGTATGCAAAAAATGGTCCCGAAGGAGCTCATTAATGAACAAAAGCAAAGGAGAGTCGAAGTTTGCCAAGACCTTTTGGAGAGGCAAGATGATGTTTTGGGCCGTGTTATCATTGGTGATGAAACATGGATGTACCAATACGACCCTGAAACAAAGCATCAAAGTGCACAATGGAAGTCAGCCAATTCTCCATGACCAAAAAAGTTCCGTCAGTCCAAATCAAGAGTCAAAACGATGTAGCTAACCTTTTCTGGTATCAGAGGGATTATTCATTATGAATTTGTACCAATTGGACAAATAGTTAACCAAGTTTACTATTTGGAAGTGCTGAAAAGGCTGCATGAAAAAGTTAAAGACAAAAACGACCTGAACTTTGCGCCAACAATTCATGTCTCTTGCATCACAATAATGCAATAATTACACAGCACTGTCTGTGAGGGAGTTTTTAGCCAATAAACAATAACTGGATTGGAAGACCCTTCCTACTCACCTGATCTGGCCCCCAATGACTTCTTTCTTTACCTGAAGATAAAGGAAATATTGAAACGAAGACCTTTTGATAACATTCAGGACATCAAGGATAATACAATGACAGCTCTGATGGCCATTCCAGAAAAGGTTTCAAAATTGCTTTGAAGGGTGGACTAGGTGCTGGCGCATAGCTTCCCAAGGGTAGTACTTCGAAGGTGACCGTAGTGATATTCAGCAATGAGGTATGCAGCACTTTTTCTAGGATGAGTTCGTGAACTTAATTGTCAGACCTTGCATATTTCCCAGAATTCTCTTCCCTGCATGGTTCTGGGTTAGAGTTGGCCACAAGAGAAATTTGTCCAAGATTTGGAAGGGAAAAATGAAGCAGTAGCCCTTATACTCTGAAGGTCAGTACAGGATGCCAGGTGCTGCTGTAGGTCATATACTCGTACTCTGTCATTGTTCTGCTGGTTCTTCTTGTTGATGTGGAAAAGGAACTGAGTCCACAAATCCTCCAGTTCCTGCTGGATCTCTTCCTTTAGCTTGTCCTAGTGCAGAGCCAGGAACATGTGTAGCTCCATGGCCAACAATGCTGCTTCTCTTGCAGGTCATCTGCATTGTCGAGGTTGGAGGACTACCTGCTGCCCTGATGACCTGCAGCGAGTTTAGGCCAACAGGTAGACTCTAATTCAAAGCCTTCAATAAACTTCTTTCCCAGCTTCCGTAACAGTGTAAGGGCTGGTCCCTCCCTATAAATTCCTTACTTTGTATCATTTATGGTATTTCTGCTATCATGATCAAACACTCACTAGCACATACTGTAAAATGGTTAAATGATTCAGCTTAAGAAAAAAACAAACCATTATGCAACAGGTCACTTGAACAATTCAGTTTCTACTGTCAATTCTTATTTTACCTATGTTTTTTCTTATTTTTACTTCTACATAATAATATCTAAGTTTAAAAATACCTTAGATGTTGAAAGTGGGAAAATTTTTAAATGCTTTATTTTATTTTATTTTATTTGTAAACAAATGCCCTGTGAGTGCTCTTAGATGTTATGAAGCTAGTTAGATATAGGATGGAGTTTTCTGGCTGCTCTGAGATATGGAGACAAATTTCCTAAGTGGCTTAGGACCCAGGAGAACCTACCCTATTTTTGTAACAGTGTTCTCTATGCTAGCAGGGGAATGAGATAAAGAACTAAGTTCAGAGAACGCTAGTATGTATGTACGCATTAAGGAAAACTGGGGTGCCTGGAGCTGAGCGTAAGCTGAGAGGGTAGACCAAAAGACGATGTGCAAACTTCGACAATGTCATTAGTTCTAAACCCAAAACTCATTTGTTTGACATTATTGAGACTTATACATGTTTCTTGAGCATGCTCAGTATGACTTCCCAGTTCTCAGAAGTGTGAACCTCATAAAATCCGTATCTGTTTTAGAAGAGGATGAGAAGACAAGTAGGAAAAAAGAAGGATATGCAGTGACTTCGCAGCAGAGAAAGCGTTCTTGATTAGGGAGAACTTTGGATTAAGACCTTTAACTCTGAGATTGTAGACAGACTATTTGAAATAAAGTTTTTAAAAAACTGGCCTTATCAATAAATATTTATTGAGTGCCTACTAGCTACTAAAAAAGTAGCTAGGCTACACAAAAGTAGTTAGAAATGGTGGATAACACACAAAAAAGACAGGCAGAACAGAAAGAATAAGACATCTGAGGGCTAGCATCTGAGGGCATGATCATTTCATGGCTAGGACTCTACATGAGGCATTGTATCTGGTGCCTAGTTCTCTACTAAAACAGATCTGGGAATGTTGAATAAGCTCTCCTGACTTACAGCCCATGAAAACAGGGAGCAGCTTAAGTCAGAAGTCCTTCCACACTACCTTCTTGAAGTCCCAGGCCTCCTGAAGCTAACTGTGTATGGCTGAACAGTGAGTCGGCTGGCTGCCACAGGTTTATTATTTCCTACTGCACATTTCAGAAGGATGTGTTAAATGCGCTGTTCAGAGTGTGGCTATTTAACTTCTTACAAATCCTTCATAGGAAAAGAGAGAATAAGACGAATTTGCTGAATTTGTTTGCCATAAAACTAATCTCTTTATGAAAAGGCATGGATAGAAAAATGTAATATATGACAGAATTAAGAGTCACTAAACATTCCAGAAAATTCTCAGAAGGTTCAAAGAAATTGCCATTGAAGTTAAACTCTAATTTCTGCCTCCATTTAGTTATTTAGTTTGTTCATTTGTTCATTCATTCATTCAACAAATATTTGCTGGTTGACATTAGGATACAGCACCGAATAAGACAGATAATATCCCAACCTCATGGAATTTACTTTCTGTAGTGGGGGAAAATAGTCAAAAGTAAACAAATCAATATATAACATAATTTCAGTTGTTATAAAGTGCTATAAAGAAAAATAAAGCAGGAATAAAATGGGTGTGATTCTATCTTAAGAGATGATTTAGTATTATAGATTAAATTTTCTATACATAGTATGCAATAAATTTATAATAAATATAACTACAGATATGTCTTAGATATCCTAAGGGGACAGGATTCTTGTACTGAATACATTTATACAAACTATAATGAGCTTACATATAGATCAATGCAACTTACCCTATAGAAAGCACTGGTCAAAGGGAGTAATGCTGCAGCAATGTTATATTCCTCTAAACTTGAACAATCCTTAAATGAAACAAATTAGTATTAGGACATTTATCAGAAATCACAAATAAATGGAAATAAAAATCTGAAATACATTGTTTCCTGTCCTATGGGGTTCTTACTTATTCCAAATTGTCACAAGGCTTAGCAATGAGGTAAGTTTGAAAAAAGAAATTCTGTCCCTGAAGCACATTCTTTTAGAAATGAGATAAAAATACATTTGAGAAAGATATTTTCATACACCCGTGGTGAGCAGCTACCTTTACTTACCTGCTTTACAAAGATTGTTGCAAAGTGTGTAATTTATACAAAAAAAATTTGGAGGGGCTTTTAGTATATTTAACTACAGTATTTCATTGAGTCTAAGATACACATTTTTTCACATTTTAACTTCTTTGAGACATCTTATAATTGATTGGAAATATTTTTTCTCTCTTAAGTGTTATATACAAAGGGTATTTTGTTATTAATCAGGCAAGAAATCTCACTGATGCTAAAACCTATTGGGTGGGATAGTCAGAAAATCTCAGTGGGAATGTAAAATGGTTCAGCTGCTAGTAAAAAACAGTATGGCAGTTTCTCAAAACTGAAAAACAGAGGCACCATTAAGATCCAGCAATTCTACTTCTGGGTATGTACCCAAAGTAGCAGTGACTTGAACAGATATTTGTTCATTCATGTTCATAGTGGCATTATTCAGAAAAGCCAAAAAGTGAAAGCAACCCAATACCTAGATGAATGAATAAACAAAATGTGTGTGTGCGTGTGCACACACACACACACACACACACATGCATGTGCACACAAAATGGAATATTATTCAGCCTTAAAAAGGAAGGAAATTCTGACACATGCTACAATATAGATGAAACTTGAGGACATGTGCTAAGTGAAACAAGCCAGCAGATACTGTATAATCCAAGCTAAAAAGCTCTTGCACAGCAAAGAAAACCATCAATAAAATAAAAAGGCAGCCTACTGAATGGGAGAAAATATTTGTAAACTACTTATCCAGGAAGGAACTAATATCCGAAATTTTCAAGGAACTCATACAACTCAATAGGAAAAAAACAAATAACCCAATTAAAAACTGGGCAAAGGAACTAAACAGACATGTTTCCAAAGAAGACATACAAATGGCCAACAGGTACACGAAAAAGTGCTCAACACCATTAATCATCAGCGAAATGCAAATCAAAACCAAAATGATATCACCTAATAGCTGTCAGAATGACTATGATCAAAAAGACAAAAAATGACAAGTGCTGGTGAGGATGTAGGGAAAAGGAAATGGGTGTACATTACCCTGGTGGGAATGGAAACTGGTACAGCCACTATGGAAAACAGTATGAGGTTCCTCATGAAATTAAAAACAGAACTACCATATAAACCAGTAATCCCATTTCTGGGTATGTATCCAAAGGAAATGAAATAATTATCTTGAGTGATTATCTGTACTCCCATGTTCATTGCAGCATTATCACAATGCCAAGGTATGGAAACAACTTAAATAGCCACCAATGAATGAATGGTAAAGAAAATGTGGTATATATATACACTGGAATATTATTCAGCCTTAAAAAGGAAGGAAATCCTGCTATTTGCAACAAAATGAATGAATCTCGAGGGCAATATGGTAAGTGAAATAAGCCAGATAGAGAAAGACATATATGTCATGGTATCATCTATAAGTGGAATTAAAAAAAACAAAGTCAAACTCAGAAACACAGAGTAGAATGGTGGTTGCAGGGGCTGGGACTTGGGGAAATAGGGAGAGGTTCAATTATAAGATGAATAAGGTCTGAGGATCTAATGTATAACATTGTGACTATAGTTGATAAAACTGTATTGTGTAACTGAAATTTGCTAAGAGAATAGAACTTAAGTATTCTCACCAAAAAAAGGTAAATAAGTGAGTATGTGAGGTGATGGATACGTTAAAGGTTTTCAGAATCCTTTCACAATGTATATACTATAGCAAATCATCACATTGTACACTTTAAATATATTACAATTTTATTTGTCAATTATACTTCCCTCAATAAAGCTGGAAAAAAGTGTACAGTTACGCCATGGAGGAAAACACCACACCTTTTTCCTATTTGGCTCCTGTTCTCTACCATCTCCATGGATTTTATAAAATAATCCCGGAACACGGCAAAAGTGTGAATCATCTTTTTCTGTCTGCCTTAGTCCTCACCCCCTTGCTCAGGACACTGCTATGCACAAGAATGTCATCCCCTGTGTCCTAGCACATCTGAGTTTCTTTAACAGAAATGCCTTGCATGTTTTTGAAGACTGTCATGAGGCCCAAGGCAATAAAGTTCAACAGACTTGAGCTGTAATCTTCTCCTAAGGAAATGGTTGGGATGCCAAGATGCCTTTGGACTTTGATTTCACAGCAGGGCTTCATTTGTAACAATTCTGTCCAAACTTTAAATGACAACAGCTGTGATATGAAGTCCAACACACTCATTTATAAAAATTTCCCACAAATTAAAAAAAATTAAACAATGGGGAATTTCAATCCATGACCAATTAGCAGGGAACAGGCAATCATAAAACATTTAGGAGCTATTTATTATCTTACAAAATGTTTACACATTGTAGTGCATGTCTCAAACCTGAGCGCCAGTCAAATGCTGATTGCAAAATATAAATATAAAATTCTTTGCAAATCACGTTAGAGACATTCTAAGTTAATTAGGTTGAAAAATGGGAAAATTTTAGAACAATAATTCTACAACTATTGACATAGCAACAGCATTCCGGAATAGTGCAGTTATCTATTGGGGAATCAGTCCATAAATACACATCCTAGAGTCCCCGTGCTTTGGCCACATAATAGCAATGTAGTTACAGGCATACCAGGCAATTTATAAACTTGCAAGGACTTGAATACTTATACATGTTTTATTCTGAAATTTGCTATGTAGTTTTCCTTTAATTTTCCTGCTACAATTGAAGAGTGAGCCCTGCAATCTTAATTTCCCATTACCCTCAATTACTTTGTACTTTCAATCTGCATACCTTTGAACTGTCATGACCAGCATTCTTATTTCATAAAACTTTGGAATCTCTCAAAAATGATATATTTAAACATTAAAGAAAAAAAAATGATTGAAAGGCACAACTGTCTTTTGCACAAATGTCTTATACAACTGACTTTTCTTTAGAGTTTAAATTAGACATAGCTTGGAAAAAAATTTTGTTTGAATTGTCCAAACATTGAGAACATTTGCACCTTCTACATAGGGGCAAAAATTATAAAACGACCAAAGCCAAAAATACCTCTTTATAGCATATTACTCTCCTGCTCAAAAATGTCAGCTGTGTTCTGACCATTACAGGATAATGATCAAACTCTTCTTCTAGGCTTGTAAACCTTCCATGGTGTGGACCCATTTCCACACCCAACTGACCATATGACCCTCCTGCTACAAGCTTTACTTATCATCTTCTTTCCACATCATAGTTATTCCTACCATATCTAATACTCCTAGGAATACCATCTATGCCTTGCTTTGTTATTTACATCGTTCCCTCTTGGCACCTCCATATGCATGCCCCTATATTTCCCTACCCTTTCCAAGTGAAGTGCTAAGCAAGTGCACGCGCACACGTACACACAAACTCTTACTGTAGTTTCAGCCTCAGGTTATATTTTAATGCTAAATAAACTTACACAACCATAATGTATCACAATTTTGAATACTATGGTTATTTACTATGTACCATGATTCCCATTGGGATAGAAGGTGAATGCCAGGCATGACAAATAATAGCTAGGTTTGTTTTAAGTTTTTGAGAAAATGGGCCAAGTCTGTTTCAATTTTACATGCCTGGAAACTAGAACACTGCACCTGGCATATAGTAATAATAGCTAACATTTATTGAGTGCTTATTAAGTATCAGACAAGTTTTAAGTATGAATTTATACAAATTATTTCATTTAATTTTTACATCTCTAGGAAATAGATACTATATAATTATGCCCACTTTGTTGATGAAGTAACTGAGCTTCTCACAGTTTAAATATTTGCCTGGGATTACATGCCCACAAATGGCAGATCCAGAATTCAAAACTAGGTACTCTCACTACAATATCTGTGCTTTAAATCTCTATGTTCTCTTTGACTCTTAAATGCAATAAGGCGTGGAATGAAATCTAAAAATGGCATCTGTGGAAACACATAATTTAGGCAAAAGAAGAAGTCTTCCAGTAATTATAAATAATATCCTCAAGATAGTTTGAAACTATATTACATCTATGAAAATGCAGTTGAAAAATTTAAATGTGATTGCTAAAATTTAAATGCAAAGGAAGGGCTGGAAGAAAATCTTTTTTTGTCATGTATCCTTTTATGTCATCTCTATGTTCAGGAATTTTTTAAAATTAAAAAATATAGAAGATCAAGTCAATGCTTCTAAAATATGCCTAACAGGAGTGTGGGAAAAGAATTTAGGCCTGATTTGCAAAAGGTATCAAACAGGATAAATGAGAAAAGATGTTTGGTAGAATGAATAATATGTGGTATAATGATATAAAGGAATACTACATGAAAGTAAAAATATGAATTATAGTTATATCCAATATCACGGATGAATCTCCCAAACACAATTTTGAACCAAAGAATTAAGACAAAAAGAATACATCACCACCACTATCATCATCATCATCATCAAATTAGTCAGCACTGAAACATACCTTCTTGATTAACCTTAGCCTCTATCTCTATTTATCCCATCAAATACATAAAGGTAAACATGTGCCAATACAATGTAGGATTTCATAAAATCTACCATAGTGATGTGAAAGAATTGTTTAAATCAAATCATAGGATACAAAGGATAACCCAACAAAGTTAGATCAAGTAAAAAGATAATCAGTTTGGATGCTTTCATGATACGTGCTTCAAAAGAAAATGATTTGATGTCAAAAGACTGAGTCTCTAAGGAAAAATAATGAAGGCTTTAAATATTTTTGCAAAAATGATCATCTTTAGGATAGTGCTATAAAAGCCAAACAAGGGGCCGGCTGGTGGCTCAGGCGGTTAGAACTCCATGCTCCTAACTCTGAAGGCTGCCGGTTCGATTCCCACATGGGCCAATGGGCTCTCAACCACAAGGTTGCCAGTTCAATTCCTCGAGTCCTGCAAGGGATGGTGGGCTCTGCCCCCTGCAACTAAGATTGAACACGGCACCTTGAGCTGAGCTGCCGCTGAGCTCCAGGATGGCTCAGTTGGTTGGAGCGCGTCCTCTCAACCACAAGGTTGCTGGTTTGACTCCTGCAAAGGATGGTGGGCTGTGCCCCTGCAACTAGTAACAGCAACTGGACCTGGAGCTGAGCTGCGCCCTCCGCAACTAAGACGGGAAGGACAACAACTTGACTTGGAAGAAAGTTCTGGAAGTACACACTGTTTCCCCAATAAAGTCCTGTCCCCCTTCCCCAATAAAATCTTTTAAAAAAAAAAAAAGCCAAACAAAAAGTAAGCTATCATGCAATTTTGTTAGAAAAATTATTTTAAATACCCTTCTCTCCCCAAAAGTCAGATTCATACTTGGGTTCTAAAAAATATGAACACGTGTTAAATACTGTAACCTAAGTATTTGTTAAAATAAAATTTTATAATTTCTTCTTTTAAATGTAACGTACCAAACAAACACTTTCCCCACCATTTGGTATGAAATTTTAGCCCCTATTTTAAATGGATTTACTGGTGGTGATAGTGAAAATTAGTTCCACTCTTAAGGATCTAAAGGATGCAGGAGTGATGGCCTCTGTCATCTCTCTATATTTAATTCTCCAGTCTGGTGTCTGCAGAAAGCAGACAGATTCTGGAGCATGAAAGTATTCTACAGCAAATTCAACCAAGCAGTAGCTCCAACTGCAGTTATATAACAAAGTCGTTGTCTTTGCTAAAGCAGACTATCATGGCTTCTAGTGTATTATATGCAACTGCTGATTTGGTGACTATGTTACTTTTCTATTCCTATCAGAGAGGATGGTCTGAAAACAGTCTGCATTCGTATGAAATGGACAATGGTAAACATTTACTATTTTGCTTAAAAATATGTTAACCAAACCCCATCCAAATTCAGTCTGAAGAAATTTGGACCATCTGAATATCATACAGAACATTATACTGGTTTACTACATTGATGATATCATACTTATCAGTCTGGACGAGCAAGAAATGGCTACTGTGTTGCAAACCTTGGTAAGACATATGGACTACAGAGGATGGGATAAAAACCTTATGGAGGTTCTAGCATTTTAGGATATCTCATTCAAAATAAAGGACAATTTATTGCATCTTGTATCTCCTACTGTGAGGATAGAAGCACTACTTCTGTAGGCCTCTCGGGGTTATAGAGGTAGAATATTCCACATCCAGGACTACTGCTCTGGTTCATACCAAGTGACACAAAGAGCTCCCGGCTTTGAGTGGGACCTCTGGCAGGGAAGGGCTCTTTAGCGGATACAGGAATCAATAAGCCCTGCTTACCATCACACCCAGTGACCCACTTGGAGAATTTGCACCTTCCATTGCTGTAACTCTGAGCTCTGCAAGGTTAGAGATTCTGGACCACAAAGGAAGAATATTTCTACCAGAGGACAAAACAAGAATCTCATCAATCTATAAACTACAGCTATTACTAAGACACTTTAGGCTCCGAATGCCCAGGGACCAGAAGACAACAAAAGAGTTATTGTCCTGACAGAGATAACCAAACCTGAATGCCAGGTGGAGGTAGGGCTAATGCGACACGTGGGAGTAAGGAGGAATATGTTTGGCACTTGGGTAAGTCCCTGGGGACCTCTTGGTACTTCCTTGCCAAATTCTGATGGAAAATGAACAAATGCAGAAGCCCTGAGCTGAGAAAGACATGGTGACCAGAGAGTAAGATCCCTCCAGGATGAGGGCCTGGGTCATGTTGCCAGGAAGCCACTAAAAACAACAGAGATGCTAGTTAGGGATAACGGAATCAGGAATGGATAGTAGAGTAGGGAGATAAGTATCATTTGCAACCTACGATCAGCTATAGTAGCAGGGGATAAAGATTTTCCCAGTTACCCTTTTCAAAGCTTCTCCCAGCAACAAAGGAACACTAGAATTCTGGAGGAACTTTTCCTGAATACATACGAGTATTAAGAGGTGGAGCCAAGCAGCACAAGGGGTGAACATGGCAATGCCCTATCCAGATACCCCTTCAAGGAAGGACTTGTTGCCCCCATGACTAGGAGTGCTGTCAATAGCCCTTCTCGAGGCAGCCAATATTCAATATTCATCGAATACTGAATATTCAATCAAGGTGGGGGTATAAAGACCCAATCATTTTGGCTTAATGTGGGACAATTCCAGCTCTGGAACTGTGTGGGTTTCTTTGGGCCAACAATATTGCTTGACTTCTCCTTCTGGCTGGTTCTACTTCTTCCTCCCTTCCACAGGTGTTGACCCCAACAATACTAACAAACATCTTTTGCACTAAACTCTGACTCTGAATCTGTTTCCAACCTGAAACAACTTCCCAATAACATAGTAGTACACGTATCTTTGCTTTGGATTCTGTTTTCTGGGGAGCCCAGGCTAGGACAGATCTAGAGTTTGAAAAGATTGCTATGGCTACAGGATGATGAATGGGTTTAGAACAAGTATAGATATGGGATGAATGCTTAGAAGGGTACTGTAGCAGTCTAAATGGAATAATGATAGCTTTGAGTAGGGTATTAGATATGGAGGTAGAGAGAAGTAGGCTGAGTTAAAAGATTTGTATGAGGTAAAAATCAGTACAACTTGGTTGAGGCAGAAGAAGCTGTCAGGAATCTCTTAGATTTTTGTTTGTATAACTGGATCAATGATGAAGCCATTTGCTGAGGTTGGGAACGATGTAAGGGGATCAGGTTCGAGGCCTGAGGAATAGAGGAGATGGATATCATGAGTTCAGTTTGTAACTATTAAAGGTGAAGTGTATTTGAGACATGAAAACAAAATACCAGGTAGCCAATAGGATATATGGGTATAGAGTTCAGAGAAAAGGTCTGGGGGTAGAGAAATAAACTTGTGAGTTATCGATGTATAGGTGGTAATTTAAGTTGTGGGTGTAGATGAGATCATCCTTGAAGAGGGTATAGAATGAGAAGAAAAAAAAAAGCATATAAGTCTTGAAAAATTAAAGGCCAAGTGAAGAAGTATGAGCTTTCAAAGATGGAGAAGGAATAGTCAGAGAGGTAGGAGGATATGTAGGAAATGCTTCATCATAGAAGGCAAGGAAAGAGAGTGCTTCAAAAAGAAACTCTAATTGATAAACTGCTTCCTCCATCTTCAAAGCAAGGAAAAGCTCGTGGACTTAACCATGAAGAGATAACATTAATAATTTATATAGTTTACATAGTTTCAAAGTAGCTCCTATACTGTATATTTTGTTTGCTTTCTTTTGCTGCCCCTTCCCCAAAAGACTATATCTTAAGTTCCTGTGAGGAAAAAAAAGTGAATTATAAATCTGCCACATTTACAAGGGCTAATCACATTTAGAAGAGCTAACAAATAAATAAAACCTATAGAATAACCTTTTACTTTAGAAAACCTTCATGTATATAAGTCAAGTTATATAGAAAAATAGTTCTTTTTAAAAGCATTTTAAGTCCATAAGTTATTATTATGCTGCCTTTATAATATCAAAAGATAAAACAATCAAATCTTTATATAACCAATTATCACAATAACTAGAGACAATTTTCTTCATGATTTATACTGTAAAAATAACGATAACATAACAGCCCAGAAAAACTTAACTCACTCTTAGTTTCAAGAAGACTATTCTGCAATGTCATTGTAAATACTGTGTTTCCCCAAAAATAAGACCTAGCTGGACCATCAGCTCTAATGCGTCTTTTGGAGCAAAAATTAATATAAGACCTGGTCTTATGTAAGAGCTGGTGTTATGTTGTTGTTATGTTATGTTATGCTATATAAGACCGGGTCTTATATAATGTAATATAATATAAGACCCGGTCTTATATAAAACTAAGACCGGGTCTTATATTAATTTTTGCTCCAAAAGACACATTAGAGCTGATGGTTCAGCTAGGTCTTATTTTTGGGGAAACAGGGTAGTTAAAAATGGACATTGGCAGAAAAAATTTATATTCTAAGACTATAGTTGCCCAGTAGCATTATTTATGAAAACTGTTTTGAAAGTAAAAATCAAGTTCAAATCTTTTTGACAGTCAAAATACAATGAAGGAAAGATATGAAAATGAGACTCAACTATATATAGCCATCCTTAAAGTTAACTAGGCAAAGAATTATCAACCCTGTGGTTAAATATATATATTTTTTCTGAAGCACTGATAAGAAAGACACTCAGTCAAATGTGAAGTGTTACATAAGGTCAGGGTAGTAACATGAAAGCAGTCCTGGGAATCCTAAGAAAACAATGTACAGTTCTGAACTTATTTCTTAATAACAACATAAAACTAGATACTAGGCAGAAGATAACCCCCTCTAGATTGATTTTGGCCTTCTGAAACCCCCAACCCCATTTTCACTGGCAAAGGTTATTACCAATGACCTCTTACTTGCCAACCAAATGGATACTGTTTAGATATTTAATTTAACCTCCACACCATTTGTTAAGATCCTCCTCTCCATCCTCCTTTTTTTTTTTTTAACACTACTTCCCTTTAAAAAACTCAACAAACTTCCATCTCATAAAGATGTAGGAAACACAGATAAGTGAAAAGAAAAACATCTTGAGATAAATCCCACAACCTTTAAGCAATCAATGTAACATTTTGGTGTCTCTACTTCGTATTTTTCCTAATCACAAATTACATATTTATCCATATAATTTAACTTTATTTTTATATAGGCACTTCATTCTTAAATTAATTTTCTTCTTTGGCCTCCATAACCCCACTTTCTACTAGATCTCTTACATCTAATGACCCTTTTGTTTTAATATCTTTATAGGTTTTTATTATTCTGCCCACCCTTTAAATATCAGTATTTATCAATTTTTTTCATCTTCAGATCTCTTCTTTTATATTACTTTCCTCAGACTGGCTCAACCATTTCTATGGTATAATGTGGCACAGAAATCTTATTTCCAGCCTAGACCACCTTCCGCAGCTCCAGCTGACTAGATACCTGCAATCCAATGTCTTGCAAAGATCTCAAAGTCAATATATCTTAAACTGAATTATCTCCACTCCCTTCCCCCGCCTTTAAGCCCAATATCCTTTCATACCACCTTCGTAAAAAAAGACCAGACTTGATTTAGTCACTTAGCCAGAAACCTTTGTATCACATTACACACCCTTACATTCAATCAAATATCAAGTTGATACTTCCAATGTGACCTTCCTTCCATGTATCCATCCAACAAATATCTTTAGTTGAACTAGGTGTACTGTGCTGGAGGTTGTAAATTAAAGTTATATAATTACTTCCCTCTTGAATCTTAATCAAATCTTGTTAATTCTGACTTCATCACTTTGTCATTTGTTCCCTTTTTTTCATACTTACTACCTTTGTTTGGACTTTCACCATGGCTATAGCTTCGTTACTCCTGCCAATTACTGAGCCTTTGGGGGTAATTCTGCAGTCTAAATCAGAATGCTTCTCTGCTTTCCTCCCATCCTCCTAATTCCACATTCTGCAATGTCATTGTAAATAGTTAAAAATAGGCATTGGCAGAAAAAAAATTTAATTGTAAGACTATAATTGCTCAGCAGCATTATTTATGAAAATCTTTTTTGAAAGTCAAGATACAATGGATAAAATACAGGAAAGTATTTTCTGTTAAGTCAGTTACCCTTTGTCCATTTGTTTTCTGGGTGTAACTTTCTTAAATAACACAAAAATATACAACATAGAAAGAATTTATCTAGGTAGGACTGCTGCAGAAAAGGCAACAAAGGCTGTAGGGACTGCAAAGGTACTGGACATGAGAAAAAAGTGGCAAGGTTATTGGAAAAAAGAGAGGAATTCTTATAGCAGAAGAGGAATCGGGTTTTGTTTGTTTGTTTGTTTGTTTTCATGAAAAGATGGGCAGAATTGGGAAGAGGAAAAATTTATTCTAAGTTGGGTGACTCAGCTTTGCACAATTGGGGGCAGAGGGTACAGGAGGGAAAGGCAAGAGCTAAAGCAAACTTATCATATAGAGAGAAGCTATCAGTTTTGAGTATAGTTTATAAGACCCGTTATGGACAGTCTAGGAACCAACAAGAGCAAAACATATCATTAATTAGCACACATATACCTTAGTATATATCTGTATAAGACCTAATCTATCTTTCAAAATCTAGAAGAAATGAAAAAATTCCTAGAAACATACAAGCTACCAAGACTGAGTGAGGAAGAAGTAGAATATCTGAAGAAACCCATTACTAGTAAGGAAATTGAATCAGTAATCAAAAATCTCCCAACAAATAAAAATCTAGGCCCAGATAGCTTCACTGGTGAATTCTACCTAACATTTAAAGAAGAGTAAATACTAATCAATCTCAAACTCTTCAAAAATAGAAGAGGAAAGAATACTTCCAAACACATTTTATGAAGCCAACATTACCCTGATATCAAAACTGGACAAGAACACCACAAGAAAATTACAGGTCAATACCCCTGATGAACATGAATGCAAAAATCCTCAATAAAATACTAGCAAACCAAATTCAACAAAACATTAAGAGGACTATATACCAATATCAAGTTGGACTTATTCCAGGCATGCAAGGATGGTTCAACATCCACAAATCAATCAATGTGATACATCACATTAACAATGAATGAGATAAAAATCATAATAAAATTAAAAAAATAAAAAAATAAAGGAAAAAATCATATGATCATTTCAATAGATGCAGAAAAAGCATTTGACAAAATTCAACCTACATTCATGATAAAAAAACTCTCAACAAAGTGGGTATGAAGGGAATGTACCTCAATATAGAATAAGCCATATATGACAAGTCCACAGCTAAAATTTATCAATGGTGAAAATCTAAAGGCTTTTCCTTTAAAATCAGGAACAAGACAAGAATGCTACTCTTGCCACTTTTAGTATTGGAAGTCCTAGCCAAGGCAATTAAGGAAAAAAGAGAAAAGGACAAAAGAAATAAAAGTCACCCAACTTGGAGAGAAAGAGGTAAAACTGTCATTATTTGCAGATGATATGATCTTACATGTAGAAAACCCTAAACACTCCACCAAAAAACTGTTAGAACTAATCAACAAATTCAGTAAAGTTGCAGGATACAAAATTAATATAAAAAATCTGTTTCATTCTTATACACTATTGACAAACTATTGGAGAGAAACTAAGAAAACAACCCCAGTTACATAAAAAAAGAATAAAATATCTAGGAGTAAATACAACCAAGGAGGTGAAAGACCTGTACACTGAAAACAGTAACATAGTGATGAAAGAAATTGAAGAAGAAGAAAATAAACGGAATGATATTCCATGCTCACAGACGGGAAGGAAAATGTCCAATCATCCTAAACCATCTACAAATTCAATGCAATCTCTATCAAAATTTCATTGGTATTTTTCACAGAAACAGCAATCTTAAAATTTGTATGAAACCACAAAAGACACCAAATAGCTAAAGCAATCTTGAGAAAGAAGAACAAATGTGGAGGTATCATGTTTCCTGATTTCAAACTATATTACAAAGCCATAGTAATCAAAACAGTATGGTATCGGGTAAACAACAGACACATAGATCAACAGAACAGAATAGAGAGCCCAGAAATAAAGCAACACATATATGGTCAATTAATGTACAGCAAAGGAGCCCAGAATATACGTGTACAATGGGAAAAAGACAGTCTCTTCAATAAGTGGTGCTGGGAAAATTGGAAAGCTACACACTGAAGAATGAAACTAGACCACTATCTTACACCATACACAAAAATTAACCCAAAATGGATCAGAGACTTGATTGTAAGACCTGAAACCATAAAACTCCTAGAAGAAAACATAGGCTGTAAGCTCTTTGATATCAGTCTTGGTGATGTCTTTTCGGATTTGACACCGAAAGCAAAGGCAACAAAAGTAAAAGCAAACCAGTGAGACTACATCAAACTAAAAGGCTTCAGTACAGCAAAGGAAACCATCCATCAGGTGAAAAGGCAACCTACCAAATGGGAGAAAATATTTGCAAATCAAATATTCAATAAGGGGTTAATATCCAAAGTATATAAAGAACTTACAAAATCAATAGCAAAATACCAAACAATCTGATTAAAAAATGCGCAGAGGTTCCGAATAGACCTTTATCCAAAGAAAATGCACAGATGGCAAACATACATGAAATGATGCTCAACATCACTAATCATCAGGGAAATGCAAATCAAAGCAATGACATATCACCTCACACTTGTTAGAATGGCTATCATCAAGAAAAGAAATAACAAATGTTGGTGAGGGTGTGGAGAATAGGGAACCCTTGTGTACTGTTGGTGAGAATGTAAATTGGTGCAGCTACTATGGAAAACAGTATGGAAGATCTTCAAGAAATTAAAAATAGAACTATCTTATGATCCAGCAATTCCACTTCTGGATATTCATCCAAAGGAAATGAAAACACTAACCAGAAAAGACATCTGCACCCCCAATATTCGCAGCATTATTTACAATAGCCAAGACATGGAAGCAACCTTAATGCCCATCAATGGATGAATGGATAAAGAAAATGTGGTATACATACACACACACACACACACACACACACACACACGAATATTATTTAGCCCTAAACAAGAAATATTGCCATTTGTAACATGGATGGACCTTGAAAGTATTATGATAAGTGAAGTAAGTCAGACCTAGAGAAAAAAATTACTGTATGGTTTCACTTATATTTGGAATGTAAAAAAAGAAATCCAAAAGTTGAACTCATAGATACAGAGAACAGACTGGTGGTTGCCAGAGGTGGGGGTCGGGGGATGGGGTAGTGGGCGAAATGGGTAAAGGAGGTCAAAAGGTACAAACTTGCAATTATAAAATAAATAAGCCATGGGATTATAAAGTATAGCAGGGTGATTACAGTTAATAATACTGTATTGTATACATGAAAGTAGCTAAGAGAATAGGTCTTAAAACTTGTATCACAAGAAAAAAACTTGTAATTGTGTGGTGATGAATGTTAACTGTATTTATTATGATCATATTGCAGTAAACACAAACATAAAATCATTATGTTGTACACGTGAAACTAATATAAGTCAATTACATCTCAATAATAAAAATAACAAACAAAAAAAACCTAGTCTGTATTTCAGAGTATACACCTGAAGGACATTTATAATTAGGCTGCAGATTATTAGACTCTCCTCTACTCAAGTGATAAGTTTTTTATTTCTTTCATATGTGAAAGAAGACATTATCTAAGAGTTCTTTGTGATTTTATCTTTTCTCTCTAAGATTTTAGTGCTGTGTAGAAAAGTAGCACCTCAAAGTACTAGTTTTAAAAGACTAGCTGCAGAAGGAGGCCAATTTTCTGAAACAATAGTGATTGGCTGGTAAACAGTGAGTTTGGTTGTGGTGCCCAGCACTTTATTTCTGAATGTCCAGGTGTCAGGATAGTGGTACCCTAGTCAGGGAAGTATGAAGAGAGAGGCCTCGTCTTTCTAATGCTTTGGTGTTCTGTCAGGGCTCCGCATCTGCGTCTACCCTTGAGCTTCCCACTCATTGTTCCCAATGCCCCACTTCCTTCTTTTTCTTGTCCTGTTTGCCTCTCGTCTTCTTAGCCTATATAGTAGTTCACAAGATGTGGTCCCTGGACCAGCAGCATGAATATGACCTGAGAAATTGTTAAATATGCAAATGCTCAGGTTCTACTCCACCCTAGTGAATCAGAAATCTGGGTGTGGGGACCAACAATCTGTGTTTTAACTAGCTCTACACTTATTCTGATGCATTTTAAATTTCGAGAATCACTGGTCTATATTGTATCGCTATTGTTCTTTCTGATATGACCTTGAACCATTCTGGAAAAATAGGGCTATGTATCTGACTTGATTTCTAGACTCAGGTGAATATGTGAAATATTTTGTTATTCTAATTACTGTACATTTGCTTAAAGTAACTAGCACCACATTTTTTAAAACAAAATCTTAAGTGTTTCCAAAAAGTAAGTTTATCTTACTTAGTTTATATTTATAGGTCATCATTTTTTTCAACCAATACATATGGGCCTACAAAATGAAAACTTGTACATGGTCCCTACCATTGTAATTCAAAGGATTTACAAGCTAGTGGAACTAACAGACAGGCAGGCCTCGAAAGAGCTAATGCAAATCAGAATGTTTAATGTGCCACACAAGCAGAAAGAGGTGTTAATGGAACATAGAGGAGGGAGTGATTCACCATAGCAATCAGAAAAATCTTTATTGAGAGGCATCTGAACTGGATTGGAAGATGAAGAGGTTATTTCAAAAGATGGAGTCATTCATCTTTTTTCACATTTTTCTCTAATTTTTTGCTCTTATATGCCATTAGTTAATGGCTGTTATTTTGCATATGGTTTTACTTGCAGTGTTTTAACAATATATAAAGCTTAAACATGACACCCAATATATATTCTGCATTAAAAATGAGGTCCACTGATTTTAAGAAAAGCATTATGTTTTGTCTCAAGAGAAGTTACCAATATTGAGCTAGTTTATATTTATTTAAGTGAATTTTAAAATTTCCTTTACATAAACTTGAAGAAAGGTTATTACGCCAGAACACTGTTTTATTGTTTAAGGACCATGTGTGTATATTGGAAAAAGCACAGGACTGAACATCACCAAGGCCGTACTGTTATGCACAGTATGTCATTATCTAGTACTTTGATTTTGAGCAAATCACTTCACCTCCCTGGACCTTAAGTTTCTTCATCTAGAAAAAAATTTGGACTCAATGGTTTCAAAGGACCTTTATTTTTGTTTCTTATTAGCTAAACCCTTTTGAATTCCATTTATGATTTCAACTGGTTCAATTATTCAAATATTCATCAAAAAAGGAAATGGCTCTTTTTGTGGCTATCTTGACAAATATCCTCTGCAAATACTTTGGCTACAGAGTAGATTCCAGAAACTAGTTGTATGAAGCTGACAGAACACAGTGTTAGTCTCGAAAGGTGCTCATGACAGACCACATTAGGAAAGAGTGTCCTTAACATTACATTACTTCATCTCTAAAGAGAAGTGTCTCAAGAGGTCACAGCAGTGGTCGAAACGTTGGCTGAACAACATTTTGATGCGTTATTGATAGAAAAGTCATTTCTCAAACTGCAAAACCTGCTCTGAAACATAACCTAATTAAAACAACGACAACAAAACACATAGGGCCAGAACAGCATTCCACAATTCTGGAGAGCCTAAGAGATTTAAACCAAGTGGAAAACTTTTTGCTCCAGTGACACAGACTTTAGGGGGCGATGAGACTCTGAAAACATGGCTGAAATATTTCAGACCAAATATAATTCTTAGTGTACAGCAACTTCATGGAAATTGTTCAATATGTGAATTTTTGAACCTGTCAAAAGTTGAGTAATCTTAAAGAATGACAAGTTACATAAAAAGGTACATTATCTCTGACTCTAAAACAGGTTTTAGATCTTCTTCACCATTGTCTCTAGCCTGTCTCCTCCTGGCATACGGAGATCACGCTGTGAACTTCAGGAAGAGGGATTCCTTTTGGAATGTACCTCCTTACTGGCCAAGTGTCTGTACCTAATTGATTTTCCTCACCCTTTAAAAGAGTACCTCTAATTCCTTGCCCCACGTACCTGCCTGAAGTCCAGTCAAATATCACAGCAAGATTCAAGCTAAGTGGATTTCACTCAAGTGTCAAGTGTGAGTCAGACATGGAGTTATAGACCAGAAGGTTTAGTAGCTTGGGTTGAGTTTCATGCTAGTTCCATTATTAAAAAGGAACCTTTGCTAAATCTCCGGTAGGGCTTTGTTGTTCTTTTTTTTTTTAACCAGTCTTCTATTACCAAGGTCAAAGGAAAACGAACCTAGGTAAAGTGAAGGAGGACCAGTGTCTTGGGCTCATGTTTGAATGCGATTCTAGAGCAATTATATCTGACAGAAATTATAATGTGAGCCATATAGATAATTAAAAATTTTCTAGTAGCATGATTTAAAAAAGTAAAAAAAAAAAGAACAGGTAAAATTAAACATAATAATAAATTTTATCTAACCCAATACATCTAAAATATAATAATTTCAACTTGTAATCAATATAAAAATCATTAATGAGATATTTTGCATTCATTTTTCTCAGTCTTCAAAATCCAGTGTGTTGCACACTACATCCCATTTCAATTTGGACTAGCTACATCTCACGTACTTGGTACATAAAATGTACCATATGTACCACATCTAAATAATGCTGCATTAGACCGCCATACCCTTAATATCTGGGTCTTGTTGTCCCGAAGTTATGGAAACTATGATTTTCCCCCTATTTTATTCCCACCACCGCTCTTTCCTTGGCTTAATTGCTATTTTTGGAATATCATTTAGAAAATTTATGATAGGGGATATCAAGCCAGGGCACTAAACTTCTTATAGGGCAACTAAAAAATGTCAATCTCTTCAGGCTCAAGAACAACGTTTGGATACATGTAATAAAGCTTTTTTCATGAATTTAATCATAAATAAAAGAGAGAAGAGATCCGTCTGAACTTCAAAGGGTATCAAAGCCAGGCAGATTCAAAGACTGAGATATGGATCTTTTTTCTCTGACTTTGTTATTTAATTGAGTTGTCTCTGTTGCAAATTCTCTATAATCTGCCTTAAGTTGTACTTAATAAAAAAATGTTTCTCATCCTCCTTGTTTGTTCCTCTTTTCACTGTGAGGCTTGTTCATTTCTGTGCTGAATAAGTAGAAAAATATTGGGGATGATAAATACTAATTCTCCTGTAGCTATTAGAAACTTGTAAACTTCTTTTGACATTGGTGAACTTTCAAAACTGTAATGGACTTGAGAATCAGGAAAGTTTTACCTTTTTCGTTTTTCAAAACAAACTACCACAGCAAAATTCTTACGTAGGAAAAAAACAACACATCCCAACTTAAACTTTCACAATGCTACACCCATCAAGATTCGTACAGAATACACATTCTTTTCCAGTATACAAGGAATACAGGAATACTTATTAGTATAAACCATACACTAGATCATAAAACACGTCTAAATAAACTTAAAAGGATTCAAATCACAAGAAGTGTGTTCTCTGACCACAATGGAATTAAATTAGAAAGTATTAACAGAAAAATCTCTGAAAGATCCACAAAAACGTGGTAAGTACATAACCTAATTCTAAATAACCCAAACGTTCAAGCAGAAATTAATGGGAAATGAGAAAGTATTTTGAAATGAATGAAAATTAAGATATATCATATCAAAATTTGTTGGTTATTGCTAAGATAATACTTAGTGGAAAATATAGCACTAAATGATTGTATTAGAAAGAAGAGTGTCGAATCAATTACCTCAGCCTCTACCTTAAAGAAAAATGGAAAAAGAGTCAATTATACATGAAATAACAGGAAGGAAGGAAATATTACACAAATATTGGATCAGAATTCAATAATAGAGAATAAAAGCAATAGAGAAATCTATGAAACCAAAAACTGGTTTGTTGAAAAATTCAATAAAATAGATAAATCTCTAGCCAGACTAAGAAAGGAAAAAGACAACATATCATTGTTATGAGAAATGATATTACTAGATTCTACAGCTATTAAAAGGATAATAAGGAAATATTAGAAAATTTCATAAATTGTTCATATATTGAACAACTTAGATGAAACAAATTCTCGTAAGATACAAGCTGCCAAAGCTTTTTAAAAAATAGATAACTTGATACTACATCTATGAAATAACTGAACTTACAGTTATAAACCTTCCCACAAAGAAAAATCCAGGGCTGGATAGCTTAACTGGTGAGTTCTACCAAATACTTAAGGAAGAAATAATACCAATTCTAGACAAACTCTACCAGAAAATTGAAAAGGAGGATACACTTGCTAACTCATTTTATGAGATTAGCAATATCCTGCTTCCAAAACCAGACAAAGACATTAAAAAATAAAACAAAAAAACTATGGATTAATATCCTTATAAACATAGAAAAATTTTAAACACAATTTTGCAAATCAAATTCAGTAATATATTTAAAAAGTTAATACATCATGATCAAGTAGAATGCAGAGCAGGTTTTACATTAGAAAACCAACGTAACTAATCCTGTTAAAAAAATAAAGAGAAAAAAACATATGCGCACCTTAATGCATACAGAAAAAAAAGCATTTGACACAATCCAATATCCATTCTTGCACTGTGTTAATTTGGGGAGAATTAATATTGTATTATATTAAGTCTTCCTGTCCAGTAACTGGTCCAATTTTCTATTTTTGTTTTATGCCTTTCAATAAGCATCCTTGATAAAAACTCTCAGCACCCTAGAAATCAAAGGACACTACCTCAAACAGACAGACAGTATCTATGAAACACCTAGGTTCTGGCAAATATGTAAATGTCGTAAACATTGGCAAAGAAGAGATAAAACTATCATTTGGGGCGCTGATACTATTGTATGCCTATAAACCACAGACATTCTAATAGAAAACTAAAATTAAAAAGAATTTGGTAAAATGGATAGTGATAAAATAAATATACAAAATCAATAACTTTGAATTATTTTGGCAAAAAGTAACTAAAAATGGAAATGGGTAAACTGATTTATTCACAACAGAAATGCACACTATAAAATATGTACTAGGAAATACATTTAACAAAGCAAAAAACTTAAAAAAAGAACATTTTAAAAGCTTAATGAACTTAGCTTGAGGAAATTCAGTTTCAACATTAGATTGTGCTACATTAGTATCACCTACACATCATGTGATGCTCAGCAGTTGTGATTTAAAAGCAAATACTATGCTTAAAGCAAAGTGAAATAGGAAATGTAGGTGGTTTGAGCATCTGTGCAGTACTTAACAGGAGCATACAACCCATTAGTAAGCAACTGTAGTTATTTAAAAATAAAATATAAGTATTAATTTTTTTTCAATTTATGTGTATTATTTTTTCAAGTGGTTATTTTGTAGTAAAGACATAAACACACATTAAGTTGGTCCTAGCTACTTAATTAGTGAAGCTGTTCGGTATTTCTTTTGGCCGAAGGGTCATCAAGAAACAACTAAGGACTCTGTGAATTCAGAATGTTTAGAAACTTCTCAAATCTGTATCTTAAGAAGTTAAAAATAGCAGAATAAAACTGGCAAAACCAATTTGAGAAAAGAAAATTCCTTTTTAAAAAAGAAGAAATCAACAATAGACAAATCCCTAGGGAAAAAATTACCAAATTCATGAAAAATGAAAAATCTGGTTAGTCTATAATTAGAAAATTAAAATATACCTGCAAGAAAAACTAGGTTCAGATAGCTTTACAAGTGAGTTTTTTCGAGGCACACCCTTTTTCATCTAATGCACACTCTTTCGGAGAACTTCCTACTTCATTTTCTGACACTAAGTATAACCTTGCTCCAATACCAGTGAAGAACATTATGAGAAATTATAGGCTAATCTCAAACATGGAAAAAAATCCTAATATCAAGTTTAAAAAACCCATGAAAACCACTGATAGTTGCAGAAAAAGTATTTCATAAAATTCAACACCTTTTAATAATATGATAAAAACTCTTTAAAAACTAGGAATGGAAGAAGACTTTTTAACCTGATATAGGACAAAATATTTTTAGGAAATATAAAGCTCAATGATTAAACTTTAAAAGAAGGGTGCTATCACTTCTATTTCATGTTATACTACAAATCCTTGACAGACAATAAGGAAAAAATGTATAAAGTATGGAAAATATGACAAAAAACATTACTATCACTAGATGATATTATTGCCAACATAAAGAACTAAAAAGAATATGTAGACAAATTACTAGAATTAAGGAAGCTTGCAGTTCTAATAAATAAATTTACTATAATTCTACATGTCAAAAAAAGCAATTAGAATATATAATTTTAAAAGATACCATTTACAATAATAACGTTTACAACAACAGCAACAAAATAGGGTAACCAGGAAGAGATCTAACAAAAGATGTATAAGACCTTAATGGAGAAAATCATAAAATGTCATAAAAGACATTAAAGGCCTATATACATTAAGAAATATACCAAGTTTATGGATAGAAAGACTTGTAAAAATGTCACTTCTTCCCTAAATTAGTCTATAGGTTCAATCAAATTTTAATCAAAGAGTTTATCATAGAATTCAATGTGATTTTAAAATTATATAGAAAAGCAAACGGCAAAGAACAGACATTTCCTAGGAAGATGTAGCATGGAGACTTGCCTCTCTGGTATTTATTATAAAACTTTAAGACTATGTGATGCTTTTGTGAAACTAGGCAAATAGATCAACAGAGAAGTAATCCTGACAAACCCACATATTTATAGAAATGTGATATATGAAAAGGCAGCCATAGCAAATCATTGGAGAAAGGACACATTATTAAATACATCATTCTGCGGGCAATGGTTACAAATTTAGAAAAAAGTAAACTGGATCTCTAACTCATACAATCCACAAAAAATCAATTTCAGATAGATTAAGGACTTAAATATGAAAGGCAAGATTATTAAACTTTTTAAGAAGATATGTTATCCTCTTTTGCCCTCATGGTAGGGAAGGATTTCTTACACAAGACACGAAAAAGTACAAACCATAAAGGAAATGATTAACGAAGTTAACTACATTAAAATTGCACCCTTATATTCATCGAAAGATATCAAAGACAAGGAAAAGACAACCACAAACTAGGAAGAGATACCTGCAGCATGAAAAGATTATTGCTTAGAATAAATTAAGAACTCTTACAAATCAGTGGAGGAAAAAAAAGCATTAAAGAGAAAAGGGCAAAAGCAAATAGGTATTTCCTTATATAGAAACACGCAAAGCCAATAAACATGAAAAAGGGCTGCATTTTATTAGTTATCAGGGAAATGCAAATTATAACTATGATATACCCTCTCACAATCACCAGATTAGTAGAATTTAAAATTATGAATTTTTTTTAATGGAAAAAGTTGGCAAGGATGTGAAGTAACAGGAACTCTCATACACTGTTGTAAGACTTAATTTGTAAAGGTATTATAGAAAATAATTTGTTATAATTTAGTAAAGTTGAAGTTGCACAAATTCTTGACTCAGCAATTCCATTCCTTTGTGTTTATACAAGAGAACTTCTTGCACAAGCACATCAATGTGTAAGAACGGTCATTAGGACATTATTTTCAGTTACAATACTGTTTGCATCGACCGCAGTGAAAACAGTCCAAGTATCTTTCAGCAGCATAACAGACTCACACAGCAGCGAGTATGAATAAACCATAACCACACATATCAACATGGATGACCATTATGAGCAGGTGATCAATAAATACGTACTGTATTAATGAAAAAACAAACAAACAGGATGATCCCAATTATATTAAGGTAAAAACAGGCAAAACTAAACTGAATTACATTTTAAGAGTACACATAGGGGTAAAACCATGAGGAAAAGCGAAGGAATAAATAAACTCAGTTCAGGAGAGTGGCTCTAAGGGAGAGGAAGAGTGGGAGCAGTTGAGGTAAATTCAATGTTAACGTTCCAGTTCTTAAACTGGGTGTTGGGCACATGTGTTTATTGTTTTATTATTCTTTAAAAACATGTCATAAATGCTATATACTTCACGAATAGAATGTCAGAGTCACACAATGACTACTTGAAAACAAGGTCAAGTTGAGATGCAGAATGGGTAAAGCAAGGGTTACACACTAGGTAAGAGTTTTACTAGCACATATTTGCATTTCGCGCACAACTCAACTTTTTGCCTCATCAAAAATACAAATTACTATGTACGTATCATGGATTGTTCTCAAATAATCAACACACCGAATGTCAAATCTGTTATTGTCAGCAGTCTGTTAAATTTCCATTAAATGTCCCTTAGATGTATACTGTAAACACTCAATGAAATCTGGTATAACTAGGTGGGATAATATTTTAAATTCCACTTGCAAAAGCAATTATTTTATTGCCCAGAATATTTGGGAATTATTGTTGGTCTTTTTTAACACATTTAGTCAGATGTAACTGAGATAAGTATAATACAACAAACTTGCAGACAGTAAGAGTGCTACTTAATGATTTTTCCGACCTGTACCTGAAGTTGTTTCAGGAGAAAAGCAACTTAAGGATGGAAATCTGGAATTGGCTTTTTTACTTGATTAGATTCAAAAGCATTAATAATTGGGGGAGGGGAGTGAATAGGCAAAGCAAAGAGGATTTTTAAGGTAGTGAAAATCTGTAAAATACCATAGTGATGGATACATCTCATAATACATTTGTCTAAATCCAATGAATATACAACACCAAGAATGAAACAAAAACTATGGACTTTAGGTGATTATGATGTGTCAATGTAGGTTCATTAATTGTAACAAATAGACCACTCTGATGGGGAATGCTGATAGTGAGGGAGGTTACCCATGTGTGGGGGCAGAAGGTATATAGGAAATCTCTAGAACTTCCCCTCAATTTTGCTGTCAACCCAAAACTGTTCTAAAAAATGTTAATGAGGCCCGGTGGCTCAGGCGTTTGGAGCTCTGTGCTCCTAACTCCGAAGGCTGCCGGTTCGATTCCCACATGGGCCAGTGGGCTCTCAACCACAAGGCTGCCAGTTCGATTCGAGTCCCGCAAGGGATGGTGGGCAGCGCCCCCTGCAACTAAGATTGAACACGGCACCTTGAGCTGAGCTGCTGCTGAGCTCCTGGATGGCTCAGTTGGTTGGAGTGTGGGCTCTCAACCGCAAGGTTGCCGGTTCAACTCCTTGAGTCCCGCAAGGGATGGTGGGCTGTGCCCCCTGCAACTAGCAACTAGCAACGGCAACTGAACCTGGAGCTGAGCTGAAGCTGAACGGCACCCTCCACAACTAAGATTGAAAGGACAACAACTTGACTTAGAAAAAAGTCCTGGAAGTACACACTGTTCTCCAATAAAGTCCTGTTCCCCTTCCCCAATAAAATCTTTACAAAAAAAATGTTAATGATTATTAAAAACAAAAAGCTTTAATAAACCTTTTGCCAGTGGTTAATGCGAAACTGGTAGTTCATGGCACTCAATGGCAAAACAACTCCCTAAATTATCACCTACAGACAACTATAATAAAATATCTATAGATAATCAAGTAATTGATGCCATAAACATTTTAGTTCAAATATGGGGAACAGTGAGGCTAGTCCACTGTTTCAGAGTATACTAGAGAATTTGGAGAAAAATGAGAATAAGCTCTGGGTGTCAAATTTCTATCACAAGGTTCAACTAAGGGACGAGAAGTTTCTATGACTTCTCTAAAAGATAAATCAAGTAAGATTCTGTAGCTGCAGGATTGAGATGTTTAAACATCATAACAAATTCTAATCCTGTAGGTGACTACATTATAAGACAAATTGAGTTCACAACCTCACAGGGTCATATGTTAGATTAGGGTATTGACTGGGAAGAGGGTGGTGACTTTGTGCTAAGCTAGAACTACGTTCTCCAGAATTCCCTTCTGTATGGTTCTGAGTCACAGTTGCCAGGGATCTGGAAGGTGGAAGCAGTTCCCATGCTTATGCTCAGAGGTCAGTATAGGGTTAGGTGCTGCATGCTGTCACTATGTGCTGGCTCATCCTGTTAGTCAGTCAGTCTCCTCCAGCTCCTGAATTTTCTTTTTCAGCTTCTTTGAATCCTGAGCTAGTCTATGTGCAGCTCTGCAGTGAAGGGAATTAACTTTTTTTGCAAGTCAACTATATCATTAAAGTTGAAGGCTTAAAGGTGGTGCGAGATACACAGGGGCTCCAATTTGTCCTTGCTTTCCCCTCTTCAAAACAGGAAAATATATGTTCTACATAACCTATAAATATCAACTAATTACAGGTGTGCAGATAAATCCTATATTTTAATTCATGTACTAGGCAAGGATAAATTTGAACATTGTACTTTATTACATAGGATTACAAATAATTCCTTCGACATACATACATGTTGCTATGTATATATTTAGCACATTAAAAAAATAAACCCAAAAAACTGCTGCATAGTACTCTATGGTGTACATCCACCAAGTTTAAATCCAGTGACAAACACTGAGATTGCCCTAATCTCCTTCCTGCCTTCAGAAATAAGAGAATAAGCAGCTATAAGCCCTTTATGGTTTTGTGTAAGACCTCTTTCACTCTCTCTCTCATTTATCCAGGACTACTGCTGGTCATAGGGTATTCTTCTAACTAGGTAACATCTGATCTAATTGCTCTTCAAAATGACTACCCATCTCTGCTCTCACTAGCAGTGAATGAGGATCCTTATATTGTCATATCCCTACCAATACTTTGCACTATTCTACTTTCTAATTTTCGCTAGTCTGAATATTAAGAGTTATTGTTTTAATTTGCATATCCTTATAGCTTTTGAGTTCTGTCTTTTATAAAGAGCCTATTTACATCTTTTTTTTCATTTTTTCCATTGGGGTTGCTGTTTTATTCTGTGATTTACAGAAATTCTTTGTATATTCTAGATATTATTTCTTTGTTGATTTTAGACAGTAAAACAGCAAGATATTTGGTCTACTAATATATGTATATTAACTTTATCCATGTCGCCCTTCATTGATTAAAAAGTCTTCATAACTTAAGAAATCCACCTGGTTTTTTTCTTTGTATTGTTACATTTATGTTTTGAATTTAAAAAAATTTCTTCCCTGCTATTAGGTCACAAAGATATGAGCTTCATTTCTTCTATTAAATTTGCAGTTTTATCTTTACAGTGAGATGTTTCATTTCTCTGAAGAACATCTTTATACTTGCTGTTATCTAGAAATGCTTTCTTTCTCTCTTCATATATGATCTGATTTTCCCCACACCATTTACTAAACAAACTCTCCTTTCCCCACTCATTTGTGACACCTATTAAGTTCCAATAAACAAGAGTCGGTTTCTGTGCACTCTATTCTATTTCATTGGTTTATCAATCTGTTTGTGTTCTAATACAATACTGGTTTTATTATTATGATTTCAAAGTATGTCCTGAAATCTGATAAGGGAAAGACCCCACTTTTGTGTTCTTAATGTTCTTTCATATAAATTTTAGAAGAATATTATCAAGTTCCTCAAAAATTCCAACTAGACTGATTTAAAAACGGGCAAAGGACTTAAATAGACATTTCTCCAAGGAAGATATGTGAATGGCCAAAAAGCACATGAAAAGATGGTCAACACCATGACCATCAATAGGAAAATGCAAATCAAATTCACAGTGAGATACCACCTCACACCCTTAGGATGGCTGTTATCAAAAGAACAGAAAGCAAGTACTGGCAAGGATGTAGAGAAACGGGCACCCTTGTGCACTGCTAGTGGGAATGTAAAATGGTACAGCCGTTGTGGAAAACAGTATGGCAGTTCCTCAAAAAACTAAAGGAGAATTACCATATGACCCAGCAATTCCACTTCTGGGTAGATACTCAAAAGAATTGAAAGCAGGGACTTGAAGGGATATTTGTACACTCACGTTCACTGCAGTGTTATTTACAATAGCCAAAAGGTAGAAGCAGCCTAAAGTGTCCATCGACAGATGGATAAGCAAAATGTGGTATATACTGACAATGGAATGTTATTTAGTCTTAAAAAGGAAGAAAATTCTGACACATGCTACAACATGGATGAACCTTGAAGACACTTATGCTAAGTTAAATAAGCCAGTCACAGAAAAGACAAATACTCTATGATTCCACTTATATGAGGTACTCTTAGAGTAGTCAAATTCAAAGAGACAGAAAGTGTAATGGTGGTTATGAGGGGCTGGTGGAAAGGGGAGAAATGGGAGTTATTGTTTAACTGGTATAGGGTTTCAGTTTGAGGAGGTGGAACAAGTTTTGGAGATGGATGGTGGTGACAGTTGCATAACAATGTGAATATACTTAATGCCACTGACCTGTACACTTGAAAATGGTTACAATGGTAAATTTTGTTATGTATATTTTAGCACAATAAAAACAATCCAACTAAAGTTCATTCATTCTTTGAGCACTTCTATACTTTTTGGAATATAAAGATACTCCAAACCTTCTTTATATTTTTCCTTAACCTAGTACTCGCCCTAGCTATTTCTTCGAAGAGTCATTTCTTCCTTTTAGTGGGTAGTAGTATTTAGTAACCAATATCTGTATACTAGAGGTGTTCATTATTACTGGGGTGTCTCTGTTGCCAGGCTCTCTCAATGAATAGAACTAGGATATATACATATATATATATATCTATATAGATAGGTATCTATATATAGATATAGATACCTATCTATATAGATATATATATAGATACCTATATATCCAAAAAAATGTATACAAGTGGACACTTTGGTCAACATTGCTCAAGCAGTAGTTTGCTGTAATCAGAAGTATCTGGATGCTGGTAGTAACCACTTTGAGCACCTTTTGTAATTGCAGAAGTCAAACGTGACTTGTATTCATCTTTTGTTATCGGTGTATATTGAGTATTGCAATTTTAATACAGTTTTCCTTTCTTAAAATGTGGATATATATTTTTGGCATCCCTGTATACACCCACACATATACACCACTCCCGCTCATATATACACATTTCCCCTTATATTTATTTCAGTATCTATATATATGTTGAAAACCATGAATTCATATCATTAGCTCTAATTTATTTAAAATCATAGGATTTATTCCAGCTTTCTCCTCTTCTGGATTTGTACCTTATTCTCTATCAGTGAAAAACCTGGCCACCATTATCCTCAATATATTTACTTATTTGCTCAGTCTTCTAAATATATTGTGATTCTACTGGGCCACCAATACCACATCACCTAGACTTCGTATTTGTATGCATGGGGCCTGGACTCTGCCTGGCTGCCATTACTGCCCTGCCTGAGCCTGCCTGATGGTGCTTAAACATTGGGGAAGGAAAGAAAGAAGGGAAGGGGGGAGGGGAGGGGAACGGAGGGAGGATTTTACTTTTTAGTTGGTTCTTGCTGGTAAAAAAAAAAAAAGGTATTGATCTTATATTCAGCAACCTAATTGAAACATCTTAATAGTTAAAGTAATTTGTTTAATGTGGTACTTTTCCTGGGCAGAGGATCATATCATCTGAAAATGACAGCTTTGTCTTTCTCTTCTAAACCTTAGATCTCATTTCTTTTTCCCCTTTATTATTTTTTTTTAATTGAGATATAATTGACATACAACATTGTATTAGTTTTAGGTGTCAAACAAAATGATTTAACAACACTGTTAAGAGTAGTGTTAACAATATCTTTATCTTGCTGTCATCTTAATGGAAGCTTTTCTCTAAAAACAGTTTGCTAAGAATTGTCACAAATACACAATGAACTTTATTAAATGCCTCCTCTGTACTGATTAAGATGATCATACATCATTCTCATTTAACCTATTAATATGGTGACTTACACTTACAAGAATCCTGGGATCAATTCCACTATATCGTGACATTTTATTTTTTTAATAAAATGATTCACTCCTGGAATCAATTAGCCAATATTTTATTTAGGAGTTCTGCATTTACATTGATATGAAAAATGGGAGTCTTTTTTTTTCTTTCTTTCCAATGTATTTGTTTGGTTTGGAATCAGATTTACACTAGCCTTATAAAATGATATCAAAAACATAATGCTGAATGACAAAAGAAACAGAATGAAATATATAACATACTATTTACATAAATTAAAAATACATGTGCACTAAATAATATGCATGTTTCAAGCATCTGCATAAAAATAATATATTAAACACAGTAAATTTATTGGGAGAGATTAAGAGCATAATGGTGATATAAATAAACAAGAAAGGGGCCTTGCATGGAACAGAGATGATCGTGTGTTATAAACTGAGGAGGACCGGGATTGCTGCTGGTGAGCAAGGATGAAAAAAAGAATCCTGAGATCACGGACCTTGGAGGCATCTAGTCCACCTCCCTCCCCAACAATGTAGGAATCCTTTTTTCAGCTTTCCTGAAAATGACTAAGGAGTATTTGATGGAATACTCTATGCAATGGCGATTGCGTATCTGTAAAGCTGTCCATTTTGTTGCTGAAAGTTTTAAATATTAACTCCAATCTTCCCTTTTCCAGACTTACCAAATCGGAGATTCTGATGATAGGACCCAGAAATGCACATTTTAAAAAATTTAAGAAAAGTTCTGAAAATGACTATACCAGATAACAGGGCACTGATTTTTCAAATCTAGCTACATATCAAATTTACCTGTGGAACTTTAAAAAACTACAAATGCTTAAGCTTCATCCCTGCAATAAGTATGAACACTGGCTCATATCCGTGACAGCACTGTCTATTTGGACAGTATAGACCAGCTGTACGCGAACTTTAAGTTTTACTTTCAAGCAAGGGTCATGAACTATCAAACTATCCATCATATTATCTTAGATATTCCTGTGCACAGAGACGCAAAAGTGAACAGAGGCTGGCTGCAGTTGAGGACTGGATTATAGCCAAGAAAGGGTAAAAGCTCCTGGCCTGTATAGGGATGGAAACTGCTGAGGCAAGCAGTTACTTATATTACATTCACTAATTTGTTTACTCATTCATCAAATTTTTTATCGACGGACCATGTGCCATGCATAATGGGGAATATAGTTAAGTCAACAGGCAATTTCATTACATGTGATATGCGCTATTGCAGGGTCACGGTGGATAGGATGGGGCAATACAAGACAGTGGAAGCACATAGAAATGGCTACCAATCCATAATTGATGGGCTGAGGAAGGCTTCCAGGAAAAAGTGACACATAAACTGAGATTAAGGGATAAGTAGGAGGTTAGCTAGGTGAAAGGGACAATTAAGGGAGTGCAGTAGAAAGAGTGTCCAAACTAAGGCAAAAAAATGGGCAAAGGCTAGAGGATTGACAGCAATGAAAGATGAAGCCGTAGAGGTAGGAAGGGCCCAAGATATGATTAGAATTTACTCTGAGGGCAAAGGGAAAGGATATTAAGTTAGGAAGTAACAAGATCCAACGTGAATTGTACAAATATCATTATGGTAAAGCAAGGAAACAGACATAGTAGAGGGATGGTTCAGGATAAAAGTAGGGAGATAAGGTAAGAAGTTGGTGCAGTAACAGAGTTAAGAAATGTTGGTGACTTAAATCAGGAGAGTGGAATTTATGGATCAAGAGAAGTAGATGGAGTTGAGAGACACTGGGAAGCAGAATCTATAGGACTCAGTCTCTGATCAGACATGAGGATAAGACTAAGAGAAATGAGACTAAGTCCATGTTTTTGGCTTACTGGTGCCATTTGTCGAACTAGAAAACTCAGGAGTAAGAGTTTGTGGGTGATGGCTAGAAATGAGGATAAAAGATGATTATTTCAATTTAGAACATAACATCTAAATAGCTTTGTGACATTCAAGTAAAGACGGATGATAAGCACAGAACATTCAGTTCTAGAACAGAGGAAGTAGATTTGGACTTGAGATACAGATTTGGAAGGCATAAGTAAAGATGGTAAAGGGAATGAGTAAGATTGCCTAGGGGGAACTTAGGTTGGGGGATCTAAATATTAATCTACAGACGCAAGTGAACCTCACCTTTTGCAGGATGGGGGAGGAGAAGCCCTACCAAAGAGACTGAAGAAGAGATTCAAAAGAAGTGGAAAACCAGGAGAAATGGTATCATCAAAAGTAAGGGAAGTGGGTTTTGCAAAGAGGTGGCAGTGGCCATCACCAAATGCTACCACTAGATTTATCAATGAGTTTTGGTCAATGATCTTGGTTGAGTGATGGTAGCCAACGATTTGGCCTTAATCTTACAGCTGTTAGAATAGCTTCCTTCTTAATGAATTTTCTCCTAAATCTAAAACTCAAAGCTGTTGACAATCAAGTTAGTTCCTTGATAAGTAACTTATAAAAGTAGACTTTTATTTCAACAATTACTGCTTCCATAGAATCATATAATCATTCATGTATTCAAACAATATCGGAATCCTTTCTATATGCCAGTCGCTGTACTGGATATTGGATATACAACGATGAATACAAACAAGGTCTGTTTTCATTCAGTGAAAGTGGGGGCTTTTCAGTAGCAATTGTTATTATATTTTTAAAAAGGAAAATAAAGATCCACAAGTTTCCAGAATACAGGTTCCTGATCTAAACTTAAATTTAATTATAGAACATCTATTGCCACAATTTTTGAAGAACACAGTACCAGTGAGTTAAAGTCATAAACAAAACAAAGCACAAACTAGATTTAGAACTCACCTCTTCAATTTACAAGCTGTGTAATTTGGGAAAATTACTTAATTTCTTTGAGCCTGCTTTCAGGGGTAGTAGTGATTGTATCTGACTCAGCTTCAGAGCCAAAAAAAAGCTCGTTGTGTGACGTAGTCAGAGTGGTAGGGGTACCCAAGAAGGAAAAGAACAGGGCAATTATAGATGCTGACTAGGTGGTTCTTTTATAAGGGGGAGTGGGAAATCAAAGCAGAGTTGGGGAACAGTGATGAGAAGTAGGAACTGACTTTGTTCAATGGCCCCTTCTCCTTAGGTCACCCTCCATAAGAAGTAAACCGAAGGATGATGACAAAATGAAAAGAATGTGTACATGGTGAAGCTTGCAGACTGCGAGCTTCATTATAGCATGACCTAGTTGAGCTGTTCTGTTCAGACACTCTTATATCTCAGGATCTTTAGTAAAATCTTTCTTTTTAGCTGGTCACATTTCTCAGAGAACTGTCTTCCAATGTCCTGCCTTGTTGGCAGGCTGCCAGAGTTCTGAGAGCTGAAGGGAAAGTTGACTGGTATTCTCAATATTTGGCATTCACTTAACCTCCTTGCTTACAACAAAACAGAATTTCTCTCAGCCAGACCTAGTGTCTCCCAGGCTAGTGATGTCCTCTCTCTTAAACATAAATACACAAACAAACCTCTAATCTTCTGTCAGGGTGGGTAATGGAGAGGCAGCTGGCTGTTTACATAGAACTGGAAACGGATCTGGGAGGGGAATCCAACTGCATCTTAAGGAGAGTTTCAACCAATCCTCTTTTTAACGTTTTAGCCCCATCATAACCTCCTGCTTTCAGAGATAACTTGATGTGTCTAATTACTCAGCCTTTTGCTGTCCGGCAAATTGGGCTGCTTCAAGGCTTTGAACAATTGTCAGTTAGGAAAAGGCTTTCTTGGGTCTGCTAAACAAAGTCACTTATCTATCAGTATTCCATATTCTAGTTTCCAAAATGTTGTTGTTGTCTCTTGTTTTGCATGTGACTATGTATTTTTAAAAATTCTTTACTTTTGTTTTAGTGGGGCTTGAGGTAGTAACTGAGATTAAATGTACACATTCAATCTTTTCACTTTAACCAGAAGTTACTCCATTTACTTCTCTCGTCTCATCTCCCACTACCTTTCTATACTACATTCAACAACATGGAGAGATTTTTCAATTTGAAAAAACACAGGCCCTCTACATACTTTTTTCTATTGGCAAATCCTCTGTCTGGAATACTCTCCTTCCTAATCCTTGTCTGACAAAAGCCTTCTGAGACCGTCTCCCTCCCACTCTAAATCTAGTAACCCCATAATAGGATCTATGTTACTTTTTCACACATCTCTATGAGTGCACACACCACTACATTAAAAATATTGGTTTACCTGTGAAGTTTTTCTTTTAGACTGTGAACTCCTTAAGAACCAGGATAATATCTTAATCATCTCAGTATGTCCAGTACTTAGTACCTAGTACAGACTAGTACGCAGTAGAAATCAATAAATGTGTGAATAGAAAGAAAAGGAGTAAAATACAAGTCCTCATTAAACAAGATGTATTTTACCAATTAATATAATCTTAATGTGTTAGTCTATTCCAGGCTGCTATGTGGTTTATAAACAACAGAACTTTATTTCTCACAGTTCTGGAGATTGGAAGTCCAGAATCAGGGTGCCAGCATGGTCAGATAAAGGCTCTCTTCAGGGCTGCATGCAGACTTTTCACTGTATCCTTAGAAGGGGTTAGGGAGCTAGTTGACTCTCTTTTAAAAGGACATTAATCTCAGTTGGGAGGGCTCTGCCATCATGACCTAATCACCTCCCAAAGCCCCACCTCCTAATACCATCACGCTGGGGGTAAGTTTCCTAAGTATGAATCTAGAAGGGCACATTCAGACCACAGCACTTAACAAAATCCCCCAAATTTGCTACCATATACATACAAACTGGTCATCAGTGCTTGAGTGTGTTTAAAAACTTCTAGATTAAGTCAATCTGATGTGGAAAGTTTGGGGTTCCAGAAGAGAAGTTTTTTTTCTCATACTTTTAAACCTCTATGTGGTTTCCTATATTACTCAGAGCCCTTAGCCCAAGAAGCCCAATATAAGAATTTATCCAGCAACCAATGAAATTTTATAAAAACATTTTGTTGGTGACTGGAATTTTCATCTGTGACAAAATCTGCGGTTTGACTTGAAGCTCTCCTCTTTAATAAGGCAGCACCCTTGATTACTTTAGAGATATTGAGCACATCCAGCTGAAGTCACACTGAGCCCACAGTTTAGTAAATCACTTTTTTCTTCTTCACAGTAAGGCTTTTTCAATGAATTGAAATTCACCGATTTACATTCTGGTACAAGTTCCTGATCTTGTCACAGCCTACTACTTTGAATAGTACTGTATTAGATCATCTCATTATATCTTCCATGTATCTTAACTGCTTTTCCATATTTTCCATTTTCTTGTCTCTCTCTGCTCCATTATATGTAATTGCTTCAGACATGTATTCTGGTTCACTATAATTCTTTCACTGCGTCTAGTCTGATGTTTAACTTATCCCTTTTCTGTAATTATGGATTTATTTCTTTGTTTACTTATTTTATCCTCCAAATCTCAAACGTATATCAAAGTTGAATTTTACAATGAATACCTGTATACTTACCACCTAGAATGTATCATTAAATGTTCACTATGCTTGCTTTATCATTTATCTATCCATCTACCTATCCATTAATCCATCTTATTTTTAGTGCTTTTCAAAGTAAATCACAGACATCAATTATACCTCCCCCTAAGTGTTTTAGCATGCATATCATTAATTAGATTTCAATATTTGTTTATGCTTTTCTTTTGCTGCACAATTTACATACAATAAAAATATAAATATTAAGTGTACATTCACTTAGTTTTGACAAATATGTCATAATGTTTTTAAGATTTATCTAAATGGTTGCATGTATTGTTAACTTGTTAATTTTTATTGCCTAATAGGAGTATATTATATGAATATATGATAATTAAAAAAAATATATATTCTCTGACTGATGGACTCCTGGGCTGTTTCAAGTTTTAGGCTATTATGAAGGAAACTCCTATGAATACTTTTGCGTTAAGTCTTTTTTGCAGATGTTTCCCTTTTCTTTTCTTTTTTTTTGATAAGACCCAGAGGTGAAATTACTGGATCATAGGGTAGACTTGCTTAGATTTATAAGAATCTCTCAGACTTTTCTCTGAGTGTACCAGTTTACACTCTTAACAATAAAGTGTGAGAATTCCTTCTCACAGAGTAACTTCAAGATCACAAAAAGCAATCCTGCCAATATTTGGTGTTGCCAGACTTCTAAATTTTAGCCATACTGGTGGTTATACAGTACACTTGATACATGAACAACACAGGTTTGAACTGCATGGGTCCACTTACATGCTGATTTTTTAAAATAAATAAATACCTGTACTTTTTTCAGTGTAAGTTTGGAGGTACAAACATGCAGAAGGCTGACTGTACATATTGACCTATGCCATTTTATATATACTTGAGCATTCATGGATTTTGGTATCCGTGGCAGGGGCGGGGGTGGGGGGTTAGGGGGGGCGGTCCTGAAAGCAATTGCGCTTGGACACCAAGGAACAATTGGGTGTAGTTAAGTTTCGGGGAGAATCAAGTTACACTCGGATTTTCTACAGGGGGAGGTCAGTTCCCCAACCCCTGCGTTGTTCAAGGGTCAACTGTATTATCTCATAATGGTTTTAATTTACATTTCCCTGGTGACTAATGGTATTAACACTTCTTCCCGTGTTTACTGATCATTCACATACCTTATTTTGTAAAGTGTCGTTCAAATTGTCCAGTTTTAAAAATTAATTTGGCGGCTTCTTCTTAAGTTGTAGAAGTTCTTTCTATAAACATGACACACCAGTTTTTTGCCACATATATATTTTGGGAATATTTTTTTCCCAGTCTTACCTATTCATTTTCTTAATGGTATCTATTGATGAGCATAAATTTTAATTCTGATGAAGTACAATAATCATTTTTTTCTTTTTTGGTTATCACTTTCTGTGACCTAAGAAACCGCTGTCCATACCCAAATCATGAAACTACTCCATGTTTTCCCCTAAAAGTTCTGTGGTTTTATATTTTTTGTTTAGGTCTATGCTCTACCTCAAATTAATTCTTGTGTTTAATGTGAGATAGAGGTAGAATATCCATTTTACCATAGGGATATTCACTTACTCCAGCACTATCTGTGGAAAAAACTTCTCTCCCTGTTGGATTACTTTGGTGTCTTTGTCAAAAAACAAACAAACCATAAATGTGGGTCTGTTTCTGGGTGCTCTTTTCCACCGATCTATCTGTTGATGCTTTTGTCAGTACTACACTGTCTTGATTATCACAGGCTGATAGTAAGTCTTGAAATCAAGTGGTTTAAGTCCTCAAATTTTATTCTTTTTCAAGACTGCTTTTGCCATTCTAACTCCTCCGCGTTTCCGTATGAATTTTAGACTCAGCCTGACAATTTCCAGAAAAAAGTCTGTTACAATTTTGCTTGAGATTGCATTCAACCCATAGACACTTCTGCAGAGAACTGACATCCTAAAAATAGTGAGTCTTCCACATCCTCTGAGTTTTTACTTTTAATTATTATATAATTTAAACTTATATAGTTTAAATTTTTATTAGTCATTTTTATTAGTCTCGTTATTTGCTTATTTTGTACTCCATCTTTAATTTATTTAAATATTTTAATTATTATATTTTCAAATTGGATAATTCCAATACATAAAGTCTCTGGTGGGTCTAAATCTGTTGTTGGTTCTGTTGACACTAATTCATACTGGCTCATTTCCTTGGTATTTGGTCATTTTTAAATTGTGAGTTCGTATCTTACTGAATTCAATCAATGGGGATCCTGATTGCCTAAACTAGGGTGGCATTATTCTAGACCGGATTTACAATTGCTTCTTCTGGAAGCAGAGGTGAGGGGCATGCCACTGAATAGGGATTATCTTATTCTTCTTCCATGATCTAGCCTGATGCAAAACTCTCAAGTTCAACCAGCTCTCTTTATAGAGGCCAAAGCTTAATTGCGCTTACAAATCTAGTTTTCCCAAATGCTAATTGCTCAGAATTTGGTTTTTCCTGTTTGTCCATTTCTTGAGAGTAGAGGTTTCCTTTTCCTCTTGGGAAAAACAATGTATCAAAATCATTTTGGGGGGTAATTTTCTAAGATCTACTGTTATTTTAGTGAGAGGGTCCATCATAGCATGCAGTTTGTTATGATTCTTGAAATGGAGAATTTCACTGTATTTTCAAATTATAATTTGTTAAAAGAGCATAGCTAAGATCTTGACATGTAAAGTTTTCATCATCTATCTGCTAAAATGGAAATAGTTAAGGCCATGATATTTTTAGAGATTTATAGTAGCTTCAGTTATAAAAAATACTAAAATATGATTAGTTATTTGAAATAAGATGATATGTAGGAATAATCTAAAACCTCTATAAACCAGTTCTTTAAAAAATTATCCTGGCATTGAAATAACCTGATAAACAGAGTAAGCCCTTGGCAGTACTCATGTTCCATTTCATTTTCTCTTGAGGATAGGAAAAACAGAATAACTTCAAGATCACGAAAAGCAAAACTTACCAAAGTTTTTGAATTCTTACCTAAAAAATAGTTTATTTAGTTGATGTTTCTTTTTAAAACACCAACACAGATGTTTGGCCTCTTTGCCTTGACTCTACGCTTTTGTAAAAAATGTTCAGAATGTCATGTTAAATTCCCTCAAGTAAGGTTGTTACAACAAGGATATAAATACTAATAAATCCCAAGTTGGTAATAAATAACCCATTAAAATAAGAATATCACATGTGAGTCCATTTATAACCCAGAAGAGCCTCTATATAATGTTAAACAACAGCATGCACTGGGATGAAGATAGGATCTAGTTTTATAGATTTATGAAATATTGAATTATAAAATATTACATGCCCATCAGTCCAGGAATACTTGAAAGCAGAAAAAAAAATCCATGCCTTCTTTTTTTCAGAAATATAATTATTCAAAGGAAACAAAAATATTTGTAGTCCAAGTGTACCTGACAAGTCAATAAGTGACTTACTAAGTAGTACCTGATAAAATTAAGTTTAGAGAAAGTCTTATAATTTAGTTCTTCAGTTAATAAATAGCACAGACAGAACTAATGGTAGAAAGCATCCTAAAATAGTTTTTGTAGTTTTATCACCAATTAGTTTAGGGAATCAGGAAATTACCTAACTTTAGGGCTTCTAGAAACCTTGATCTGTATAATGAGAATACCAAACTAACATTAACAAAGTAACAAAAGACATGTGGCTTTTTTTAGGGCAAATTTATTATGTTGTATTCTTCTCATAAAGTTGTGATAATTTCCTTTCTACAAAAATGAGAATCTTTTTTTAAAAAAATTATAAAATAGATGCTTGTTATATTTTATATAACTTACCGTGTGTGTGTGTGTGTGTGTGTGTGTGTGTGTGTGTGTGTGTGTGTGTAGCTGAGAAAAGTTTGTATTGAAGGTCAAAACTCTTCTAATCCATATGCCAGAAATAATCACTATTAAGAATTTAGTGTAAATATACTTCCAGGTTTTGAGAATGATATACATACATACATACACACATGTGATTTTAGGTCAAAAATAAAATCATATCTACTTTATGTAACTTCCTCTTTGCTCACTTAGCAATACGTAAGTTTCTCAATATGGGTACATACTATAGATGCACCTCTTTGTACTTAATAGCTGAAGAATATTCCAAAGAAAAGCTGTACCATAATTAAATTACTATCCAAATGGTAACATTTGTTTGCTTTCAATTTTTGCTATTATAAACTATTATAGTGAGTCTCTTATACTCTAAAGTAAGATTATTATTTCCCATAAAAATGAATCATCACTTATCTTGTTAATTTGATTAAAGAAGATATAAAGAGCTTGTTATAAGATTACGATGCTTGATTTTAAGTTAGAATTTCTGAGAAAGACACCTTTTGAAATGGTTTTGTAAAGATAAATATATCCTGCAAAAAAATCTAATAGCAGTGCCCTAAGACATAAATGTGTATAAGTTATAAGGTTATATAAAGAATAATGATATAATGAACACCCATATACCTAGTTTAAGAACTAGAGTATTACCATTACCTCTGAAGATCCCTATGTTCACTGCCCTTCCTCTGTTCCCCAGAGGTAATTTTCTTCCATATTCTGTTAATTATTTCCTTGACTTTCTTTTTTTCTACCTTGATTGAGGTACAATTAGCAAATAAAATTGTAGTGTACAATGTGATGATTTAATATACATATACATTGCCTTGCTTTTCTTTAATTTTACCACATACAGTATATTATATCCCTAAATTAAATATCTCTAAATAATGTTACATGTTTTGAATTTTATCTGAATGGAACCCTATTGTAATTGAATTGCCTTTTTATTTTTGTACAAAATTATCTTAATATTCATCCACATTGTTCCTTATGGCTGTAATTCATTCATTTTCTCAGTTAAATAATATTCCAATATAACAAGATACCATAATTTATATATCTATTCTGCTGGTTGGCATATGAATTGTATCTAGTTTTCTGTTCTTTCAGACAGTGAACATTTTTGTACATGTCTCTTGGTGTATGAGGGCAAGAGCTCCTCCAAGAATGGAATCACTGGATTACGGAATATATTCATATTCGGCTTTATAGTAAAATGACAAATTATCTTATTTCGTGTTATCTTATATCTTATTATATTTTTTAAAGTGACTATACCATTTTATATTCTAACCAGCAGAGTTTACATATTCCATAACTTCACCAATACTTAATATTAGATTTTTTAATTACTACAAAATAGTGAATATAAAAGGCTATCTCATTGTGGTTTTAATATAGATTTCTCCAATTATTGACCTGGATCATCTTTTTATACACTTATTATCCAAATGGGTTTCTTTTACTTTTAGATACTTTTTTAGTTCTCTTTGCCCATTTAGAATTTAGGTTGTCTTGTTCTTATTGATGTGTAAGAGTTTTTATAATCTAAATACTAATCCGTTGATAAGCATATGCTTTGCAAATATCTTTCCCTCTGAGGTTTGCATTTTCACTCTCTTTGTGGTATTTTTGATGAACAGAAATTCTTAATTTTAATGTAGTCAAATTAATCTTTTTTTTTTTAGAGTAAATAAGATGAGCTTTAATGAAACTTTACTCCTACCAAATTTTGCTTAATGTAAGTACAGATACTTAAGCTTTATAAAACGGCACATGCTTTTGGTTAAATGCAGATTTTTAAAAATTATTAGTGTCTGGTGTACAAAACAACGTAATGATTAGACATTTACACTCCTCACAAAGGGATAACCCCAAAAACGTCTACTACACATCTGACATCGTACATAGCTATTACAGTACTATTGACTATATTCCTTACGCTGTACTTTACATTCCATGGCTATATATGCATTTTTAAAATTATAGTTGACATCCCATATTATTTTATATTAGTTTCAGGTGTACAGTGCAGTGATTAGGCATTTATATACTTTATAAAGTGATCCCCTTAATAAGTCTACTTCTCATCTGACACCATACATAGTATTTACATTATTGATTATACTTCCATACTGTATTTCACATTTCAGTGACCATTTTCTGACTACCAATTTGTACTTCCTAATCCCTTCACCTTCCTCACCCATCCTCCCAACTCCCCTCCCATCTAGCAACCATCAGTTTGTTCTCTGTATCTATGAGTCTATTTCTGTTTTGTTTCCTCATCTATTCTAGATATAAGTGAGATCATATGGTATTTGTCTTTCTCAATATGACTTATTTCACTTAGCATAATAGCCTCTAGGTCTATCCATGTTGCTGCAAATGGTAAGGTTTCATTCTTTTTATGACAGAGTAATACTCCATTGTATATATGTACCACAATTTTTTTGACAATTGGCTGTTGATAGGCATTTCAATTGTTTCCATATCGTGGCTATAGTGAATAGTGCTGCATAGGGGTGAACATAGGGGTGCATATATCTTTTGAAATTAGTGTTTTGGATTTCTTTGGATAAATACCCAGAAGGGAATTGCTAAGTCATATGGTAGTTATATTTTTAATTTTTTTGAGGCATCTCCATACTGTTTTCCATAGTGGCTGCACCAATTTTCAATCACACCAACAGTGCATGAGGGTTCCCTTTTCTCCATATCCTTGCCAACACTTGTTTGTTGATTAATTGATAACGGCCATTCTGACAGGTGTCATGTGATACCTCATTGTGGTTTTTTTTTCCTTTTTCTTTTTTTTTTAAAATTTATTGGGGTGACAACTGTTAGTAAAATTACATAGATTTCAGGTGTACAATTCTGTATCACATCATCTATAAATTACATTGTGTGTTCACCACCCAGAGTCAGTTCTCCTTCCATCACCATATATTTGATTCCCCTTACCCTCATCTCCCACCTCCCAACCCCCTTACCCTCTGTTAACCACTAAATTACGTTCCCCAGATTAATTTTCAAAACCCTGTGGCCATCTTGTGGTTACTGATTGTTTTCTAATCCCCTCACCTTCCCCTTTACCCCCACCCCCACCTCGCCCATCTAGCAACCCTCAGTTTTTCCTCTTAGTCTCCAACACTGTTTCTGATTAGTTCATTCACTTATTCTTTTCTTTAGATTCCGCATATAAGTGAGATCATATGGTACTTATCTTTCTCTGTCTGACTTATTTCACTTAACATAATGTTCTCTAGGTCCATTCATGTTGTTGCAAATGATAAGATTTCTTTCCTCTTTATGGCTGCGTAATACTCCATTGTATAAATGTACCACAGTTTCTTAATCCAGTCATCTACCGATGGGCATTTCGGTTGTTTCCATGTCTTAGCTATTGTGTATAGTGCTGCAATAAACATAGGCGTGCATAAAGATTTTTGAATTGGAGTTTTGGATTTCTCCGGATAGATACCTAGGAGTGGAATTACTGGATCATAGGGTAGTTCCATTTTCAGATTTTTGAGATACCTCCATACTGTTTTCCATAGTGGCTGCACCAATCTGCAATCCCACCAACAGTGCACAAGCGTTCCCTTATCTCCACATCCGCGCCAGCACTTGTTGTTTGTTGATTTATTGATGATAGCCATTTTGACTGGGGTGAGGTGGTATCTCACTGTGGTTTTTATTTGCATTTCTCTGATGGTTAGTGAGGTTGAGCATTTCTTCATATGTCTGTTTGCCATCTGTATGTCCTTTTTAGAAAAATGTCTCTTCGTGTCTTCTGCCCATTTTTTAATTGGGTTGTTTGTTTTTTTGGAGTTGAGTTGAGTGAGTTTTTTATAGATTTGTGATATTAATCCCTTATCAGATATGTCATTGGCAAATATCTTTTCCCATTCCCTTTTTGTTTTATTGATGGTTTCCTTTGCTGTGAAAAAACTTTTTAGTTTGATATAATCCCACATGTTTATTTTTTTCTCTTACTTCCCTCGTGCGAGGGGATATATCAGTAAAAATCTTACTCCGGGTAATGTCTGTGAAGTTTCTTCCTATATTTTCTTCTAGGTATTTTATGGTTTCAGATCTTACATTTAAGTCTTTAAGCCATTTTGAATTTATTTTTGTATATGGTGTAAGGAGGTGGTCCAGTTTCATTTTTTTGCACGTGTCTGTCCAGGTTTCCCAGCACCATTTATTGAATAGTCTGTCTTTACCCATCATACATTCTTGCTTCCATTGTCGTAGATTAAATGGCCATATAGGCATGGATTTATTTCTGGACTCTCTATTCTGTTCCATTGATCTATGTGTCTGTTTTTATGCCAGTACCATGCTGTTTTGATTACTGTAGCCTTGTAGTATAATTTGAAGTCAGGTATTGTTATACCTCCCACTTCGTTCTCATTTCTCAAGATTGCTGAGGCTATATGGGGTCTTTTATGGTCCCATATAAATTTTAGGATTACATGTTCTATTTCTGTGAAAAACTTTGTTGGTAGTTTGATAAGGGATTGCGTTGAATATGTATATTGCCTTAGGCATTATGGAGATTTTAACTATATTAATTCTCCCTATCCATGAACATGATATGTGTTTCCATCTATTTATATCTTCCTTCATTCCTTTCTTCAATGTCTTATAATTTTCTGAGTACAGATCTTTTACTTCTTTGGTTAAATTTATTCCCAGGTATTTTATAGACTTTGGAGCAATTGTAAATGGGATTGTTTATTATTTTCTCCTTCTGATGTTTTATTATTGGTATATACAAATGCAACTGATTTCTGAATATTAATTTTGTATCCTGCTACTTTACTAAATTCATCTATCAGCTCTAATAGCTTCTTGGTGGAGTCTTTAGGGTTCTCTATATATAGTATCATATCATCTGCATATAATGATAATTTTACTTCCTCCTTACCAATTTGGATGCCTTTTATTTCTTTTTGTTGTCTGATTGCTGTGGCTAGAACTTCCAGCACTATGTTGAATAGAAGCGGAGATAGTGGGCAACCTTGCCTTGTTCCTGATCTTAGGGGGAATGGTTGTAGCTTTTCCCCATTGAGTATGATGTTAGCTGTGGGTTTGTCATATATGGCCTTTATTATGTTGAGATATGATCCCTCTATTCCCACTTTCTTAAGGGTTTTTATCATAAATGGCTGTTGGATTTTATCAAATGCTTTTTCTGCATCTATCGATATGATCGTGTGATTTTTATTTTTCATTTTGTTAATGTGGTGTATCACATTAATTGATTTGTGGATGTTGAACCACCCTTGCATACAAGGGATGAATCCCACTTGATCATGGTGTATGATCTTTTTAATGTATTGCTGAATTCTGTTCACTAATATTTTGTTGAGGATTTTTGCATCTATGTTCATTAGAGATATCGGCCTGTAGTTTTCTTTTTTTGTGGTGTCTTTGTCTGATTTTGGGATCAGGGTGATAGTGGCTTCGTAAAAAGTGTTTGGGAGTCTTCCCTCCTTCTGGATTTTTTGGAAGAGCTTGAGGAGAATAGGTGATAATTCTTTTTTGAACGTTTTGTAAAATTCACCTGTAAAGCCATCTGGTCCAGGGCTTTTGTTTGTTGGGAGATTGTTGATTACTGATTCAATTTCCCTGGTGGTAATCAGACTATTCAGGTTTTCTGTTTCTTCTTGAGTTAGCCTTGGAAGGTTGTACGCCTCTAGAAAATTGTCCATTTCTTCCAGATTGTCAAACTTGTTGGCATATAGTTGCTCATAGTAATTTCTTAAAACTTTTTGTATTTCTGCGGTGTCCGTTGTCACTTCTCCTTTTTCATTTCTGATTTTATTAATTTGGGTCCTCTCTCTCTTTTTTTTAATGAGGCTGGCTAAAGGTTTGTCAATTTTGTTTATCTTCTCTAAGAACCAACTCTTGGATTCATTGATCTTTTGTATTGTTTTTCTGGTTTCTATTTCATTTATTTCTGCTCTGATCTTTATTATCTCCTTCCTTGTGCTCCCTTTGGGCTTATTTTGCTGTTCTTTTTCCAGATCCCTTAAGTGTGAAGATAAACTGTTGATTAGTGATGTTTCTTGTTTCTTTAGGTAGGCCTGCAAAGCTATGAATTTCCCTCTTAGGACTGCTTTCGCGGCATCCCATAGATTTTGGGTCATGGTGTTTTCACTTTCGTTTGTCTCGAGATATCTTTTGATTTCTTCCTTGATCTCCTGCTTGACCCATTCATTATTTAGTAATAAGTTATTCAGCCTCCATGAATTGGTGTGTCTTCCAGTTTTTTTCCTGTAGTTCATTTCTAATTTCATAGCATTGTGATCAGATAAGACAATTGGTATGATTTCAATTTTCTTAAATTTATCAAGACTTGTTTTGTAGCCTAACATATGGTCTATCTTGGAAAATGTTTCATGTGCGCTTGAGAAAAACGTGTATTTTGCAGCATTGGGGTGAAATGTTCTGAAAATATCGATTAAATCCAAGTGGTCCAATGTATCATTTAAGGCTGTTGTTTCCATATTGATTTTCTGTCTGGAAGACCTGTCCTTTGTTGTCAGAGGTGTGTTGAAGTCCCCTACTATGATAGTATTACTGTTGATCTCTGTCTTTATGTCAGTCAGTACCTGTTTTATATATTTAGGTGCTCCTATGTTGGGTGCATAGATGTTTACTAGGGTTACGTCCTCTTGTCGGATCGATCCCTTTATTATTATATAGTGCCCATCTTTATCTTTTAATATGTTTTTCATTTTAAAGTCTATTTTGTCAGATATAAGTATTGCAACTCCAGCTTTTTTCTCATTTCCATTTGCATGAAATATCTTACTCCAACCCTTCACTTTCAGACTGTGTGTGTCTTTTGTTCTGAGGTGAGTCTCTTGTATACAGCATATACAAGGGTCTTGCTTTCTTATCCAGTCAGCCACCCTATGTCTCTTGATTGGAGCATTTAATCCGTTTACATTTAAAGTGATTATTGATAGGTACATAGCCATTTTTAAATTTGTAGTTAGGTTGTTTTGGCCTTTCTTGTATTTACAGAAGTCCTTTTAGTATTTCTTGCAATGCTGGCTTGGTGGTAATAAATTCCTTCAGCGTATTTTTTTCTGGAAAGCTCTTTATCTCTCCATCAACTTTAAATGATAGCCTTGCAGGATAAAGCAATCTAGGTTGTAGGCCTTTGTTTTCCATCACTTTGAGTATCTCCTGCCACTCCCTCCTGGCCTTCAATGTTTCTGTAGAAAAATCATTTGATAGTCTTATGGGAGTTCCCTTGTATGTAACCCTCCGTCTTTCTCTTGCTGCTTTTAGGATTCTCTCTTTGTCTTTAAGCTTTCCCATTTTAACTACAATGTGTCTTGGTGTGGACCTGTTTGGGTTTATCCTGGGTGGAACTCTCTGCACTTCCTGGGCTTGTATGTTGGTTTGCTTCATCAGGTTGGGGAAGTTTTCCGACATTATTACTTCAAATATGTTCTCAATCCCTTGCTTCCTCTCTTCACCTTCTGGTATTCCTATGATGCACATGTTGTTGCGCTTGATGTTATCCCAGAGGTCTCTTAAGCCATCCTCATTGTTTTTTATTCTTTTTTCTTTCTGTTGTTCCGTTTGGGTGATCTCTGCTACCTTGTCTTCTAAGTCGCTGATTCGATCCTCTGCTTCATCTAACCTGCTGGTAATTCCTTCAAGTGAGTTCTTAATTTCGGTAATTGTGTTCTTTAGTTCTAACTGGTTGTTCGTTATGATTTCTACATCCTTCTTTATGTCTTCTCTAAGCTCCTTAAACATTCTTATCACCAGTGTTCTGAACTCTGTCTCTGAAAGGTTGGTTACCTCTGCTTCATTTGGTTCCAGCTGTGGAGGTTTCTTCTGTTCTTTTATTTGGGACGTGTATCTTTGTTTCCCCATTCTGGCTGACTCTCTGTGTTTGCTTTGATGTATTAGGTAGACCCCCTAGAGTTCTTAGTGCTTGCTAGGTTATCTTATGTAGTATGTGTCCTTTATATTTGACTTGCACTACTTCGTTCTTCTCCTCTGCGTGTGCTCCAAAGGTGACTCTTGTGTTGTGTATATTGTCCTGTTCAAGAAGATCTTTAATTGCTTTTTGCTTGTGAGTAGGTGGGGTTAACTCCTAGGCTGACTCGTTGTGAGACTTGGCTCTGCCCACCGCAGGGCGTTCTGCTGCGTGAGGGTTGACCACTTAAATGTGGTTTGGCCTCTATGGGCTCTAGTGCCTGCAGAGAATTCCCTCTGGGTGTGTGACTTGTAGGTCAAACCCAGTAATACTCTGGATTGGTCTGGAGTTGGCCTCTGGATATGTTGAATCTCGTGCCTCTTAAGCTGGGCCCTCCTGGTCTCTGTGCTCTCCGTTCTGCCCTGGGATCCTGTGCGTGCCCGGAACTGCGGGTGCCACCGTGGTTGTCGCCGCCGCTGCCGCCACCACCGCTGCCGGCTGAGACCCAGCCGCCTAATCTTTTCTTTTATGGTTGGCACTATTTGTGACTTAACAAATATTTTCCCCACCCCAAAATCATAAAGATATCTCCTTTATTCTGTTTGAAAAATTGTATAGGGTGTCTTTTCATATTTAAGTCTTTAATCCCCATGAAACTGATTGTAGTGTATGGTGGGAGGTATCTACATTTTTTGTATACATGATACATTATGTATACATGGTTACCTAATTGTTCTGACATTATTTATTAAATTTTTCATCTTTTTGACACTTAGTTGATGTGTTAACTTTGTCATAAATTGTGTTTCCATGTATGTGTACGTCTGTTTATGAACTCTATATTCTGTTCCATTGGTCACTTTGTTTGATTGTCCAATATCGCTTTGTTTGATTGTCTTAATTACTAAAATCTTAAACTAATTAAAAAAATTTTTAAGTTTTATAGAGGTACAACTGACAAAACGATAAGATATTTAAGTGTTGATTGTAATGATTTGATATATATATACATCGTAAAAGGATTCCCAAATTGAGTTAACATATCCATCACCTTACATACTTACCATTTTTTTAATGCAAACATTTAAGTTCTACTCTGTAAGCAAATTTCAATTACATAATACAGTGTTATCAACTATAGTCAGCATGTTTTATATCATATCCTCAGTCCTTATTCATCTGATAGCTAAAAATTTGCATCTGTTTCTAAGAGTTTGTCTATTTCTCTCCCCCCCCACCCCTGATTCCACATATAAGTGACACCATGCAGTGGTCATCTGGCTTATTTTCATTTAGCATAATGTCTTCAAGGACCATCCAGTTTGTCACAAATAGTACGATTTCCTTCTTTCTCTTGGCTAAATAATATTCCTCTCTCTGTGTGTGTGTATCACACAAATCATCCTTATCCATTCTTCTACTGATGGACACTTCGGTTTTATTTTTGAAGCTTGGCTATTGTGAATAATGCTGCAGTGAACACGGGAGTATAAATACTTCTTTGATATTGTTTTCATTTCCTTTGGATATACCCAGAACTGGAATTGTTGGATCACATGGCAATTTTCTTTTTAATGTTTTGAGGAATCTCCATACTGTTTTTCATACATTCCCACCAACAGGGCACAACGGTTCCCTTTTTTCTACATCCTTGCCAATACTTGTTATCTTGTCTTTTTGACAGTAGTCATTCTAACAGACCTGAGGCGGTTTTGATTTGTGGTTTTGATTTGCATTTCCCTGATGATTAGTGATGTTGAACACATTTTCATGTATCTATTGGCCACTTGTATGTCTCCTTTTAAATTAATTTTTGATATCTGCAAGGCCAATTTCCACATTTTTCTTTTCTTTTTAAAGAGTGTATATATTGGTAATTTTTACAATTTTGGTCTTCCAGTTGGGATTCTGATGGGAACTGCACTGTTTCTTATTTTGGGGAAAACTGACTTATATAATTTTATAATACTGAGTCTTCCAATCTATGAACATGGTATATATATCTTTCCATTTATTTAGACTTTGTTTCATCCACATAGAATTTTATTATCAATTCTACCCTGTAATTCTCACTTTCCAATTTACCAGAATTTAACATGCATTTTGTTCAGGAGTCCCATAGATTGTCTTTGAAATCTTAATATTTAATTATATTTTTCTCCTTGTGCAAAAAGTTTGAGAGAGGATTTTTACATCACTTGTAAAGAATATGATGCTATTGTCACAGAATATCTGAAAAGGGAGACAGGATGGGGAAACCAAATTATTTGCTTCTTCTAAATTATGTCTTCATGATTTTGTGGGAAGTTTATCTCTGTAAGATCATACACATATTTTGAAGCTATCTAGAAATGTATTTTTGTGCTTCATACATACAAAGTGCTAGTAAGTACTAAGCTAAGTAATTCATTAATCATTTGGATTATCCACCATTCATTAACCTCTACCTTAATAATACAACTGAAAACTGACTAGAAAGGGCTGACATGAATACAGGAATTAAGTAACATATAACCAAATATTTTAAAGATGACTTCATTTTCAGAAAACTTGCTTACAGAACTAGTAAAATAACTTAGTACTTTTCAAGAGAAAACAAAGAATGAAAAACTTTTAATATTTTACAGAGTAATAAATTACTGTTTCTGACATGTTTTTGTACATGGTCGACACCATAGGTGTTAGACACTATAACAAGTAGAGATAGGCCTAGGGCTGCCTCGCAAGCTGCAAATACTAATAGTACAATCGGTATTATGCTTGATGTTGTTAGATGTGTGTTTAGGATTATTACTGCTACTATGACGAACATAGATAATATCATGCCTTCTAGGCACAGGAGTGAAGATATTAGGTGGGATCGGTATAATAGCAGGCCCAGTAGGGAGATTGTGAAGGCTAGTATAGTGTTTATGTAGATTAAGGCCACTTGATAATTATGAGTACATTCATAATTTAATGAGTCGAAATCATTTGTTTTATTTAAACTAATTATCATTATTCGGTTCATTCTAGAAATGGTATGGATATTGGCTCTTCATCCTATAAGCTGTGGAAGTCTCAAGAAGTTGATATATCAGTAATTACTGAATCTCCTGGAAAAATAAAAAGTATTCTCAAATAAGAATAATCAACTGAAAGAACTAAAAATTACCTGTAGCGTACAGTTCATCATCCTTATTATGTAGTCAAATTGTTGATGGTCTAATATTGCCCGGTTTTGCTGGACATGCAAACCCAGTTCATCAGTGAGACATTGTCTTGCTGCCTTTCCTTTAAGGGCTCTCAGGGCAGCAGGAAGGGTCTAAGGATAAAAGAGGCAGAAGTGAACAAAAGGTACTGGAAAAAAAATTAACTTTTAATCTCACTGAAAATTTAAGTGCATCTTGTAAACCATTTAACAGTTATTAGTAAAATTAAACTAGAAAAGAGTTGCTTTGAAATTAAGAACAATTATAAATAAGAGGATTTATAGTTATTTTTATTTGTAAACTAGTATGAAAAATAAGTAGAACTAGTTTATGTGATAAATTTAAAAAACATTAACTATGCTTTTAAAAAAAAAAAAAACTCATAAAAGCTTTGGTCACCAAAATGACTGTTGCTTCAGATCACAAGTCAAAGCCAAAGACACTCAGATACCTTCTTTCAATAACTGGCCACATCTCCATGACAAGAATAAACAAAAACTAAAATGACAAGAAACACAGGTGGCTTTCTACTTAAACTGATCAGCTATATAATCACTACTCAGTTTTAATTTTAAGACTGGAAAATTCTACAGTATCTTCTCCTCATTTCACTATCACAATAAAGGAAGAAAAAGGACTCAGAGCAACAAATAGAAATCTTTAGGTTTATTCATTAAAATTCTTTCATTTCATCACTCACAAGAATGCCTCTTCCAGTTCACCATGTAAAGCCTAGCTAATATACTTTATATGAAATAATAAAAGGTCTATTTAACTTTGGAAACCTAAAAAATAAATAGACAAATCAGCCCAAAAAAAAGGAAGTGAAGAACTCTGGGAGTAGGAGGGCATAGTAGTATTACAGGCAGGTACAAGAAACAGAATGTGAAAGCTGAAAGCAAGAGAAGCAAAACAATAGTCTGTAACACTTCAACTGTAAGAAAAAATGGAAACCAAACAACCTCAAAACATAAAGAGGCTTGGGGTCATTTAGTGTGAGGTTAAAAACTTTACTCTTTACTTGACATGCTTTACTACCCCCTTGTAATAGATGTTCAGAACTATGACAAGTCACTAAGGAAAGGTTACATTATGTTTAGCATGTTTTATTAAAGGCTAGAAATGTGCTTTATTGAGGTACATTTAAGTTGAATACTACAGTTTCTATGATTCATCACTTATTAGATTCTTTGTAATAAATAAAATTATATTTAAAATGTTAAGTTTCTAAACAATATGCCAAAAGAGGATTTAATGGACAATGTGTAAAGTTTAAGGGAAAAAAATGACTACCAATATTTCTCTGGAAGCCATATAATTAGGTTTGGCTAAGACGATAAATTTTAGACACTATTTATTTAAAATGATCAAAACACTTGACAAGAAAAAAAGGATGAAATTAGGGGAGAGGCCAGTTAGCAAGCCAAGCATGTAAATCTGAAAGAAAAATGATGAATTCTTACTTGGGAAAGATGGCATTTTATTACCTTTTCAGTCTCCAATGTTTTATTTTCAAATATAAATGAGATGCAGTTTCTAACAACTTCCAATCTCTGTGCACTGTTGAAAACTGTTGTCACCTTATCCATTATCGAAACTAGTAAAGGAATATAAAGAAAACACAAATAAATTAAAAACTCCTTAGGCAATTATAAAAGCAAGAGAAATACTACTGTTTGCATTTTCTATGACTGACACTTAGAATTGTTTTTTTTCCCCTTGTTATATGGCATTGAAGGTATTCCACTTCATTACTTTCATTATATTTTTAGGTTTTGAAGTGTCCGCTAGTCAATGGTTTATTGAAGATAATTTCACAGGATAGATTCCAATGATAACACTTAAATTTTATGCAAAGTAATTCATATTGCACAGTAAAATTATATTAAGAAAGCTAAACATTTACTTTAACTTAATTATAAACAAAATGATAAGAAAAGGTTGGAGTACAGGATCATGCAAAGTAGCTAATATTTATATGTAAGAGGGCTACTAATGGAAAAAGAAGTTGATATGTCTAAGACATTACCAAAGAAAAACCACACACCACAAAAAATTAGAATCTATTAATACAAATTAGAGTAGAGGCAACTTGAAGAAGCACTGTACAAAAAGAGGAATGATCATAGCCAAATAATTGTTATACAAATTTGGGACAGTCACTTTTCAGTCCTGTGAACTTAATACCTGTAACCTCTACCATAATGTTGGATAATTCTAGTCTATTTCATAGGCTAAAATTATTAAAAAATAAATTTAATTTATTAAAAGAATGCCAGAAGGATATAAATGAAAGTAGCATTTGTTAAACAGTATAATTTCTCAAAGAACTATACTATATCATTTGTATAAATGAGGTAACATCAATAATTCTTAAGCCAAAAAGAAAGATCCCTTATATTTCATGGCTGTTCTTAGAATGAATGTATGTAATTGCGTAATCCCTTTGGCTCCCCGCCAGACCTAACAAGAAAGACTATCATACCTTACCCACTAGCATCTCTTCAATTTCATCAATATGAAACCTCATATCCTTTAAATCATTTAAAATTTTTTTTGGAAATTATTATAAGCTCACAAAAAGTTGCAAAATAGTGCAGAGAAGATCCATGCACTCATTACTCAGCTTTCACCAATGGTGACATCTTACGTAACTATAGTGCTATATCAAAATCAGGAAATCAATTGGTGTAATATAATTAATGAGACAACAGATCTTACTTGGAAAGCACTAGTTTTCTTCAAATCATTTTTAATCATGTAACATTAATTTTCTGCATGATCATGATGGTTAAACAGATAATTTCACATGACTTTTCTTCTGAAATGTTCATTCTTAATTGTGGGCTCTGGTGCTTTCCACACATGTAGGTTAGTGGCAAAGACTCAAACAGAAATCAATCTATATTGAGTAGAAAACTTCTTAAGAGTCTCCAAATAATACCACATAACTTTATTGAGAGAGGAACATCTTTTAAGCTATGTGTATAAACTTTTAATTCTAAAATCTCTTTAGAATCTCTTTTAATTCTAAAATCAGTATTTTAAATTTTCTTTAGGACAAGCCATTAAAACACATGCACACGAGCATGCACACGCACACACATGCACACACACGCGCATGCACACACACACACACACACATTTTCTCATAATAAATCTGTTTACCATCTGGGAATTATTATTTTCCTTTGGAGACTAAGACTTACTTCACTCCCAGAAGAAAGTTCTTCACTTGAAGTTACTGATACTTTGAGGATTGGCCAAATCCCCAGTTGTGGCATTCTAATATTAGCTTTCTAACATTTGATAACAGCTTTGGTTTATGGGTACCTAACTTCCCAGGACGTCAGGTTTGGCTAGCAAATGCTAGTGCCAGGCAATCATCATTTCTCTGGCCCCTCTGAGGAACAGGTGTAAACTAATTAACTTCTCAAAATGCAAATGTCTCTTAAGATGACAGAGCAATTCTACATTCATTAAATATCATGTAAAATGAAAATATTCATAGCTTTTAATTTTAGTACAAGGGAAATTCTGATTCTGATTGACCCAAATGAACCAGAAAGTTGGATACAGGCTCCTGCATTCATTCATTCATTCATTCATTCATTCATTCATTCATGTATTTTGGTTTACAGGAAGTGCATGCAGGGCCAAATACAGAGTCATGTGTACCTCCAAATGCATCTAAAAAGAGAATTTGATGTGAACTGAAAATGAAGTAAAGAGAGTATACAAAGATAATATTGAGACAATTGGGGCTATTATTCATGCAAATTAAATTTTAAACAAACTTCTCATCTGTTCATGTGGGTATTTAAATAAAGTATTCAATCAAATTATGGATATTAAAATTACATGACCAAAACCCTTCAAAAAAATAACTATTTAACCTAACATGTCTACCTTCTCCGTCTTCTTGTCTATGTGAAGGTACAATCGACATTTAAATAAAGGCTGTTAATTCTTAGGAAAATAATGGCAAATTAACATTACTAAATAAATAATAAGTAACATTAACATTACTACATAAACGTTAATACATAAATCATTAGCATTATTACATAAATAATATAATTATAAATTGTTATCCATTAATAATAAAATTACACTCACTTCTGGGTATGATGGAACTGTTTGTAGCAAACTAAAACTCTTACCAGGAACAATTATAAAAGTCAGATAAAATGCAAAAACTATTTTAATATATCAGAGCACTACAGAAGCACAGGATTAGAGGACCTAAAATTCCAGAGAAGGGAAAGGACTGGAGATATACAGCCATCTACTTTTTCCCTATGAGATTTGCCAATATTCGGTACAGACAAGAGGCTGAGAATCCAGGCTTGATTCTGGCATATGGCTAGGTTGACCAGCAAAGTTTCTGGTGAAAGCTGAACTGACAAAAATGGATGTGTGCTAGTTTCTAGGTAAATCTCTAAAAGAACAGTAAACAAATGTATAAATAACAACAGAGATAAATTATGGAATAAGAAAAAGTTTATTAATCTGAAAGAAGGCAAGAAATCAGGGGAAAATGTAAAACAGGGGATCAAATACAAAAAAAAAAAATAACCCAGTAAATTACATGAAAGCCACTATATTGGTAATTATATTTATATAAACGAGCTAAATACAAGTAATACACTAAGATAGTCAGACTGGCTAAAGAATCCCACCACCTGCTGCTTACAAGAGGCATATCTTAAAATATAGGGACCCAAAAAGTTTGAACATGAAAGGATAAAAAAAGATAAGCAATACAAACACTAATCAAAGGAAAGCTGGTGCAGCTTTATAAACATCAAAGTATACTTTAAGACAAAAGCATTACTAGAGACAAAGAGGGACATTTCATAATGATAAAGGGATAAATCACCAAGATGCTCTAACACTTGTTAATATAAATGCATCTAATAAATCAACTTCAAAATATAAAAAGAAAAAACAGAACTAAACTGAAAAATAGGCAATTCTACTATAATGGAAGGTTTAACATATCTCTCTCAATAGCTGAGGAAAAAGAAGAGATAAGTATCAGCAAAGGAAGACAACTTACAGAATGGGAAAATATATTTGCAAATCATGTATCTGATAAAGGACTTGTATAAAAAATATAGAGAGAACTCCTAACAACTCAATAATAAACAGAAAATAGCCCAATTTAAAAATGGGCAAAGGATCTGAATAGACATTTCTCCTACAAGATATAAAAACGGCCAATAAGCGTATGAAAAGATGCTCTGCATCATTAGTGCATGTGGTGAAATGAGGACGTCCATACATCACATGTGGGAATGTCAAATGGTGCAGCTGCTTTGGAAAATAGTCTGGCAGTTCCTCAAAACATTTAATATAGACTTATCATATGTCCCAGCAATCCCTCACCTAAGTGTATACCTGAGAGAATTGAAAATACACGTCTACACAAAAACTTACATATGAATGCTCACAGCAGCATTATTAATAGTAGCCAAAAAGTAGAAACGAACCAAATATCCAAAAACTGATGAATGAATAACAAAATGTGATATACAGATGGTCCCAACTTACGGTGTTTCGCCTTACGATTTTTGAACTTTATGATGCTGCAAAAGCAGCATGTATTCAATACAAACTGTACTTCAAATTTTGAATTTGTATTGTTTCCCGGGACAGCGATATGTGATGTGACACTCTTATGATGCTGGGCATTGGCAGTGACCTCAGCTCCCAGTCGGGCAGGCGATGGCGAGGGCGAACAGCTGGTACTCTACAGTGTACTATGTGCCAGCATTTTTGGTATTGTGTTCTGAGCACTGTTAAGGTAGGCTAGGCGGAGCTATGATGTTGGGTAGGTCTGGTGTATTAAATGCACTTTCAACTTAGGATATTTTCAATGGAGGATGGATTTATCGGGATGTAACCCTTTCATAAGTCGAGGAGCATCTGTATACCCATACAATGGAGTATTATTCAGCCACAAAAAGCAATGAAATACTGATACATGCAACATGGATGGACTCTGAAAATACGCTAAATGAAGAAGTCAGTCACAAAAGAGCACATAGTCCATTTATAAATGTCCAGAATAGGCAAATTTGTAAAAACAGAAAGTAGATTACTGCCTAAAGCTGGGGAAGGAGTGTTCGGGGGGTAAATGGGCAGGCATATTTCTATTTGGGGGTAATGAAGATGTTCTGAAATTAGATAGCGGAAATGGTTGCACAGTCCTGTAAATATACTAAAAACCACTGAATTGTACACTTTAAATGGGTGAATTTTATATATAAACAGACAAATACATACCAACAGGTGGACCTGCCGGCACAACACATTTCTTTTCCACTCGTGAAGCAGGAGGTGCATTCTGGTTCTTAGCAAAATGTTCCTCTATTAATTCCTGCACCCGGGTTTCATTAATCTTTGGGAAAGGCAGAATATGAACTCGCAAGTGGGATCCTTCTGTTGGGCGTGGAACTTTCAGAAATGCCATATGAGGATTTGGATTCTCCTGCAACATCAAACATAGGTAAAGTTAATTCAAAAGTTAAAATAACAGTGGCAGATTGCCAGGAAGGGAGTGGGAGCTCAGAGAAAGACAAACTAAAATCAGATGGATGAGTGACTGTACATACGTTCAGATATATGCCATAAAATCTAGAGTACCAGAATCTTACTTCTTACACGATCTACCAGCAGCATCTGAAACAGTTGATCACACTCTTTCCTCTTCCATGAACACTTTCTTCACTTGATTTCTATGTGTTCTTGCTACACCTTTACTTATTTTTCATCTCCCTAATCTCTTAACTATGTGAATACCCCTGGGCTCAGACTTTGGGCTTTTTTTCTATTTATGTTTACTCCCTTGGTGGTAACTTTCAGTCTCATATCTTTAAACAATAAGAACAGAATAATTCACAAAATTTTACCTCCAACTGAGCTTTCTCCTGAACCCCATATCCACTATTCAATTTAAGTATTTTCATTTGGATTTAAAATAATCTCTTAAATATATGTCCAAAATGGAGCACTTAATTTTCACCTCCTCCAAATCTGCTTCCTACAGTCTTCCCCACTTCAGCAAATGGCGTATTTATTTTTCCAGTCACTCATGTAAAAAGCTTAGAGCCATCTTTAATGCCTTTCTCTAACACCCAATTATCCATCCCTCTACAAACCTTCTGGACTTTGCCTTCAAAATATGCTTATAACCTGACCACTTTTCAACACCTTGGGTCAAGCCAACATCTCTCATTTACTATAGAACACCTGTCTCCTAACTGGTCTCCCTGATGCCACCCTTGTTCCCTCCCTCCTCTATTCATAATACTGCAGATAGAGTGAACTACTACTAGTTAAAAGTATGTTGAATCATCCCTGACTACTCTTTTCATTCAAATAGCTCTTTGTCTCACTCAGAGTGAAATCCAAAGATTTTATGTAATTGACAAGGCCCCCACAAGATCTGGCCTTTCTATATGACCGAGTCCTATTACTGTTTTCTTCATTCATCTGCTTCACACACACAGGCCTTCTTCTTCCTGACTCAGGGCCTTGCATTTACTGTTCCCTCTGCCTGGAATGCTTGTCCTCCTCCCCGCACCCTCCACCCCCCCTCTCTCCCCCGATTTACAGCATTCTCTCTCCCTTCCTGCATTTCTTTGCTCAAATGCCACCTTTCTTGGCCACCCTATCGAAAATGATACCCCCCAACACACTCCCTATCCCCTTATATTTTCCTCCTTAGCACTTACCACCTTCTTACATACTATAAAGTTTATTTAACTTGTTTATTGTCTATCCTTCTCTCAATAAAATGAAGCTCCATGAAGGCAGACATTTCAGTCAATTCAAATAATATTTTTTGATCTCTGCATCTAGAAATTGCCTGGCACATAGCAGGCACCTTAAACTACTTGCTACTATATCCTAATGAGTGGGGCACAATGTTGAACACACACTAGGATTGCAATAACTGAATTAAATGTGTCAGCTAATATTTTCATAGACCCTCTGGACTGGCATAGACTTTTTCCAGTCACCTAGTTAAGTAGGATTATATTTCAAATACTACAGGACGAATGGAATCCATCCTCTTTATAAAGTTATCTAGGGAAAGCTGCTTTACACTCATTCTTTGACCAATTCTAGCATTTATTATCCTTTGTGACCAGAAAATTCCTTTTCCCCCCTGAACCTATGTTATTCATGCTGTACATTAAGCTCTACACTACCCTATACATTCTCTGGACAGTTAAAATGGCCAAACACCATCATCTAATAGAGCTGCTCCCCACAATTCTTTTTGGTTATTTGGCCCAGACCCAGATAGAAGACAGGTTGGGCCATGGCCAATGATATACCTAGCATATCTCAGCAATATAATGGAAATAATACTCCTTTAGAGTGTCAGAAAGCCTAGGTGCTAATTTTGGCTCTACTTATGTAATTCTGGATAAATAACTTTGCTCAAGACATACACTTAATGCTTCTCTCACAAGGTTCCTGACAAGTTGAAATCAGATATAAAACTTGTTATTGCTAAAGCAGCCCTCATACACACGTTGCATTTACCCCTTACATTATTAGCAAAGGCAGGGAAGAATAAATAAGTAAATTCCTATGCCAATTCTTCATGATAACCACTTTCTAAACTCTATGTTGAAAAACCTTTTCTAAAATTATACCTGGATTAACACCAACATCACTGGTCTGTAGTTTCTGAACTTGCCCTTTTCAAAAAGTATTAGGTAGGGGCCGGCCCGGTGGCTCAGGTGGTTAGAGCTCCATGCTCATAATTCCCACATGGGCCAGTGGACTCTCAACCACAAGGCTGCCAGTTCAATTCCTCGAGTCCTGCAAGGGATGGTGGGCTCCGCCTCCTGCAACTAAGATTGAACACGGCACCTTGAGCTGAGCTGCCACTGAGCCCCTGGATGGCTCAGTTGGTTGGAGTGCGTCCTCTCAACCACAAGGTTGCCGGTTTGACTCCTGCAAGGGATGGTGGGCTGCGCCCCCTACAACCAGCAACGGCAACTGGACCTGGAGCTGAGCTGCGCCCTCCACAACTAAGACTGAAAGGACAACAACTTGAAGCTGAAGCTGAACGGCACCCTCCACAACTAAAATTGAAAGGACAATAACTTGACTTGGAAAAAAGTCCTGGAAGTACACACTGTTCCCCAATAAAGTCCTATTCCCCTTCCCCAATAAAATCTTTAAAAAAAAAATAGTATTAGGTTGGTACAAAAGTAATTGCGGTTTAACAGGTTAAAAATAATTATAAAAACCGCAATTACTTTTGCACCGACATAATAGTATGTTCTTCTCTGTTTATTACCCACAAGTCTAAGATATCTTTTCAAAAGTTGTATTAATAAATATCAATTTTCTAAAAGCCATTGGGCATATTTTTTTTTTCAGGCTGGAGATGTAATTCATATGGATTTTGAGCTCTAAATTAGAATAATGTAAAGTATATTCTTCACTATTTCTATTTATACTTATTTTCTTTATTAAAAACAAAAACTTTATATTTTCCATGATCTATTTATTTAATATTTATTATAACACATTTTTAAAACATGGAAAAGTAAAAGTAGCGATGCCAGTATCTTTCTAACTCTATTTTATCTATCTTTCTTCCTATATATTCTTCTATATTGTTCCAAAAAATGATTTAAGGTGGTTTAGAAAAATAAAGATGCATATATTGTCTCTAGTCCAAATCCTATAATGTGACAAGTTCATCCTAAACTTTGTAAGGAAGAACAAAGATCCAAAAATAGTTAAGGCTATTCTGAAGAAGAGTAAGTGGGGAAGTCAAACTTTTCAGATATCAAAACTTATATAAACCTTTAATAACCAATACAGTATGGGAATTGGTATTAGTGAAGGGTTAAAAGAGCTAATGGAATAGAGAGCCCAGAAATAGGCCTATGTGTGAAAACGTGACAGAGACAGGTGGCACTACAGGTCAGAGGTAAATAAAGGATGGACAATTCAATGAGAGAAGGAGTATTTTTAACTCATGGTCTCTGATGTCAGATCACCTGAGTCAAATCCCAGTTTAGCCACTTACTAGCAGTGTGACCTGGTGTAGTGTCCATTCACTCACCACTTGTATTTTAGTTACCTCATTTGTAATGAAGATAATAATATAGTACCTACTTCACAAGGTTCTTGTGAGGATAGAATGAGTTGTTATGGGAAAGCTTTTAGAACATACACACACACACAAACACACACACACTTCCCCAGAATAAATCTGAAAGCTGTTTTCCAAAAGTCTAGGGTACATTCATTTGAAAAATATTTATTCACTGCATATTCTATTTCATGACAGCAGGCCTCTAAAACCAAAATAATCTCTTTCTCCCAAGATTCCCATATCACCAACTACTTATATTTTAATAATAATAATAAATGGCTTAAATATAAACACTAACTGAAAAAGATATTGCTATCAGTCATTAACAGTGCTTTTCTCCTCATAAGCAGTTTGAAATATTGTAAACCAAATGCACACACAATTCAGAATAATTAGCATTTTTTAAAATCATTTTAAAGCAAAGTTCAAAGATGAAGCTATCCTATAGCTGTATAGATAGTCTACATAAAAATTCAGATTATGGGTTAAAGTTACTAAATTATAATTCAATTATGTTTAGAAGATTCAAAACAGGCTCATGCCCCCAAATCTAGTATATTTGGTTTTCTGACTGCTGTGTCTGTACACTGCTGCCCTCTAACGGGGAGTGTGGTAAATATACAAGATCATATTCACCACCTACAATACACCCAGCTTGATCACATAATGACTTTTGAGAAGACAGTAGAAATGAGAGGAAGTTTAAGGCTCACTGAACTCTACATATTTTTAGAAACATCTGCTCTTACTTGTAATTCCAAATGAATTTGGACCAGTCCCTTGAAGATTACTGAACTCATTAAAAACTGTAGCCCAATTTTGTCGTTGAATCTCCTTGTTGAAACAAGGAAATTAATTATTTTCCAGTAGAACAAAGAAGCAGCCAAATTTTCATCTTTCATTGCAGAGAAATACAAACATAAAATAATAACCAAGGAGTCACACATCTAAACACTTATGGTACTTATGGTGAACATGGTAACAATTTTGTCCAAAGCAACCAAGATGAACTACCCAAAAAGCTGGCAAAATGCACTTCTGCTCAGAGGGAATTTTGAAGCTGGAATTTTGAAGAGACCATTCAAGAAATGGTCTCTGCAGAAAAAGTTGAGAACCATATTACTTCACTCGTATGTGGGATATAAAACTGAAAGCAACAAAGGAACAAGACAAACAAACAAATAAAAACTCACAGACACAGAAAACAGTTTAGCGGTTAACCAGTGGGTTAGGGGAGATGGGGATGGTAGAAGAGGGTAAAGGGGATCAAATATCTGGTGATGAAAGGAGAACTGACTCTCGGTGGTGAGCACACAATATGATATATAGAAGATGTATTATAGAAATGTACACTTGAAACCTATGTAATTTCTCTAACCATTGTCACCCCAATAAATTTAATAAATCAATCAATCAGAAAAAAGGAAAAAAAAGGTCTCTGTAACGCTGCTATAAGGATTTATTACAGTAATGAGAGGTACAATGACTTTCTCAGACTTGAAAAAATGACACACATACCATCTGGTCTGGAAACATGGATTTTTCTCTATTCTTGGCAAGCTAAATGAGAATATGTCTTGGGCTTACTGAAAAAGAGGCTGAAAATGCACTTCAAATAAAAGCACAGCAAAGCAAAACAAAACAAAAAACCCAACCCCCTACTGGAAATTCAAAGTAGGCAACACCACATTGGGAAAAAGTTTCTTCCTACACATTGGTTTCAGTAGAGAATGACGAATCAAAGTGACCTTATTAGACGTTACCAAGTTTTCCATATTAATTTAGGTATTTAATAATTATTTAATATGCACCAATTATACTGAGAGCTGTGTGGGACAGCAAGTTATACAAATCCTTTCAAATATAGCTGAAACCAATACTATCACTGGACTAAGTTGTTAAACACTGAGAAAAACGTAACTGGATTTTTTAGATTTGCCTGGTTGTGAAGTCAATATTGATGAAATGAAACATTCTCAATTTTCCATCCTTCTGGGCCTGTCAATGACCACCCAACTGAATTAATGTCTCATCATTAATACAAGTAAATTTGGTACATGACTTTAATATTTAATGCGCTGGTTGCCCTAATCCGGGGTTTCTCGGCCTTGGCACTACTGACATTTTAGGCTAGATAATTCTTTGTTTTGGGGGTGGGAGGGTGTCCTATATTTTGTAAGATGTTTAGAAACATCCTTGACCTCTACCTACCCATCAGATGCCAGTTAGCATACCTTCTCCAGTTGTGGTAACCAAAAATGTCTCCAGATAGTGTCAAATTTCGGAGGGCGGTGGGGGAAGGGGTGGGGGAGAAGTTGCCCCTGTTAAGAACTTCTCTAATTCATGATTCTAGATGGAAGCTTCACATTCTAAGACAAGTATTATTTTTACAAGTACCAAGGAAGGATAGTGACTAGCTAAGAGACCTACAAGCATATTCTCACTCACCTACTGACATGCAAATTGAAACCATAATAAGATACCACCACATACCTATTAGAATGGCTAAAAACAAAACCAACCAACCAAACAAAAAAACAACCGAGGGGGGGCCGGCCCAGTGGCTCAGGCAGTTGGAGCTCCGTGTTCCTAATGCCTGAGGCTGCCGGTTCGATTCCCACATGGGCTAGTGGGCTCTCAACCACAAGGTTGCTGGTTTGATTCCTTGACTCCCACTAAGATTGAACACGGCACCTTGAGCTGAACTGCCGCTGAGCTCCCGGATGGCTCTGTCGGTTGGAGTGTGTCCTCTCAACCACAAAGGTTGCAGGTTCGACTCCCACAAGGGCTGGTGGGCTGTGCCCCCTGCAACTAACAATGGCGACTGGACCTGGAGCTGAGCTGCGCCCTCCACAACTAAGATTGAAAGAACAACAACTTGACTTGGAAAAAGTCCTGGAAGTATACACTGTTCCCAAATAAAGTCCTGTTCCCCTTCCCCAGTAAAATCTTTTAAAAAACAACAACAAACAAACAATGGAGGATACCAAGTGTTGGTGAAGATATGGAGCAAATGAAACTCATATATTGCTGGTGGGAATGTAAAATGGTATAGATACCTGGGAAGACATTCTGGCAGTGTTTTAACATTTTGTTATCATATATCCCAGCATCCTATTCCTAAAAATTTACCCAAGAGAAATGAAAATTTATGTTCACACAAAAATCTATGCCAATTCAGGGTAGTTTTATTCATAATTGCCAAAATTGTCCTTCAGTTGGTCAACAGATAAATAAAACTTTGGTATATCCATACAATGGAATATTACTCAACAGTGACATGGGTGAATCTGAAATGCATTATGCTAAGTGTAAGAAACCTAACTCAAAAAACCATGGAAGAGGCAAAAACTACCGAGACAGAAAACAGATCACTTGCTAAGAGTCTGAGGTGGTGGGAAGATACGACTATAAGGGAGCATTAAGGAAATCTGAGGGGTAATAGAAATGTTCTATGTCCTTATTGTGGTGGTGGCTGTGTAGCTTCATTTATTTGTCAAAACCCATAGAACTATACACCAAAAACGGCAATTTTTACTATATATAAATTACATCACAGTAAACCTCACTTAAAAATGAAGAAACAAATCAGGTAAGATAGGGGAAGGAGTTTCATTTTTACGCTTTGGGATTTTTATGCTCATTTCCTCATAATAATCTAAAGAAGCTGTTTATGTTTTGACTTTTTAAGACTAAAGATGATTACAGTATTTTCATTCCTTCCTATGACAATAACAACACAAAATCCCTTTACTCACAGTTACCAAAGAGTAGAAATATCATCAGTGTAGACTAAATTTGCCTGGTAGTGAAATTAACTTTCCGTAGAAATGTAAAAGGTATAGATCTTACGTGATTTAGAATGGCTATTCCTTTATTTGGGTTTTGTTCTCCTGTTAAGATTTTTAAAACTGTTTTAATACCATAAGGCACAACTAAAAATCTCATATGATTTTATAAGAAAGTCCAAGTGCTCTCATTTTTCCTTTAACTTTTAGGAAAAGTGTCAGACAAATCACACCGGCCAGCGAATATTTATGTAGTACTGCAGATGCAAAATTAGAAACGCTGCACTATGAAAAACAGTAAAACGTGTCCAATTAATTTCTTGATGTCTTGAAATGGAGGTTTTATAAAGTCCTTGTCCTGGCCTATCTTAATATTCTCATTTTGTGTGCAGTTAGTGCTCCTTTACAAATGTTTATCAAGAATCACAGGGATAGAGCAGGTAAGTAGCTAAATGTGCTGTTAGGCAGATTGAAGATTCTGAAAGCCAAAGTAGGCAGACCCAGGATTATCAATTGGACCTGGAAAAAAAAGCTGCATAAATGTATGGCCAATCATCTGCATGATATAAAGCTTACCAATGCTTACACAATTTGTCTCTAATGGATTTATTCCGTTCCCTCCTCATTCCACTTTCCCATTGCCCTCCTTCACCAAAGTCACCAAATACCCTTCTCAATTATTTAGTAAGCTTCAGAAAGACAGAAGAGCAGCTAAACCCAGTTACAATTCACCCTATTCATATCTACTCACATTCCTACAATTCATTCCTGCTCACTAAAAAGCAATATAAAGGAGTGCTGATAAGAAATTGGAAAATTGAGGTTCGTTTCTGAGGTATTTCAAAGGGAAATGACGGAGAGAGGCTAGATACACATACCAGAGTTAGAGCAATAAAATATTTACAAACCTCTGAATGGAATAACCAGGTCTCAATTATAGCTCAATAATAAGGAAACAGTCAAATTATACGGTTGGTTCTTGCTTACCAAAAGAGAATTTAAGAAATGTGATTAAAAAAAAAATTGACTTGTTAAAAATGGAATCATCTGGATTATTTTCCTTGCACTGAGACCATTGAGACCATCCTTCTCTCCCCTCAACTTCCTGCATGACCCAAGAACTTAACTTTACCATCATACTCTGCTTTCTAACTTTGTAAAATATTTACTTCAAGAATGTTGGGAGCACGAAAGACTTTAGAATCTTAAAACTAGAAGGATTCCCAGAAAGTCTGGGACAATGCATTGGGATATTCTCAAATTCTCACTCATCATGTACGTGTATCCTCTTCTCAAGGATATTAGGAGAATCATGTACCTAGAAAATGGCTGGCAATAGTAGGTGCCTAATAAATGCATACTGAATGAATGGAGTTGATTATATTAAATGGAGTAGAATTAGATGGTGGTGGGGGAAAAAGTCCAATGATGGCTCAAGAAACGTAGAGTTCATTTGAAGGGCAATTTCCAACTCTTACCTAGTAATGAAATCCCTTATGATGACCACTTAAAAAGTGTTAGAGGCAGAGGTTGTTTGTGTTTTACATTCACCTTTAAGAATATATAATTATTAGATATTTGTTTTACTAGTTTTCAGTTTTGTGTTGGCTTAGTGTTAGCTATGTATCATAAAATTTAAGTTCCAGGATGACAAAAAAAGGATTTACTTCATTTTTGCATCAAAGTGGCTTGACACACCCCCTTACATACATTGTATACTTAGTCATGTAACAGAACCCCAGCTCCGGTCACTTACTGGTTATAAAATTTTGAAGTTCTGGAATAGGCTTATAAAGATCTAAGAAATAAACATTCAATATTAAAGGAATCAGTCCCAGAGTATCAAACACTGATGTTTTGCTATTCCATTTGATGTTTTGCTATTCTTCAAAAGCTGACTCTTAAATGGGCAAGGGAAAAAAACGTTCTAATCTTCAGTTTCCTCACATATCAACACCTGCCCTATCTATTTCACAGAGTAATTTTCAAGATCATATGAGAAAGCATGTTAAAGTGCTTTATAAAGAACTAAGTATAAAGTCAGTCATTGGAAATATCACTATTTTTCCAATTGGAGATGAGCCAGCCTAATGGAGTGAAAGAACACAGGCCTAGTAACTGGACAGATGACAATTCCTGAATCTAAAATCTGAATTCAATTATTTATAGCCATATGATCCTGAGCCAATTATCCCCAGTAAAATGGGGATAATGAAACCTATCGTACATTATTATTATGAGGATTAGGGATGATGTATGTATAGTATTGATACGTCACAAGTTTTCCTTCTGATAAAACTTTTCTTAAATTCACTGCATACTAAGTAAGAAATAGACTTAGTATAATATTGAACAGTTATATATGGAGTTTAGGGTATCAATCCAAGGGATAAATTTTAAAATAGCTTCAGAAATAAAATTCATAAGTAATTGAATAAAGAAACACAATTTAGTATTCTTGCTTTTATCCAATTGGTTCTCAGATTTGGAATGGATGTGACTGATGACCCAACATCCAAAACGGTGCATCTACGCAAGTAATTAAGTTAAACAATACCAGGATACCGATCCCAAACCCTTCTTAACTATATCTCCTGAAAAATACATCTTCCCTCAACTTTACCTTGGAAGACCATATTTTCCACTTACTTTCCTTTTCTTAGTAAAATGATTCAACTCTGAAAAGCTTTACAAGCAGGAGGAATGACTAGTAATCATTAGCCCAAATGCATTTTTCTGCATGCACACAGTCTCCCTGTCATCTTAGGTTCTCTATCTTCCTGGTATCCAAATTATTATTTCACACCTTACCAGTGTGAAATATCAATCTTTTTAACTTACTGCATTTCTTTTATATGGGGAATATTTTCACCCTTGAGTTTCTGTGGCTGGTCACTTGACACCTTGCTGTCTTTCCTTCAGCTTTTCACTCCCTGTCTATTCAAAACAAGTCAACTCAAATGATTTTCCTGATCCAGTGGACAATCACTATACCAAGCTAAAGCAGAATGCATTGGTCAGTTCTGAGATAGTTCTGGTCCCCAATAAGTATAATCTTTATGTCTTAAAATCTTATAATCTTAAAATGACATTATCTTTATGTCTTAAAATGTCTCCTAAGAAGACAGAGACCTAAATGAAAATCACAATGAGGGCAAATGACAAACTGGAAAATTGCGTGAATGACAGGAAAAGCACTTTACAAAATAAGGTCTATTTTGATGTACAGCACCAATTGTAATATTTTATAACGTATAGTCCCAAACGTCTGAACTCATAGTAAAAAGATTATCACTAGAGAGATGAAACTTGCTAGTTTTTCAAACAAAATACTTTATTAGTACTTTTAAAATTAATGACTGTCTAAATAAATATACTTACTTACATTTTTGAATAGTTGCTCAGCAAGTTCTCTGACATGCTTTATCACCTTCAATGGGTTATTTTCTTCAACTTTAATTCGCTCTACTTCAAAAGCTACCAACTGGAAGAAAGAATCAAATAGCAAAACATCAACTTCAAATTTTGCTAGAAAACTGTGTGTTTATTTCATACATTTGCAAACCAATAAGGATCCAAAATATATACTATTATTAAAACAAAATATTTTAGGTTTTCACTGAGCTTCACCTCTATTCTAGAGTTACAGAGTCAATTGAGTCCTTAGATAGTCTGCTGGTCTCTCTCTAATGACTTAGGGCCCTATTTTTTCTTGGAAATACCGTGTTTCCCCGAAAATAAGACCTAGCCCGACAATCAGCTCTAATGTGTCTTTTGGAGCAAAAATTAATATAAGACCCAGTCTTATATATTATATATTAAATTATACATTATATATTATAATTAATATTATATATTAAAATATAGTAAAATAAGACTGGGTCTTATAATATAGTATAGTATAATATGATATAATGTAATATAATATAATATAATATAACATAACATAATATAATAATATAATACTGGATCTTATATTAATTTTTGCTCCAAAAGACACATTAGAGCTGATTGTCTGGCTAGGTCTTATTTTTGGGGAAACACGGTAGTCATTTCTGGAACTCAGAGAGAACCTCTCATTTTCTAGGCCTCACTGAGAGAACTCTCTCACTCAGAGAATTTCAGATGGTCAGAAAGTCTTCAAACATTTCCCTCACTCACAAAACATGAATCAAATGTTCAAGTCAGGTCGCCCAGATGCTAGCCCTAGCTCTGCAAGTCACTAAATTCCTGAGCTTTCTTCATCTCTAAAATAAGATGGTAATCTTATTTTAATAAGAAAAAGATGACTTTTAGGCTCCTTCTAGTCTCAAATTGTATAAACTCTAATCCATTTCCCTACTAACTAATTTGAAGGGAGAACTGTGTGAGTGTGTATACTTGGAGTGGAGAAAAAAGTACTGACAGGAAAAAAGCTGTGTGTGAGGAGGATGGCTGATTTTTTTTTTAAGGGTATAAGATTTTTTTCTTTTAGGAACTAATATATTCACTGAAGCAGACAGACATACATACTACGGCTTCAGCTACTCTAGGCCAGGATTCAGAAAGATTGTCAAACAAAGGCAAACGTCTCTTTAATTCTAACAAGCCTATTTGATGGGTGTATGGGGATAAGACAACACATAATACAAGTTGCTTCTCAAAGCTCCATAAACCTGTCATGTGGTAGGCTGCCCTAGGCTAAATGAAAACAAGGATCCCTTTCCCAATGGCAAACACTACTTTCCTACAAAAATACATTCACATGCAAACCAATTAAATGGCGAAAGAGGGTAGAAGAAGAAATTACTTAGGTCTAATGTCTCATTCCTTTTAGGTCCTTGACTAAGGTATACATATGAACAACTCGCTTTCAAGTAACAACATCAACAAGACACCAAAAATCATCACTATAAGCAGAACACAGAACTGGATGAACACTAATGTGAGACCCAAATAGGAATCCTGGACAGAATCCTTGCCTTATCATGGTTTCTATCTAGAGGAAATATATATCTTATGTATATAAATGTACATAATAAAAGATAGGTTGCCATATAAAGTTAGAGACACAAAATAAAGCTTAATGCAGACTAGTGGCTCTCAGAGTCATCTACTCTAGGAAAGACTGGAGGAGGTGGTGAGATAAGAGCAGAGTATGAAGAATGGAAAGTCATGGTTAGACTGATAGAAGAGGGCACACTCCAGGCAAGGGAAGGACTTACAAAAATAGTCAGAGGCTGCAGCAAGCAAGTTTTCTGCAATTAAATCTGATTTATTAGTTGAGATGATATTGCCAGAGGGAGCTATGAAGGGAATTTGGATGGAAAAAAAAGGGGATACATAAACCAATATTACGATTAAGAATGCTTCAGACACTAATAAAATATAGGAGCTAAAAGACTCTGAAGAGCATATAATTTAAGCCCATAAAACATTATGTATCAATTACTCAGTTCAGGATCTAAAGGCTGATATATGTTAGTGTTAGATAATCAATGACTACGTCATATTTACTTAATAGTGGTATTAGGGAATCAGTGATTAATAATTGATCAGAAAGAATTGTCTACCTCAGGCCAATCGCTCCTAAATATTCATATGCTTTGTGTTAATTATAAACAAAAGCATCTGGTGTAGGTCTCCATACTCAGAACTAAAACACGTGTCTCTTCTTTCATTCTTACCTGTGAATACTTAACTATCTTTACAAAGACTAAAAGATCCTTCTCTGAATCAAGGATCTTTAAAACTTTAATTCCTATCTTCTCTATATAAAATGAAACCACCAGCAGCAAAATAAGATCACTATTACTATTCTCCACTTTCTTGGGTGCTAAGAGTGTTTTTCTTTTATAGAGTTCAAGGAACTTTTAGATTTATTGGTTCCAATACAGTGCTCTTTTGGAAACTGAAATGGGAGTAATATTCGTTGTTCTATCCACCTGAATGGGTTGCTGTGAAAAGCAGCTCAATGATAAATGGAAAAATGAATTAAAATAAGAGAAATATCAACTAACACAAAATAGCATCCTTATTATGAGTCACATTTGTCCTAATTTTCTCTTTATATAGCCAATTCCTTGAAGATAAAGACTTACATCTGCCTTCCATATATTTAGTATCTCTCAAGGGAGCTAGACAAATGTTGATTATTGATTAGTAAGAATGCTAAGCTAAACTATGGCTCTAGGACACTGAGAGACTACATGTAACTGTTTGAAACCACATATCTATACATTAAACTTAGACCTTTCTCTCTATGAAACTGATAAAGAAATAGTGTTATTGTCTTCAAAAATAAGAGCTCCATTTATACAATTACTGTCAATTTTTCAAAAAAATTTTAATCAACTATTTAAAATTCAGTTGTTCAAGTTTTTTATATACTTCTAAAACATCCTATAATTATGTTTTTTCTAATTTTTCTAATCCACATTATAAATATCAAGATCCAAATAATATTTGGATTATTTGATATTTAATTTATATTTATGATTTCAATTAAAAGTTTAAAATACTACTTCTCTACTTTTAACCACTAATTTTGTCTGTCAATAATGTATTATTTGATAAGAACTATACCTCATCAAAGAGATCACAGGATCTATAGGGAGGGCCTCTTTCTGAAACAAAACCTGCAAATGCCATTCCATTGAGAACTTTAGTAAGGAAATCATTCTCAACCAAACCACGCTGCCCCAAGAAAGCTGTCTGTAAAAAAAGAAAATGTGAAATTAATAATTTATCACTCAGTAATGAATGCATAGGCAAAACAAAATATAATAGAAAGATAAAAACCTGAATATATAAATGTCTTTATGCATAGATGTGTTATTATGAAATACATTTCTCTCAAAAAGAGTTTTTGATACCTGAAATACTACATATACTAGAAAGAATAAAAATGAATCTGTCTATAAAGCAGGAGGGGAGAAATCAGAAATTAACACTCAATTTTAAAAGAAAAACCATTTAAAGAATAACATACTTAGAAGGTAAACATGCCAGTTCCGTAGTATAATATTATTAAATATTATCATCTAACCACACAAAGCAGTTATTTTAAAATAACCTCATTCGATAAATTAAGGTCAAAATACATGGCTAGAAAAAGACAACCAAGTTGTTTTATTCAATTAGAGTATACATTTTGGATAGATACAACACAGTATTGTATCTTACCTTGTGAAAATGTATTACTGGTTCTGCATGAATTCTTATAAGTTGTAGGCACGATCTATATCCTTGGAAAAGTTGTGCAAATAATCTAAGAAAAACTGCACGTACTTCTTTATCCTGAAAATATAAGAAGAAGCATGTTAGGTAATGGAATTTCTTAAAAAACAAATGAAATATCACAAAATCAAAAAACTGTAAAGAACCTGAGGGATTATTTAGTAAGTCTGCCTGTCTGTACTTCCTACACATACGTCTCATTTGTGGCAGCCTTGAATGGTGGGCATCCAGTCTGTCCCACTGTTGGACAGTGTAGGCTATTAAATAATTCTCTTTAAAATTGAACCAAACAAAACTAGATCCAAGGTTCGTATCAGAAAAAAACATAAGTCACAGAGTCTCCCCTTTTACCATGCTAAAGAAGGGTATATTTCCCAAGTCAATTGATTTTGAGAGCCATCAAAAGAATTCGTCACAAATATAAAAGGAAAAAACAACCCTTTGTACTTTAAAAGCTTATAAAATTTTTCCAAAGTTCATTCAAATTATAAAAATCTATTCTTATGTTAATAAGGCATGACTTAAAAATCTATTTTGATAATTCAGGTTTTAATAAAATCATAGTTTTAGAACTGTAAGGAAACTTACAGACTTATTTAGTCAACCCTTTATTTAATTGGTGAGGAAATAGTCAAGAATGCTTAAGGAACTTGTCAAAGGTGTCCATCTATGAGTCTCCTTACTGGCCACAAAGCTCATCTCTTAAGAAACGCGCGCAGCAAAATAAAAAAGGGACCTTTCTTATATACTCACCCTTTTATGGCTTCTAATTAGGACTATTTTCATCTACTCCTTCCTCAAACTTAATTGTCTCTGGTTGTCAACAATCTTTGCTTCCATTTTTTGTAAGCGTCCCTTTTTTATCCTTGGTCGACCCTTCTGATGTGCTGCTTGGCATGGTTTTCCAGGCTATAACCCAGGTTCTGATTTTTTTGGTCCCATACTTACTCTTGCCTCCTCACCGCAATAGCTGTAGCCCTCCCTTCTCCCTACCCGGTTAATGAGCTGCCCTGTGGCTCTTCCTTGAGCAGGTCACAAGGTCAGTCAATGGCAATTCTCTTAATTTCTAATTTGGTGCACTTTTTACTAGGCTGTTCATCTAATCCCCACCTTTTTTGTTTGTTTGTTTTTATTTTAAACTATGCTGTCCATCTCACTCTCATTATTTTTACAAGTCTATCCCATCTAATTCAGCTTCTTTAACAACCATACAAATAAAAGGACAGCTCTCTTTAAAAGCATCAAATTTAACTCTTAAACTTCTTACCAGCATTTTTGAGTGGGATAAAGCTGTTCGTGGAGGGGGAAAAGCATGATCTGCCACTTCCAAATCTGGGTGCAGAACCTTTATAAAGCAAGGAAGTGTTGTTATGAAGAAGACCTTAATATCAATAAAACCTATTATTTAATCTACTTGGAACATTATGATGAAAAAGTGCCAGCACATGAATCATAGTATTGTTTCCTAGGAAATACAATGCAATTAGCTGAGGCAACCTACGTATGTACTATCGTGGAAAGATCTCAAAGACAAAATGATGAGACAAGTAAAGAGTTAACAGAAGGAGCGAGCTTTTGGGCTAACAGGGGTGAGCTTAAATATTAACTGTTTGGCTCCAACTCCCCTGGTTTAGCACTGCACCTGCAAGCTGACAAGCACCTTACATCCATCATAGGTAGGAACAGAACAGTTCCGAATTGCAACAGCAAACCCCTGCACACTTACAAACACCCATCATAGATGGGAACAGGACAGTTCTCAGGAGTAGACAATTGCAACGGCAACTCCTCTGCAAACTGACAAGCACCCTACATCCTGCATGGAAAATATAAAACACTAGCACGCCTTCTTATCGACACAGCTGTCTCCATCAGACTCTGTCCTGGTAAGCTTCTTCTGCCAGTATTTCTCTTACCCCTCTCTCTTGGCAGCTCTCTCTATCAGACTGCCTTGGCAAAATTCCTTTTGCCAGTTCCAAACAGAACTCTCTCTCTCTGCCTGACTTTCAATAAATCTTTCTGCTCTCCAACTTTGTAGAGTCTCGTGAATGCTTTCACGTTCTGCAAACAACCAGAGGTTAATTGTATGGTAATACATAAAATACTTAATGAAAAAAAGTTCTAGAAAAACACACATAATATAGTCTCATTTATTTGAGAATAAAACAAAATAAACCTTAAATTTATATATGTACATGTACTGAGAAGGGAATGGCCTAGGGCAGAGCTATTTGTCTACACAGTTGAAAATTTTAAACAAGCATTTGTTTTTATGTTTCTTAATATAACTAAAAATTAATTAGTTAATTAATTAATTGAAATGTGAGGAGAAAGAAAATAAGCTTATGATCCTTACAGTCCAGACAGGTAAAAGTACAATACAATGAGGCAAATACTATAAATATATAAAGAATAACATGAAATATCAAGTATAATTAATTCAACCTATGCAAAGCTAATAAACAAAGATAACATTTGAGCTACGCTTTGAAGGAAAGCAGGTTGGGGAACAGGTGAGAAAAAAAGATCCGTGCAGAACTTCTGCAGAGAAAAAGATAAAACTGCATCAGTATATAGCAAATTTTTGTGTTTCTATTTGCAAAATCATTTTCAAATACTCAGGTTTTGGTAGTATACTTAAAATAGACTGAAGGATTCAAAACAATACTTTAAAATGACACTAAAATATTGGAAATATTTATAGCCTAATCACCCAAACATTACTACAGTATAATATCTTCATGTTTATAAAATCATCCAATGGTTATTACACAGTTTAAGTACTGTGTTGCCATTTGATTACAATTATTTACTAACCAAATGAAGCTCATATATTTGTGTATCAAAGCTCCGACACGGTCCAAACATGATTTCATTTTGGTCCTAGTCTGACAATATACTATACTCTTATGTCTTATTTATTGTACCACACTGTAGCACATAATCCACCATTGTGCTTGATAACTACAAAAATAGGCATGCTCAGTTTTGCCAAAAATGTATTTTACTCATTGATTAAATTTGGTGGTACAGGTATTACAGGTCAAGGTATACATACCATTATGCAGCAAAACCTCTACCAAAAGCCAGTGACTTAAGAACTAAAATCTTAATCTGTGTTAATTTTAGTACTTAATCCCTGAATAATTACAAATTAAGTAATCACACATAAGATTTAAAAACTTAAAGACTTCTAGAAACATTAAACTTTTAAAATCACTCAAATACTACCTTCTCAGCTTTTAATATATCCACATACCACCAATGTAATTATTTAGTTAATATTTTTCTTTAAATTGTCTTTAAATCAATTTACCTCTTTGAATCTAGTGTTTTCTTAGATGTTATCATCTGCAAAATTACAGGTTTTATATGCAATTTTTAATAAACACTATAATACATATTAAAATAAAAATGGTTGCCATATATAACCCAATCATCTCCATACTTCACTTTGAGAAACAGTCATTTTGTCATCCTATGTATGAAACAGTCATCCTACAGATAAAGACCAGGAAACAGAGATCTAGAGATGGAATGTGATTTTCTCAGTAATATTCAGTGGCAGGATACAGACTGAATTTAGGTCTTCTGAGTCCTACACTCATATTTTTTCCACTCTATCACACCTTGTATTCCAGATTACAAATTACATTAGGAAAAAAAAAAAATCAATCTTCTCTAAATGTTCCTATCCTATAGCTACCTCTACAACAATAGAGACTAACATAAATTTGAAATTTTCTGAGAATAAAATCCCTCCTGGTAATTCTAGACTTCTGAGTTCCTACTTAAGTTCCTATTTAAGAGAGAAAAAGAAGATTTTAAGCAGTTCAGCCTGGAATATTATTCAAGAAGAATATGAAGGCCTTGCCAAGACACGGAAACAACCAAAATGTCCATCGGTAGACGACAGGATTAAGAAACTGTGGTACATTTATACAATGGAGTATTACGCAGCCATAAAGAAGAAATAAATCTTACCATTTACAACAACATGGATAGACCTAGAGAATATTATGTTAAGTGAAATAAGTCAGACAGAAAAAGACAAATACCATATGATCTCACTTATATGTGGAATCTAAAGAAAAGTATAAATGAATGAACTAATCAGAAACAGTTTCAGAGACATAGAAGAAAAACTGAGGGTTGCTAGATGTGGGATGGGGAGGGGGATAAAGTGGAAGATAAGGGGATTAGAAAGCACAGTCTGTAACCACAAGATTGTCACGGGGTTATATAACTCAATTTGGGGAATGTAATCAATAATGTTGTAAAGATTCTGTAGGGTATCTGATGGACATTTGGCTCATTAGGGAGATCACCTCAGGGAAGATGTAGATGCCTGATCACTGCACTGTACACCTGAAGCTGAAGCTGAACAATAATGAATGTCAACTACAATTTTATACATATATATATATATATATATATATATATATATATAGTTACAAGAGGCAGAGTACAGCATTAGGAAGAGAGACAGTGGAAATGTAATGGCTGATGTCAGAGGGATAGTGGATGGAGGGAGGAGGGTTGACACTGTGTGAGGGACATAAATGCTAAATGTCTAACTATTACATTGTTTTGTGCACCTAAAACTACAAAAAAAAAAAAAAAAGAATATGAAGGCCTTGAAAAGGAATATAATGGCTTGAAAAGGAATGCAGAATTTCTAACTTTCAATTTTTTGATGATGGTTAACTGGACACCTAAAATGTTGTCAGTAAAATAAAATACTGTGCTTTTAAAAATCAACTAAGATAAAATAGCTACCAAAAAAATTAAATTTGTTTCAATGGGAAACACCCAGAATGTTGGACATTTAATCTATCTACAATAGAATGTTGGACTACATAGAATGTTGGACATTTAATTTATCTATAAGTTACATCTTCCCGTAGTAAACTGAAAACGTTGGCAAAACAGTATCACACTATTTTGCAAGTAGCACATCTACCAAAGAGGAATGAGATGTCAATAAGGAGGTTGAAGGAACAGGAACAAGTGCTGGCTTTTAATGGTGGATTTTAGAGCGAGCAGTGAATTTGGGGCAGAGTCTAGTCTTGTTTTCACAGGTGTGCTTCCAATACCTAGGAGAGTATTGAGTATATATACTAAATAAATAGGCTGAGTGAAAGAATGAAAGTAGAACAAATACTTAGTTAAGATTCAAAGAATATTCTTTAAATAATATCTGATACAGACTCCTAAATATTACATGAGACTATATTCATGTTTTAAGAACTTTCTTTTTTAAGTAATTATATTGCCAATGATATTTAATTCTAATTATCTTATTTTAGATTTAAATTAAAGAAAATTACTATTTAAAAAAATGCCATACCAAAGAAAGAGCTGCTTGAGTCTGATGCAGAAGTGGTTCCGGGAGGGAAGAGAGGTGAATACATTCAGGAATTTTAATAGTGCCTCCATCCAAATCTGCTATGATTACATCTAACTAAAGGAGATAAAAAAAAAATTAATATAATTACTGAAATGTATTTGTTGTTAAACTAATTTGGCCTTCACTAATTGAAAATGAGAAGCACTGGTGTGGAAGAACCTCTTGGCTGTCCACAGCAATAGAATGCTGGGTTGATGGCTTCCCAGCTACTGTATACAGTAGTCCCCCCTTGTCTGCTGTTTTGCTTTCTGAGGTTTTAGTTACCCTCAGTCAACTAGTCCAAAACTATTAAATGGAAAATTCCAGAAATAAACAATTCATAAGTTTTAAATTGCACGCCATTCTGAGTTGTGTGATGAAATCTTGCGCTGCCCCACTCCTTCCTGGCCGGAATGTGAATCATCCCTTTGTGTAGCGTATCCATGCTTTATATGATACCTACACATTAGTCACTTAGTAGTCATCTTGACTGTTGCATTATTGCAATGCTTGTTTTCACATAACCTTTGTTTTACTTAATCATGGTCCCAAAGTGCAAGAGTAGTGATACTGGCAATTCGGATATGCCAAAGAGAAGCTGTAAGGTGCTTTCTTAAGTGAAGAGGTATATGTGTATAGGAAAAAACATAATATATATAGAGTTCAGTACCATCTGTGGTTTCAGGCATCCACTGTGGGCCTTTAAATGTATCACCTGTGGATAAGGGGAAATTACCACATTTCCCAGCTTCCTTTGAAATTAGGTGTGACATGTGATTATGTTTCTGCCAATGGAACATGAAAAGTGATGTGTACACCTCTGAGCACTCAAAATAGAGGGGATGTAAGATACTACCCTTTTCGTGGCTGAAACTATGGACTGGCAGCAACCCAACCTTGAACCCTCAGATGATGACAACGCCTGAGGGGATTCCGGTAGAGAAACAAGAAGGAAAGAAGCTTGGACCTTTGATGAGTTCATGGAGCAAACTGGTTTGGCACAATGGAACACTGCTACAGACTGCCATGTGAGTGTTAAATAAAATTCCATTTTGTTTGGGCCATTGCATTTTGAATATTTTATTATAGTAGTTTACCCATAATCTAAATAGCATAGTAATTATTACAAGAGTTAATAAGCAAAGCAATCAGTATACATCAAAATGGTACTGTTTAGGTACTCAAGAAAGTAAACTACTTGTAGCATTTTACAAAAGTTTATTTAAAAATAACTAACATAAAAATGTAATAGAGAAATTAGCCAAGGTTGAAGTTCTTACATTGATAACAGGACTAAAATTCACTCTAATTTATTCATCAAAAAATTAAGAAATTTACTTTTGGCAACACTTGGTTCATCCCACCTCCAGAGAAAAAAAATTACTGGGAAAAAACTACCTACAAACCAGATGGATATGCTTCCAATTAGTACTAACTAGGTTTTACTGAATATGTTTATTAATTTACACATATTTTTATATGGTGATATCAAAGTTACACAGGAACTAGATGTTAACATATAAGGTTAGGGAGAATGATTAATATATGAATGAGGGTCCTGTTTACAATTACCACGTTGAATCAGTTTAAAAAACACCTATGATTTGATTTTTGTATTAAGTACCAACTGTAATTATGTATTAAGGACCAACACAGCTTACCCCTTTGATGGCATTTAAAACTAAAACAAAAGTAGAATTACAAAATTTTAAAGATTTGTGGATCATAGATGTCATATAGCCCAACTTTTTTAGAAGTGTTCTTAAATGCCCTGGAAAGTGTCATGCAATCTATTCCTTTGCACTCTACTTATAGTGCTTGAGAGTATACTTCCTCACATAAGGAAATCCATTCATCATCATTGGGCAGCTCCAATGGTTGAAAACTCTTATATTGGGCCTAAATTTCTTTCTACATCCACTATAACCACTTATTCTATTTCAGCCTTTTAGAGCTACAAAAAATAAATCTTACCCTTCTTTCCTATAACAGCCACTTAAATATTTATGTTTAGTTATCAAATAGTATCAGGTTATCACCTGAGAAAATTTCCTTAGGGCCTCACAGGATATGTTTTCTAAACTCTTGACAATCCTGGATGTCCTTCTCTGAAGTGTATTATTTTATTACAATCCCTCTTAACATGCAGTACAGGGAACTAAATACATTATTCCAGAATTGGCTTGAATATTGAGTATTACTTTGTTTCTTTGGTATTTCTATTCATATGGCATGAAGAATAGATAATTTGGTGGGGTACACACTGAAGTAGTATTCCACTAAAACCTTTCACTCTTTTGCAAATGACTTTTGCTTTTTAGTTATACCATTCAGCATTAACACAGGCCTCATTTCAAAATATGAATAAAGTACTCATAACAAAGGTATATATACAATACTAATTAATACATTATTTTATTTTCCTTTCCCATAGATAGGATGAAGAATACAGAAAGATAAACTTAATTTGCATTTTGCTCCAAAAGAGGAGCATTTAAAAATATTAATGAATTCATTTTGTAAATCATATTTCCTATAGGAAAAATTAATATATTTAGTTTTTTTAGTGATGCTTTTTTCCCCAGCCAATCTTTCCTATAGGGAATGCAACAGATCTGAAAATAGTAATTAGTTGAAATGTTATAAAACTCAAAGAAATATGGAAATATGACAAACCTCTAGCCTAAGTAATTGGCAATTTAAAGATGTATACTTACAAGTTCATGGACGTCAGTTTTAAAGACAGAATGTACTCCAATAATGAAAGGTGTTGGAGAACTTAGAACTTCCAATAGCTGAGCTGGGAGAATAGGAATATAAGGGTAACTGGAAATAATAAAAATATATGTGAGATATATGTATTTTTCCATAATATAAACATATTTTTCTTTCATTTTTATGCTGTATGAATTTTAGATTACTTATGTCTAGAAATTATCAATAATATTCTTACAGTTGTTAATATTTAATTTTTGAAAGAACAGATTAAAAAAATCTTCATGTGAAAGACATCAGAGATAACAAGATATAAAGCAAATGGAACACAGGGCAGCTTCCTTATCCCTTCTCCTGCTAGGCAAACAGTATTCTTGGTTTTTTAAAACCTTGCTTGAAAGCATTTTTCCTTATATAGAAATCTAATATCAGATGGTAACATCTAATAACTGACTCCCTGATGAGTCGGGCTCTTCCCTCAATACTGGTGATGGTTTGTCTACATAAAACAATATTTCAAATTCCATTTTTCTGTACTCAATTTTTTCATTCAATAAGAATGGCGAAGTAAAATTAAGGCCTAGAAACTCTTTTTATCTATGGATTAAGAAAAGCAGGTAGGTCAAAATAAAAATAATAAGATCTGCAGACAGTCTAAATTTTTTTCTAGTTTATATGAACCTAAGTTTCCTAGATGTTATAATTATCAAATTGACAAAAAATGTATATTGAATAAAATATTGTATTTACAGCACTATCAGGCATCACTGTTTAGATTTTTTTTTTACTTTTTATGATAGAAAAATTTTAACATACCCCCTCAAATAACAGAGAAAAAAAGGAAAATGAAGCCCTATGTACCCAATCCAGATTTGACAATTACCAATGTATAATCACATATATTTTTCTATGCACTTCTATTCTCTTCCCTATTGTATTGTTTGAGGCAAATTCCAGACATCATATTATTTATATATAAATACTTTAGCAGATATCTAAAAAAGATAAGGGCGATTTTTTTAACAAAACCATAATACCATTATAATCCCCAAATTAGTAATTCTTTAATATCAAATAATCATATAGCACTAACTTAAAACATTTATCAACAACTGTATTCAAAGAGAATTAAATACTACTTATAATACTATTGAAATTATTTTTTTACTAAATTAATCAACACTCAGTAACAGACAGCTTGGAAAAGTTCCAAATTCTAGGTTAGATTTCTATCAGAATCATGACTTTGTAAAATATGCCCTGTGGTTCAAATCTATTATGCTATGACATTTTGACTAATCATTAATAATTAATGAATAATTTGGAAATAAATTAAAGTACCAAATGAAAAAATCTCACCTATATTTAAGAGGAAACATTAAAGATTCCAGAGCTCTGCAAGCATCACTAAGTCTCTGGAAACTTGCGGAATGGAAGAGAACCTTATTTTCTGTGAGGACTGCACAAAAGAGGCTGAGGACATTTTGAATTCCTGAAAAACACAAGAGTGAATGCTTACCAAATGCGTTTAATTTTATATGTGTTGCCCACAAACACAGAGACTTAGAATGACATGGAATGAAAAAGCCAGTATTTCTGAAATCTCTGGTTAAACTATAACCAGAGATCTTTGGTTAAACTTTGGTTTAAATCTTTGGTTAAATCTTTGGTTTAACCAGAAATCTTTGGTTAAACTATAAACTTCATATAGCTATGGGTATTTGTTTCCCAAACTTAGTTTGTTTTTCTTTATTCTTCAAATCAGTATAACTCATTGAACATACTGGTTGTTTGGAAATACACTATTACCTTCTTTTCACTTCATCTCCAAGGTTTGTATTTAAATTCCTATTTTAGATGCTGGCATTGTTCTAATAACTTTTTTTTTCCCTTTAAAATCCATTTGTCTAATGTTAATATAACCACACCAGCTTTGCTGTTGACATTTTCCTGGTATAACTTTTTCCCTATCTTTACTTCAGTCTTTTTCCACTTCTTGTAAATAGTGTATAGTTGACATTTAAAAAAATCCAATCTGACAACTTTTGTCTTTTAACGAGACCATTTAATCAACTTATATTTATTGTAATTATTTCTATATGTACATATATGTATAGGACCTTATTTTATACTTTTATTTGTTCTACCTCTTTTTTTCCTTTCTTTATGATTTTTATTATCCTGGCTCTTTAATCCCCTCTGGCTGTGTGGATTTACAAGCTCTGTTCCTATTTTTATTTTAGTGGCAACTCTAGAAAATACAGCATGGATACTTATCAAATTGAAGTTAAATAAGTACATCATTTTTATTTTCTCTTTTACTACTGAATCACCCTTTTTTTTTAAAACATACCAGTTCAACCTTAATTACATGAACCCACTAAATCAAGAGTTTCCATTAGTTTTCTAAAGGTAAAATACTTGCTACATTTCCCTTTACCATAGCTTGTCCCTTCATGTGACACGTGCAAATTTCTTCTTGGTCCATTATTAATTGCTGCAGTCTTTTATCATTTCCAACTTATCCCATATGATACATCTGAACTTACAGTTCAAGTTTTTAATTTCTCATTTGGACTAACGTAAGAGTTTCATAGCTGATTTCCCTTATCCAGTCCTTATTCACTTCAAATCTAACCTCCAGACAGTTTCTAGCATCATAGACATAAAATATAAATCTAATTATGTCTTTTTCATGGCTCAAGTCCTTCAATATCTTCCAATCCTTTGGATTAGTGATTTTCAAATGCATTCTGTTTTGCAGAAGCAATTTAGTAAGAGAAAATTTTCAATGTGTTTAATGTATTAATCTCTCTGAGATTCAGTTGGTAGAATGAGGATTATTATAGTTGTTATCATTAACTTCCTTTGAAGTTAGGGTTCTGATGCTAAAAATGTTTGAAAACACCTAACCTACAAGATTAAGTCTGAGCTCCATGCTAAAATGCCTTCACGGTCTTACTTCCATCTTTCCAACCTTGTTGTCACATCCCACACTTGTGTGATCGATATTGAACTAACCTAGCTCTCAGAACATCTAATTCAGTTTTATATCTCTTCTACTTTTGCTCATGTTCTTTCTGCCTATGTCTCCTTCATTAAAATTGAGTTCCTCAAAGGTAACATGGGACCTTATACACTTCTATATCCCTCTTACCAAGCACAGCACTTACTACCATGTTTCCCTAAAAATAAGACCTACCTGGACAATCAGCTCTAATGCGTCTTTTGGAGCAAATATTAATCTAAGACCCGGTCTTATTTTACTATACTATAAGACCAGGTGTAATATAATATAATTATAATATAATACCCAATCTTATTTTACTATAAGTTTGGGTCTTATATAATATAAGACTAGGTCTTATATTAATTTTTGCTCCAAAAGATGCATTAGAGCTGATTGTCCGGGCAGGTCTTACTTTTGGGGAAACACGATATATAGTAGGCACTCGAAAGTGTTTCACTGAAAGGACAAACTCTCTGAATGGCAACGTGAATCTCACTATCAAAAGATGTTAAAACTTGATGTATTATAGAATTGTACACTTGAAACCAAAGTAATTTTACTAACCACTGTCACCCCAATAAATTTAATTAAAAAAAATAGTGACTTAAAAAAAAAGATGTTAAAACTTTCATTAAAAGATGTCAGAGAATATCTTTATAAAACCAGATAGGGAGTGTAAAATACAATTATCATAAATAAAAAGATTGACAAATTATGTTATTTAAATAAAAAATTTCTCCATCCAAAAATAAATTTAAAAATGAAGACAGGTTTCAAACAGAAATTATCTAGAAAGTATATAAATGTAAAAAGATAAGTATCTAAAATACGATTTTAAAAATCCCCACTAAAATCAATACGAAAAGAAAAAACAAAAAAGAAATTCAGTTGAGCCTTGTACAACATGGGTTTAAACTGCTCAGGTCCACTTCTATGTGGACTATTTTCAGTAAATACTGTAGATGTATTTTCTCTTCCTTATCATTTTAATAACACTTTCTTTTCTCTAGCTTACATTATTGTAAAAATACAGCATCAGTGTTTAATATATAAAACATACAAAATATATGTTAACTGACTGTTACTGGTAAGGCTTCTGGTCAACAATAGATTAGTAGTTAAGTTTTTGGGGAGTCAAAAATTATGTGGCTTTTCAACTGAGCAGGAGATTGACTGAGGGTCAACTGTAATATGAACTTACAATCTACAGAAGAGGAAAGCAAAATAGCTGATAAACATGAAAAGAGGCTCCAGGATTTCTGGTCAAGATGGCAGAGTAAACGTGGTGCTTGCCTCCTTTCACAACCACAACAAAGTTACAACTAAACTACAAACTAACCATCATTGAGAACTGCTTGAAGTCTAGCTGAACTGAAGCACTACAACTAAAGACATACAGAAGAAGACACCTCAAGACTGATAGGAGGGGCAGTGGAAAGGGCTGTTCTCACACCTATATGTGACCATTAAAAATCCGGATGAATATCTTGGCTACAGAAGTCCTCATCGGAGGAATAAGGGGTCCCAGCCCCACACCAGGCTCACCAGCCCAGGGTTCCATTGCCAGGGAGAGAAGACCCCATAAATTCTGGCTGTGAAAACCAGCAGAGATTGTAGCTGACTGAGATGAGGGCGGCTGCAGTTCCAAACACTCCTTTTAAAGGACCTGCGCACAGACTTACTCACTAACCGACTCACTCTCTGACAGACTCACTTCCTCTGAGCTCCAGTTCTTAGGCGAAGGCTTGAAAGGCACCAAGGACATATGGGGAGGAACTAAAATTTCTGGCTTCAGGGTGAGGTCTCTGGGGGTAGCTTTCTCCCGGAAGGAGGAACTGGAGAAAGCCATTGCTTCTTTGATGAGTCCTCCTTCCTCCTGGTGTGCAGACTCAAGTATCTGCCATATCTGAGTCTCCATCAACCTGGTTAACACTGTTCTTTCACTTCTCCTGGTGATTTCCTGAGAACCTGCCTCACCCAATTTGCAAATCCAACCAAGCTGCTTCCAGTGGCTTTTCTGTATAAATAGCCTGTCTTGGCTCAGGCAGTTCACTTTTCTAAAATCTCTCGAAGGATCATAAAACCCAAAAAAACAGCATCTGGCTAAGACACGTCCTGTAGCTCTAGCTGAGCAGACCTAAGCCTGACACTAGTCACTGCTGGCCTCTCAAGACACCTCCAAGCCCAGCGCAGGCAGTAGCCATCTGCAGATTGCTTTGTGGCTCATGCCAGTTGGCCTGTGGCTGGGCACAGGCTATGGGTGAACTTGGCTGGAAACAGGTCCCCTCCCAGGAGTTCCTGGAAATGGCATGCCTGGTGGCCAGCTTTGGACTTAGCCAGAGCATCAGCTGGCCACCTCCAAAGATGACACACCCAAAGGGAAGACTGGGCAGGCACCAGAGCCCAGCTAAAGCAAATCCTGCTCTGTAGCATCAGCTCCTGCACAACAATTCCTTCACTGTAGTCACGGCCAGTCCTCACAACCAATCAGTCCAAAGGTCAATACCTCCCATTAATGTGCAAACAGCAACCAAGGCTCAACTACAAAAGGAGAGCACACACAACCCACATAAGAGACACACCTGGAGCACTTGGCTCTGGTGACCAGGGAGACTGCTCCAGGGGACCACATAGGACACCTACTACATAAGGCCACTCTACTGAGACCGGGAGGCATAATAGCCCTACCTAATACATAGAAACTAACACAGAGAGGCAGCCATAATGGAGACAAAGAAACATGTCCCAAATAAAAGAACAGAACAAAACTCTGAACAAAAAGCTAAACAAAATAAAAACAAGCAATCTATCAGATGCAGAGTTCAAAATGCTGGTTATGAGATGATCAATGATCTCAAGGAGAACTTCAACAAAGAGATAGGAAACATAAAAATGGAGATGGAAAATATGAAAAAGAACCAGTCAGAAATGAAGAATACATTAACTAAATGAAGAACACATTACAGGGAATCAACAATATTAGATGAAAAAGAGAAATGAATCAGCAATTTAAAAAATAAGGGAGTAGAAAATACCCAATCAGGACAGCAAAAAGAAAGAATCCGACAAAATGAGGAGAGCTTAAGGGGCCTCTAGGACAAAGTGAAGCATGCCAACATTCACATCACAGGGGTTCCAGAAGGAAAAGAGAGAAAGAGTAGGGAATTAAATACCTATTTGAAGAAATAACGATGAAAAGTGTCCCTAACCTGGCGAAGGAAATAAATATACAATCCCAGAAAGTGAGAGAGTCCCAAACAAGATGAACTCAAAGAGACCCATATCATAATTAAAATGCCAAAGGTTAAAGACAAAGAGAGAATCTTAAAAGCAGCAAGAGAAAAGCAGTTAGTTACCTACAAAGGAGCTCTCATAAGACTGTCAGCTGATTTCTCAACAGAAACTTCACAGGCCAGAAGGGATTGGCAGGAAATATTCAAAGTAATGAAAAGCAAGGACCTACAACCAAGATTACTCTACCCAGCAAATGTATCATTTAGGATTGAAGGACAGATAAAAGAGCTTCCTAGACAAGAAAAAGCTAAAGGAGTTCATCAACACCAAATCAGTATTGCAAGGAATCTTATAGGGACTTCTTTAAGATGGAAAAAAAAGATAGAAAATATGAATAATAATAATAAAATGGCAATAACTACTTATCTATGAACAGTTACTTTAAATATAAATGGATTAAATGCTCCAATCAAATGATAGGGTAGCTAAATGGATAAGAAAACATGACCCTTACATATGCAGCCTACAAATGACTCATTTCAGATTGAAAGACACACACAGACTGAAAGTAAAGGGATAGGAAAAGGGTATTTCATAAGTGGAAACAAATAACAAAAAATGCAGGGGGAACAATACTTATAACAGACAAAATAGATTTTAAAACAAAGGCTATAACAAGAGACAAGTAAGGACCCAGTAATCCCACTCCTGGCTATTTATCTGAAAAAACCCAAAATGCTACTGAGGGGACGTGTGCATCCATATGTTCATTGCACCACTGTTTACAATGGCCAAGACTGGAGGGAGCCTGGGTTTCTGTCGGTGGATGAATGGATAAAGAGGATATGGTACATGTATACAATGGAATATTGCTTGGTCATGGAAGGGAGTTGGTTTCTTGCCATCTACAGTGGCATGGATGGACCTAGTGGATATTGTGCTGAGTGAAGTATGACAGACAAGAAAAGGCAGATGCAATGTGATTTCACTTATATGTGGAATCTAAAGAACAAAATAAACATAAGAAAACAGAAACAAACTCACAGATACAGAGAACATTTTGATGGTTGCCAGATGGGAGGGGGATTGGGTATGGTTGAAGAAGAGGAAGGAATTAAGAGAACAAATTGGTAGGTACAAAATAGTCATGGGGATGTAAAGTAAAGCATAGAGAATATAGTCAATAATATGGTACTAACTATGTAAAGTGCCAGGTGGGTACTAGACTAGTCAGGGGCATCAGTTCTTAAATTGCCTAAGTATCTAACCACTATGCTGTATACCTGAAATTAATATAAAATAATATCGAATGTCAACTTTAATTAAAAATGTAAAAGGGGGAGAAAATGTGAAGGGAGTAAGAGGTTCAAATTTCCAGGTATAAAACAAGTAAGTCATTGGGATGTAATGTACAGCATAGGGAATACAGTCAATAATATTGCGATAGCGTGGTACAGTGTCAGATGGTTGCTGGACATTTATCATGGTGATCACTTCTTTAGGTATATAAGTGTTGGATAACTACAGTGTACACCTGAAACTAATATAATATTGTATGCTAGATACATTTTAATAAAAAATTTAAAAACATGAATAAATCTCCTAAATACAAAACTGAATGAGAAAAGGTGTAAAATAATTATGTAGAATTATAGCATTTATGTTTTGTTTAAAAACATACAAAATACTACTGTGTATTATTTAGGTATATATAAACATACAGTCATATAAGGAACTGTCTGCACTAATAAACACCAAATTCAGGATAACGTTTCTTTGGGAAGAGTAGGCATATGAAGAAAGTTTCAACTATATTTATTAAACTGGATTATGGATACATGGATTTTTAACATTTCCTAGGAAATAATTTAAAACTTACATAAAAGTTGCAGGAATAAGAATAGTGCACAGAGCACCCATCTAGCATTTACCATGATTGTTCCATTTGCTTTAACATTTGTACTTATGTGCTAGTGCGCACTCTCTCTTCCTACACACACCCACACACATATTTTTCTGAGTCATTTAAGTGTATACATCATAATATTTACCCCTAAATACTTCAGTGTTTTTCTTAAGGATAAAGATAATATCTTTCAAAACCACAGTATAGTTATCATTTTCAGCAAATTTAACATTGTTACAATATTTTAAGTCTAATCTCACATTTGTATAGTCATGTGCCATAGAATGACATTTCAGTCAATGATGTAATAATGCACATAAGATTGTGGTCCCATAAGATTATAATGGAGCTGAAAAATTCTTATCACGTAGTAACTTCGAAGCCACTGTAACTTCCAGGGTAATACATTACTCGTGTATTTGTAGTGATGCTGGTGTGAACAAACCTACAGAGCTGCCAGTTATATAAAAGTATAGTACATACAATTATGTACAGTACATAATACTTGATAATGATAACGAGTATATTTTATTGATTAATACATTTCCTATACCATACATATTTATCATTATTCTACTCATAAAAAAAGTTTGATGTAAAACAGTATGCCATGTTACACTGGCAGCAGCGTGTCTTGATTATATCATTTCCTCTTATGCTTGACTTAATCTCACGTTGCTTTGTACAGCTTTGTACAGCCCAGGTGCAGTACGCTATACCATAAAACCTAGGGATATAGTAGGCTATGCAATAGATTTGTTTGAGTACAACCTATGATGTTCGAAAGACAATGAAATTGCCTAACACCACTTTTCTTAGACATATCCCCATTGTCAAATGGCACGTGATTGTATTCCAGTATTGTCCACTGACTCAGTAATAATTCTTTAGAGATTTTCCCCCACAGTCAGGATTCATTCTAAGATCAGATATTCCATTTAGATAGGTGTTTTTAGTCTTATTTAATATGGAGCATTTCCACAACCTTAATTTTTTTTTATTCAGGTGAAATTTATATACCATAAAATTAACCATTTTAAAGAGAACAATTTATTGATTTGCTTATGTTGAATCATCCCTGCATCCCAGGAATAAATAAATCCCATTTGATCATGGTGTATGATCATTTCACTGTATTGTTGGATTTGGTTTGCTAATATTTTGCTGAGGATTTTTGCATCTTCGCGTATATATGTGTACACACACACACACACACACACACACACCTGACAAATCCTGAACTCACACCATTACTTTCAATTCTAATCCATTTCCACAGGGTTGCCCCACTGACTCCAATACATATTTATACTTCCCTTCTTCTAGTGAGAATCCTGGATCTTAATAACATAAACACATTTATTCATTTGCTGAATCTTGTATTACATATAAAATAGTTGCGGAATTTTTTAGCCATTCTAATTCTAAAAACCACACCAGCTGAAAAGGAATTAACAATTTGTTTGGGATTCTCTCCTCAAACCTGTCTAGTACAGAGGTTATATATAGTCATATATTGTGTTCTTAAGTTACTTTAGTTAGTTTTTACTCTTTAGTGTGCTTATGTTATTCACTTGAAAGATAGTGAAGTCTGTTTCTGTATGCTTTCAGTTTTAAGATTTTCTTTTTCATTTTTTCCCGTCATGACTGATCTAATATTATTTTCTGAAGATATAAAACCTCAACACACTTCCTGAAGTCAAAATGATATAACAAGGTCTACTCAGAGAAGTGTCATTCCTTCCTTGAACTAATAGTATTGTGCCAATATCAACTTCCTACTTATTATAATGTACTATGATTATATATTATTGTTGGGGGAAGGTGGGTGATATATACTTGAGGATTCTCTGCACCAATTTAGCAAGTTCTTCTGAGTCAAAGTATTTAAATGTTTATATTTTTAAAAGTCTGTGGTTGTATTAGTTTCCAATAGCTGCTATAACAAATTCACATAAACTTGATGGCTTAAAACAATACAAATATATTATCTTAAAGATCTGGAGGTCAGAAGTCCTACGCTTGGGTTTTTAAGCGTTTACCAACTGCCCACATTCCTCTGCTCATGCCCCTCTTCCATCTTCAAAGCTGGCAAAGGCCAGTTGAGTCTTTCTTCCTTTTGTCTTGTCAGAGTGCATTACTCTGACACTGACTCTTCTGCCTCCTTCCTTCCTTCCTTCCTTAAGAAACTTTGTGACTACACTGGGCCCATATAAAGGAACTGACCTTCAAGTTGGATTTTGAATGATAAGCTGACGTTAGTTAGGGAGACAAGAGCAGCAAGGCTTTCAAAGCTGACAGATCACGTGCAAAGAAACAGAGGACTTATAGAGGAAAAGGCACTAAGAGACCTACAAGTAGTTGTGCCAAGGGAAGGTTCATGAGAAGGAGTCCAGGCTTTTTTCCTGAAGACTCTAGAGAAGAACTTGTCCTCTTCACTCTTATCTGAACCCTCTGCATTCCCCCACAAAAAAAGATAATCTGTTCTGATAATCTATTAGAAAATAAAACTCACAGTCAGCCTCATTTAGTAACAGAAAATTGTGAAGAAGGAAAGCATGCAGTTGTAAGGGATTCTAGCCTACTTAGTATCAATTAAAACAACCAGTTGATGATATCAAGGGTTAAATATTATTACACTACACTTACCAAGACAGGATTTATGTATCATGTAGTAGAAATGAGTTAGGGACAATATTCTAGTGCTCAAAGGGTAAGTTTTTCATTACCCAAAAAATTATACAGTGTAATACAGAATAATTTATCCACGCCTAATTTATCCATACCATAACCCATACCTAAAATATTTTAAGAAATTTCATTAATATTTTTATTTCTAACTAACAATACTTGTTGCTATGTTCACAATACACAGTTATTTAAAATCCAATTTCTTTGAACTACAAGTCATAATCAGTTTTCTACATAACCTTGAATTGTCCTAGTCTTCAGTAGCCAATGTCTAGCCCAAGCTGCACAATAACAGCAGAGAAGACAATATGAAAAACAAACAGTCCAGTGATAATTACTACTGATTTCAGTACAATGGTACATACACATCCTGTTGATTGTTCAAATAGTAAAACATCCTGAAAAATTACTTCCTGAGCTCAACTTTTCTTTAGGGTTAAAGTTCTAAAATTCATAACATCAAATATTAACAAATGTATTTGTTTCCCGTTTTGAAAAAACAACACCAAAAACTTTTCTCCAGAATCTTTTTGTTCTCTGAATAATGTGATATGCCGCACAAATAGAACACTGTATCTTAGCTTTCAACTAAGAATTGAAGGCCATGATTTCAAGACAGGATATATTTCAGAAAGCTTACAATTTATTACACTTCTTTCTGGTCAATCCACAATGAAGAAAACAATATAATAATGGTAATGAAAAAGGAGATTTCTCATTCATTTGATCTGTTGAGTATCTACTATGCTTCAGGCACTGGGAATACTGCAGTAAAGAAAAACAAGATCCCTACCTTCACAGATTAAGTAAAGCTTGATGCATTTTATATAGTTCAGTTTTATAATTGAGGCAATGTTTAAAATTTGTTACAATCCAGAATATTATTTCCAAATGTTAGAAATAGAAATCTTCTAAGTAAAAATAAAAAGAGTTAAGAAATGTAACTGAATTGGGCAACCCATAAGTGGGTATATTTTAGTGGTTACGAACACACATTTATCACCTTGAGGGTGACATGAATTAAAATACACTCTGTGTTTATAAGTAGAGTTTAGCAATATGGTAAACTTTAAATATGAGAAGTCAATTAACAAATACATATGACCACAAAGAATTCCAATCTAAAACAGTATATATGCTAAGTAATCCATAAAAGACCAACTTAACCAAAACAGTGTAAAAAGGTACAGCACATTTCCTTCCTTGTTTAACACTATAATTGGTTTTCTGAGTCTAGGATAATCACTTCAACACCAAACGGCCCAGATTCCTAGTCTCTGTGCCTATTCTGATTGACCAGGTTTTAAAATCTACTTTAACATCTAAATTTAAGAAGCAGGAAGAAAGAAGGGACTTAGGAGTACAACAGCAAATAAGGGGAAGGATAATAAGGTAACTGGAGAATTAAAGCAAGGAGCAGAAATAACACGTGTAAAACTTCTTCCTTTTTTTCTCCCTTTTCCTCTCGTTCTCCACCATTAAACCTTTACTGAACTGCTGAGATATATAAGAAACTCTAGGGATGGATAGAAAGACATGTTTTTGCTGTTGTTGCCTCTTTTTTTAAATTAGTTTATTGGGGTGACAATTGTTAGTAAAGTAACATACATTTCAGGTGTACATTTCTGTAGTACATCATCTATATCTCACATTATGTGTTCACCAGATTAAAGAAACTTGATCGTACAAGCTCACAATTCAGTGAAGATGGCAGATTAGTAAATAAATAGTTAAAACACAAAGAATAGAGATATGGACAAAGTGTTATAGAGCACAGAAAAAGAGGACAATCTGTCCTACCATAATTTATAAATTGCATATACTTAAATATTGGAGTAGCTATATTTTAAAAGAAGAAAAATCTCTAAAGTACTAAAAGAGCAAAATAAAATTTTAGACAAGAGAACTTTGTGACAATGAAGGATAATACTTAATGACAATAAAGGATAATACTTAGCTCAGAGCATTTGCATTCATTAAAGATACAGTGCAAGGAGTCAGTACAAAGATGGAGACAGCTATTTAATAGCAGTATGTCAGCACCATAAAAGGTAAAGAAAGAAGACAGTTTTGAACCAGGATTCTTCAGAAATATCCTCAAATTATACCATACAGCAACCACATACTTTATTTATGTGTAATTCTAACAAACGTAGCACACTAGTCAACAAATCCTTAAATGATCAATGATTGTCAGTCTTTGGTATTTTAAAAATAGTTTCCTTTACAAAACCAGCGTAAATATTTAATTTTTAATTTTGAAAGGAAAAGCAATTAACTTCCTGATAACATTCTGACTATTATTTCCTGCAATCCTATGCTCAAGCATCATCAAACATCAAACAACTATTTCATGAAGGCCTCTCATGGCTCTAGAACACTGCTTACATTCTTCTTTTTGCTTGGAATGTCCATCTTCCTCTTTTCTAGCTAGTTAAAAGTTAGCTCTTGTTATCTCTATTATTGCACTAATTATACTATACTATCATTTCTAAAACATGTTTCTCCACTAAGCTGAAAATATATCTGGGATAAGGGCTATGATTTTTTTTATTTTTATATTCCTATGACTACCACAGAACCTGACATATGGTAGCTGCTTTGAAAACATTTGATGAAAAAAATGTATTCCTGCAGGTAGGAATTATAGGAATAATATTCTTTGTGATATGTATTACAAAAAAATTAAATTAGAACAGTCTTCCCTAGAGATCCTTATGCCTTTGGAGGTGAGTACACATGGTAAGCAATTTCTCCAGAAAAGTGCTCCAGAACAGGCTAGGGAGAAGATTTCATTTGTTTCAAATCCCCAAGGAAAATTGCTAATATTCAAACTGTCAAAAAAATAATTAATCATAGATATATAGTTATATCAAAACACTATTCCTTCTTCACCTAGAGGACAATATGCCATTCACAGTAATGGTCTAAACTCTTGCACACTCAGTTTCTCCAATGATCTTTTTTACTACATATATTGAAAAAGAAAATGCCCACTTCATTTTTCCCCATTATAATGGAGAATAAGACTAAAACAAGTAATAATGCTATATAAATAAGCTAGAAAAACTGAGTGAAAGTAGAAATGTGATCCAAAGTACTAGATTTTGATCACTAACAAAAAAATCATTCTATGATTCATATGGTTCATAAATTTACCAATCAACATATTCTTCTTAAAGGTGTTTCCTTTAAAGAGAACAATTTTGCACAACCTAACCCTTCATTTTTTCCTCTGGCATCATTTCATCTTTCTATTTCAGGAACATAAATTATTTTTGGAATTCTTATAAAACTTACTATCACTTCAAAAATAATTACACAGCATTATAGACAGAGATTTTCCAAGGAAAGACAAAAGAGAGAATACCAAAAGTTTTCCATTAAAATATTTAAAAACAGAAATAACTTTCTGAATAGCAAGTTACAGTTACAATCAATATATAGAGAGTGTTTATGTACAAAGTAATGTTTGTAAGATAAACTGAAGATAAACTCAAGCAAACATTTAATAATTTTTTAAAAATCTATAGTTAGTATTAGAGATAATCAATACAGATAATAGATAAATAATAGATAATAATTAACTATTATTATTGACCTAATAATAGTTAATGAAAAACTGGCTAAAGTCAAATACAGGTAAGTAAAAAGACAGTATGTATATAAAAAAGTATATACTAAGAATGAATCGTGAGGAAATAAAATTTCGAACAGACCAATAATGAGTAAGGAAATTACAACAGTAATCAAACCCTCCCAACAAAGAAAAGTCCAGGACCAGATGGTTTTACTGATGAATTCTACCAAGCATACATATATAAAGAATACCAATTCTTCTCAAACTCATCTAAAAAAAACTAAAGAGGAAGGAACACTCCCAAATTAATTTTCAAGGCCCACATTATCCTAAAAACAAAGCCAGATAGGACAGTACAGACAGTCCCCAACTTACTCGTACATTGGTGTTTGACTTATGATTTTTGGACTTTACAATGGTGGGAAAGTAATATACATTCAGTAGAAGTTGTACTTCGAATTTTTTTGAAAACTACAAGATTTTGAGGAAACAAATAAATGAAAGGTATCCTGTGTTCATGGGTCAGAAGAATTAATATTGTTAAAATGTCCATATTAGTCAAAAACATCTACGGATTCAATGCACTCTCTCTCAAAATTGTAATGATATTTTTCACAGAAATAGAAAAAAAAATCCTAAAATTCATATGGAACCATAAAAGACCCCAATAGCCAAAGCAATCCTGAAAAAAGAAGAACAAAGCTGGAGGCATTACAATTCCTGATTTCAAACTATATTTCAAAGCTATAGTAATCAAAAGTATAGTACTGACATAAAAACAGACGCGTAGAACAATGGAAGAGAATTGGGAATGCAGAAACAAACTCACACATATATGGTCAACAAGCACTTGACAAAGGAACCAAGACTACTCAATGGGGAAAGGAGAGTCTCTTCACTACATGGTGCTGGGAAAACTTAATATTCACATGCAAAAGAATGAAATTGGACAACATCTCACATCAGTCACAGAAAAATAACTTGAAATGAATCAGATACATAAATGTAAGAACCCAAACTATAAACCTACCACGTTTTCCCGAAAATAAAACCTAGCGGGACAATCCGCTCTAAAGCGACTTTTGGAGCAAAAATTAATGTAAGACCCAGTATTATATTATATTATACCCACTATTATATTACTGTTATGTTATGTTATGTTATGTTATGTTAAATGTTATGTTATGTTATGTTATGTTACGTTACGTTACGTTATGTTAGTTATGTTATACCCGGTCTTATAGTAAAATAATACCGGGTCTTACATTAATTTTTGCTCCAAAAGACGCATTAGAGCTGATTGTCCGGCTAGGTCTTATTTTCGGGGAAACAGAGTATTAGAAGAAAACAGAGAAAAAACTCCTTGACATTGGTCTTCACAATGATTTTTTTCGGATGTGACATCAAAAGTGCAAGCAGCAAAAGCAAAAATAAATAAATGGGACTACATCAAATTAAAGTTTCTGTACAACGAAAGAAACAATTAGTAAAATAAAAAGACAACCTATAAGAGAAAATATACGTAAACTATCTGATAAGGAATTAATGTCCAAAATATGTAAGGAACTCATACAACTTAATAGCAAAAAACCAAACAATCTGATTAAAAATTGGGAAAAGGATTTGAACAGACATTTTTAGAAAGAAGACATACAAATGACAACAGGTACACGAAAAGATGCTCAGCATTACTAAGCATCAAGGAAATGCAAATCAAAACCACAATGAGACATCATCTTACACCTGTTAGAATATTACCAAAAAGACAAGAGATAACAAGTGTTGGTAAGGCAGTGGAGAAAAGGGAACCATGCTCACCATTGGTAGAAATGTAAATTGGTGCAGCCATTATGAAAAACAGTATGGCATTTCCTCAAAAATTTAAAAACAGAACTACCATATAATCCATCCATCTCATGTCTGGGTAAATGAAATCACTAACTCAAAAAGGCATCTACACTCCTGTGTTCATTACATCATCATTCACAAGAGCCAAGACATGGAAACAACCAAAGTGTCCAGCAGTGGATGAATGCATAAAGAAAATATGGTATACATAATTCATTAAAATACTACTCAAACATAAAAGAACAAATCTTGCCTTTTGTGACAACATGGAGAAAACCTGAAGGCATTATGCTTAGTAAAACAAATCAGACTAACACAACAAATATCTTATGCTCTCATTTATATGTGGAATCTAAAAGAGGTGAATTCATAGAAATAAGAGAGTAGAATGGTTGTTGTCAGGTGCTAAACGGTAGGGAAATGGGGAGATGTTGGTCAAACGGAATAAATTCCAGGTATAAGATGAATAAATTCTGGGGATCTAAGGTACAGCATGGTGACTATAATAATACTGTACTACATATACACTTGAAAGTGTTGAGAGAGTAGATATAAAATGCTATTAGCACACACACACAAATAATAATTATGTCAGGGGATGGAGGTTTAACTAACCTTACTGTGGTAATCATTTCACAATATATATGTTCATCAAGTCATCACATGGTAAACTTTAAACTTACATATGTTTATGTCAATAATATCGTTTATCAATAAAGCTGGACAACATATAAACACAGATGACACAAGACTAATATTTAACTATGAAAACTGAGCGATGATAGCTGAAGACCCAAGATCATTTTAGTCTGTGACTTTAAAAATGTCTAATAAATAGTACACTGTAAAAACTGGAGACTAAGTATTGTAAAACTAGTGAGTCTGTAGTTAAAATCCAAATTATAGGTGAGTGGGTATGACAAAGATGTTATGAGAATTTCACAAAATTATTTGGGTCAACACCTCAGGAACACCTGAATTAAAAAGCTATGGATTAAATGTGAAAATAAGAGGGGCTATAAAAACCAGTTCCTGTGAATACAATCTTATTAACATTAAAAAAAAAAGCCCTCCAGTTTTCCACACTTAAAACATAAATCACATAAGCTGCAACAAGGAACAAACAAAAAAAAGTGGAAAGTAAGAAATTAGGGTAATTAACAGGAAATTATGGGGAATGAGGGAGGTGATGGCAGAAGCACACATAATTTTTCAGGCAAACACAGAGAACTCTCAAACTACGGAAAACAAATTTATTATCTTAATCCTTGGAGAGAAGAACCAAGGAAATTTTATCATTACATTTAGACCTTTCACAGGAAGAGGAGTCAAGGCTACAAAAGAATCTTATACTCTTATCTGCTTCCTGTCTGTGCTGTGTAAAATCCACCATTACCACCCGACCCCCAACCCAGGTAGTGAACTCCGATAATAGTCTAATGTTGGCTTTCCACAACACTGCAACCAAAATGACTGGTGATAACAGCACGCCTTTAGACAGAATTATCAGTACCACATGCTCTAGAAACTACAACTCTGCATACAGTGCTGTTTTAGAGGCATCTTTCTTTCTTATCTTTTCCTTATTCTTTCCCTGAAAAAGTAAATTTTGAACATGTAAGCAAAAGATAATTCAGCTCAAAATACTAGAGAGTGAAATAATGAAATCTGATCTTCAAGTGACTAATCATCATGTGTTTTGGCACACTTCATCCATTCACAAAGTATCTCCTAATGACATATAACTGCCATTCACTTCATGGCTAGTGCATTCATTCATTTATTTAACAAACACTGATGACTTCTGTGCTCAAAGCACAAAGACGGATATACAGGACAAAAAGAACAATAAGTTCTAACTATTCTTTTATTCTCTTATTATAATGGCAGTTCTTGAAATTCACAGTCTACTAAGGGAAAATTCCATATTATGAATAGGGAAAAAGCATAGCGCATAATTTCTATATGATCCCTGGAGAGATCTGACAATCAATATATCAGCCCTGTGATACTTTACACTATTTGTTATCTGAAATGGATAAAATCTCTAATTTGTTCAAGCACTGTACTTTAAAAAAAAGGCATATGTGTGTGTGTGTGTGTGTGTGTGTGTGTGTGAGAGAGAGAGAGAGAGAGAGAGAGAGAGAGCGAGAGAGGGAGAGAGCGAGAGAGAGCGAGAGAGAGAGAGGAAAGATAGTTTGACAAGTTTTGAAAAAATATTTTTATTGCAAGATAAACACAAATACAGAAAACTATACAAATCAAATATAAGGTTTAGTGAATTATCTTATAAACACTACCTAGGTCAAGGAGAGGTTTGTTGGCAACCCTAAGAGCCCCAATCACAATCACCTTTCTGCCATACGTAAACGTTATCCAGACTTTATTCTATTAACTGTTTCTCTGATTTTTTCTATAGATAGTTTCATCACCCAAATGTGCATCCCTGGACACAATAGTCCAAACTCAGTCTATTAAAAATGGGATGTGTTTTGAATCTCTTTTAATCTAGAGGTTTCTCCTCCATTCATTTCCTTTCCTTATAATTTATTTGTTAAAGAACCTGGGACATGTTACCAACGGTTTTTGAGAGCGTGGATTTTGACAAGTGTAGTAGTTTCTCACTGCAGTTCAATATGTTCCCCTATCTTCTGTATTTCTTGTGATCAGACTCAGATTTAATCCCTCTGGCAAAACTATAGGTAATGTTTGGCAAGGCTTAGCACATAATATCTTCTTGTTTTTCTTCTTATGGTAACAGTTATTGATGGTTAGATCTTGATTCACTGAATTTTGTAAAATTACGATGTTCTATTTCTATAACTTCTTTTTCATTTATTGATAAAATGCTTTTAAAAAGAGACAATTCCCTTCATCTACTATTGGATTACCCTGTACTATAGTTCATATAAACAATGCAGAATAAACGCTTGATTCATTACCTTTATTGATAAATTTTCAAGGTAAAAAATTGGTTCCCTGTCATATTCTGAGATAACCGTATTTTAATATTATTATGAATTCCTGGATTTAAAAATATTTGCTGAGTTTCAAACAACTGCAATTATCATTTTTGAAACTCAAACTGTACCATCTTAGATCAGTTGCAAGCCTCTTTAAGATGGCTTCTGAGTTCTTCTGACAAGGCCCTAGTGGTTTTTTCAATATTGAGATAAAATTCACATACCGTAACATTCACCCTTTAAAAGTGTACAATTCAATGGTTTTACATAGTCACAGATTGTAAAACCATCACCAGTGTTTAACTCCAAAACAATTTCATGACCTGAAGAGAAATCCCATACTTATCAGCAGTCAATCTCCATCGCCTCATCCCCCCTGGCTCATGGCAACCACTAATCTACTTCCTGTTTTTACGGATTTGTCTACTCCGGACATTTCAGATAACTGGAATCATACAATATGTGTCCTTTTGTGTCTGGCTTCTTTCACGTAGCATTTGTTTTCAAGACTGATCCATGTTGCAGCATATGTCAACACTTCATTTCTTTTTATAGCTGAGTAATACTCCACTGTGTGGATATGCCACCATTTGTTTATCTAGTTATATAAGTTGACGGACATTTGGGTTGTTTCTATTTTTTGGCTATTATGAATAATACTGCTATGAACATTCATGTGCAAGTTTTTATGCGAACATGTTTTCAATTCACTTTTAAAATTTGATATATTTTGACACACATATATACCTGTAAAACCATCACAATTAAGATAATGAACACAAACATCCCAAAGTTTCCTCATGTCCCTTTGTAATTTCTCTCTTCCCACCCCCAAGGCAACCATTGCTCTGTTTCTGTCATCACAGATTATAGACTACATTTTCTAGAACTTTCTAGAAGCCAAATCATACAGGCGAGGGGAGGTTCATCAGGTTTTTTCATTCAGCATAATTATTTCCAGATTAATACATGCTATAGCATATCAATAATTTATTACTTTATATTGCTTCGTAGTATTCTATTGTATGAATATATCAGATTATTTATCCCTTACTATCACTATTATTCATTACCACTAATGGGCAATGAGCTTGTTCCCAGTTTTTTACTATTATAAACATAGGGATATGAATATTTATGTACAAATATTTCTACAGACAATGCTATCATTTTCCTTAGGATTTTGCCTAGGAGTGAAATGGCTGGATTATTTAGTTTACTTAATTTTTAAAAAAAGTCAAACTGTGTTCCAAGATAGCTGTCCCATTCCCATTGCCCTTAGCAGTGAATAAAAAGTCTCAATTCCTCCCCGTCTTTGCAATATTCAGGTAGCACTCTGGAAGGCTAAAAGCTATTCACTCTCCTTCCTGAGAAATAAGCTTCAAGCTGTGCACCTCCCAATTACTCAAAGTGGTGATGGTTAGAGCAAATCACCTCTCTATCCCCTTTGTTCTTAGTGGTCCTTAGGCATCCAAACTATGTGTTCAGGTTTTACCAAGGAAGATTCCTTTATAAAGCTCTCATGCTTTGAATTGGAGCCATAAAGGACCAAACCTAGGAGTAGGTAAATCATGAGTTGACAGGCCTCCTGAAAAACTGAAGTACAGCTTAAAATCATTTCAGTTCCTTGAAATGGATTAAGGTTATTCTTGATGCTACTATCTCTAGCCATATAGAAGAAATAAAAGTAAATCCTCTCTGGAACAAGATAACTGCATTCTAGGCCTCCAAAATATCTATACATTTATATACATATGCCCAGCACTCAGTCAAAAATAAACAGGAATCCCTGGTACCCTCACTTTTAAGTTGTATCATTCCTTAAATGAAGTACCAGCTGTGAAATGTACAGAGGGCACTTTCTAGTGTCCTTCCCCCATTTCTGCATCCTAGCCATTACTAGAAAATTGGAGACAAAGTCCTGATACAGATGGTGGGATGAGATGAACGGGATTTTTAATTCCATCTAACAAAGTTTCTACAAAAGTAATTCATCTATGGAAAAGCAAAATATACTATCTATTCATATTTTAAAGCATAAAGAAAATATGTCTACTTTCGAAATATCTAACTAACTCTGGAGCAAAAGGGGCCTGGGTTAAAGATTTAAAAAAACAAAAAAATGAGTACTAGTTAAGATTAGGACCTATGTGATTATATATTTTACATATCAGGTATTTAATGGTCCGCTTTTTATTTTCTTCATTCACATCAGGTGTCTATGAGCTTAAAATAAATCTTTTTTGTGGTATATTTCCATAAGAGGACATTGCAAATGGGAGAACAGACGTACCGAGCTGCTGGAACAGGAGAGCCACACTAGTGCCTGTAACAGGAAGACTGTCATGCAAGGGAGTCTGAATCAGCTGTCTATCTCCTGCACCCAAGGAAAACAGCTTCTGCGGAATGGAGAAACACACACAAACACATTCATGATTTCTTTTCAGACATTTTCTTAATAAAAAAAAAATCCCTTTGAAGTTCAGATTTAGAGCAGGTGATGATATTAGGATCATATTAAGATCAAATTAACAGATGCAAACGGCGCTATTGTAGCCCGCAACATTCAAGTTAATTTCCGCCCAACTGAATATAGGAAAAGAAAATTCAGTAGTCGAAAGTTGAAATTTTAGTAATGATGAAATACAAAAATCACTGACAATCACACATAGCTAAAAAATAATAAAATGTTAAAGTCAACATTTATATGCTAATTATATCAATAAAACTGGGAAAAATGAATGTAATATGAACCACATAAAAAAATTAAAAAATGTCTAGCTGCCACAATAAAAGTTTTTAAAAATTAAAAATAAGTAAAATAAAATCAAGTCAACAAAAATACCATCATAATAAAGGCCCATAAACAAGTTCACTGTTTTAAACTTAAGGTTCAATTGCGACCACTCACATTTCAAATTCTGCCCTTGGAGCAGAAGTAGAAGAATGAGGGAGGAGAGAGCAGAAAGGAAAAAAAGAAATAAAAACGTAAGAGTAACAGAAGACACCTGCATAGACAGAAGACAATTAAAAAGGCAAAGCGTGAGGCAAAAGTATGCCAATTAAATTGTAAATACCGTCTTTGTCAGAGTGCGGATAAACGATGCAATGTTTAGAGGAGAATCCTCTTCCGCAATATCACATAAGAACAAGCAAAATAAATGATCAACTAACCAATTTTAGGGCTTAAGGAAGAGTCTTTTTTTTTTAAGTATGGTGCCTAAGAAACATTGTCATAGAGTTGAGGTTCTTATTTTTCTACTTCAGAGACAAATACGAAAATCTGAAGACATACAAAAGATGAAAAACAAAGGATCTCTTTGAGAAAGTTTTACTTCAGGAAAAGAGCTTAATGTCCTCATGTGAGGCTCAATTTATGACAAAACCCTTGGGAAATTTTAAGGCATTGTTTACACTTTCCGAAGATGTGTGATTTTGGACCATGGTCAACATTATTATTATTATTAAGTTGGGTGCAAAAGTAATTGCAGTTTAGAAGAGTAAAAAAAAAAAAAAAAAATTGCAAAAACCACAATTACTTTTGCACCAACCTAATACTAAAGGCAGCAAACTGAGATAAGAAAAATAAGCCCTCTTCTTTCAAAGTTTAAATGTAAGCCATTCTATTAAAGAGTACACACAACACACAAAATGGGTTTAGGACCACATATAATTACTGTTATCCAGGGAAATGAATAAATAAATGAATCTACTCAGAAATAGTTACAAGGTTACAAAAAAACTGTTTTGAGAGTTTTCTTAATGTTATCTCCTAATTTTTTTCACTCAAAAAAATTTTAAAGTTAATAAAATGAGGCATAATTATATAGCACAAGAGGAGTAGAAATAACAGATTTTAAAAGTTCAACTTAAAAAAGTGGATTTCCACGAAAATGTAAACTACAGTTCAAGTTACACAAAATATGACTTCTAATTATGCTATGTGAAAGGTGACCCTGTGTTAAAATTAACCTCACGACCTAAGAAAAGAATGGAATCTTGGGTCTCTAGGAAGCAGACCATAGGGACAATGCTTAACTAAACTAAGATCCTCTTTAAAACGAAAATATTTGAAGAATTCTTTTTTTCCCCCTTTTCTTCACAAATTAAATTAACCAGAGGAGAGGAGATGAGGAACAGGCTCTCTTCATCTCCCTTTTTATTCTATTTACCTGAGACCCTCCAGCCGCTGGGACAAGGCACGCACACAGATTTGCAATGAGGCTTTCCAAAGAGACATTCAGACTGTCCACATATACAGTGTAGATCAAACCCAGGCAAGCCTGCAAAGGAAAGATGCATGTAGTCATTTCATGGAAAAAGTAAGCACTAAAATAAATTGTGACATCTGCTTCTAGGAAAATTTCTCTTTGAACCTAGTAAAGTATATTCTACAGTGTCCATGGAAAACATTTTAAGCAGCAAATGTTATTAAGTTTATTAAATTTTCCTCCAGAACCAGAAGCTCTAAATGAACTTTTGAGATGAGCTTATTAAAAACAGAAATCTATAATTTGTAAAAACAGGTGTTTGGGCTGAGATAACCACTCTAGCAAATTTGTAGGGCTTTAAACTGTTTTTGTCTCAATTTACTTTGCAAAACATCAATTTTTAAGATAAACATTTAGTAATTTTACCTTATTTTGTGATTCTTCTAAATTCAGAACATTTATTCTACATAAAAATTTAACGTGAATTTTTACAAAAGATAACAAAATAGATTGAGGATATAATTAACACCTTAGAAGAAAGTAGGTGGTAAAAAGGAGACAAAATGTAATCTTTCTGAATCTCAGTCCATTACAAAATGTTGTAACTCTGAAAAATTAGTATTTGTTAGGAGTCACCCCATTGTCATTGATATCTTGACACCAAGTTAATTTTTCTAGAATACATATAATCTCAACAATATGGAAACCTTTGCCAGAAATTATGTATTAATTTCCCAAATCCTTGGGAAATTTTAAGGTATAGTTTATACTTTCCAAAGAACATATGTGATTTGGGACCATGGTCAACATTACTATTGAAAGTAGCAACTGAAATAAGAAAAAAATAAGCCCTCTTCTTTCAAAGCTTAAATGTATTTATTTATAACTAAATTCAAAGTTTTTCTTACATGTGAAAATGCTCAGTGTCTAAAAAACATAATATCTGGAAGTAAACAATATTTTAAAGTTATGTTGGCAGTGGTACAATCAGAACTATTTGAAATCACAAATAGCCATCCTATTTACTTCAATCTGGACTCCTCAAAAGAAGGTGAGTAAAAATACACCAAGTAGTTATATTACTATGCATTTTAAATTTGCTACAGGTAATCAAATAATTTCTTTGAGATACCTAATTTGAGTCAGTAAACATAGGACCTTTTTAAAACAAATACTACACCCTTAGAAATTTAAATAGTCACACGAACTTACTCCGGTATTAACTTCATCCAACACAAATACATTTCTTCTGTTCACACAAATTTCATTTTATTGATAAATTCCTAAATCAATTTAAAGTTATTTTAAATACAAAGAAGTTGTTACCATGGTTCACTCAAAATAGATTTACACAATAATACAAATCAATAATGACAACTAAGAGTTCTTTACCCTAAAAATTTCTGGATAATCTAATCTGGATACCAACACCAGGCTTTTGGGAGCAAACACTTCTGCAGGCTGAATTAAACCAGACACTTCCACTTCACCTTCAATCTCTTCCTTCTTTGTTCCCTGGAAATAGAGGCACTGTGATCAATAGATTTTCTTTGGTTTATAACTCACAAAAGATAGACATATCAATTTCATATAATTTACAAACTCCAAAATTACAAAATATAATTTACAAAATACACTAAAAGAGCATACTTTGAAAGGAATCTAGGAGCAGGCAAAGAAATTATGAAGCAGGGCATACTTATTACATTTTTGAAAAGCTCCTTCAGCTCTAGATATATACCACAACTTTGAGTATTTGGTTTCTATGTTAGGTACCAGTAATCAAAGGTAAATAAGACACATGCAAGTTATTTTAAACGGCAACCCAAAAACTAAAAATGACACTCAATTTTCCCTAACTACAATGCTCTTTTCTTTCCTTTCCATTAATCAAGGATCCGGCTTAAAATTTATCTTCTTTCCTGAAGACTGTTCTTTACCTATTTTTCCCTTACTCTTAATTCTTAACACAGTTTACCAACATATCTATCATGCTTGCTCATAGTTATTTCTCCTGCCAAACCTCTCCCCTAAATGCCACAAAATGCCATATCCAACCACCTGCTTGACATCTCCACTTGGATGACTAGCAGGTATCTCAAACATGTCCACAACATAGCTCCAATCTTTCTCCCAAAATTCCATTCCTCCTGCAGTACTCCTTATCTCAGTGGAAATCCTATTCTCTCATTTGGCAAATCAAAAATCCTGATTCTCCTTTCTTTCAAATCCCATACGCAAACTGTCAGCAAATCCTGATTTCTTACCATCTCCACTTCTACCATAATACTGTGAGCCACCATCATGGTTGTCTGGCTTGTTTGAACAGATCCCCCCAGCCTCCTCTATTTTTCTTCAGCCCCACTATACTTCCTTGCTGCTCTTTAAAGATACTGGACATGTTCCCAACTAAGGGTCTTAAGCACTTGCTACTTCTTTACCTGGAATACTCTTTCCACAGGTATCATAATTACTAATTCCCTCATCTCCATTAGGTCTTCATTCAAGAGACTTGTGCTCTGTTAAAAGCCTTTGCTGATAGGATCTAGTACCTATCTGGCACTATACCTATTTACTACAATATTATTGAGTATATTCCTTATGCTATACCTTACATCCCCATGACTACTGTGTAACAACCAATTTGTACTTAATCCCTTCCCCTTTCACCCATCCTTTCCCATCTTAAAGAAGTCCCTCTAAGATTCCTTGTAATACTGGTTTGGTGGTAATGAACTCCTTCAGCTTTTTCTTGTCTGGGAAGCTCCTTATCTGTCCTTCAATTCTAAATAACAGACTTGCTGGGTAGAGCAATCTTGGTTGTATGTCATTGCTTTTCAGGGTGATAGATAGGAAGGGGATGGGGGCAGGGTGAAAAAGGTGAAGGTATTAAGAAATACAAATTGATAGTTAATACAGTATGGGGAATATAATCAACAATGTTGTAAAGATCATGTAGGGTGCCAGATGGGCACTGGACTTATTAGGGGGATCACTTCATAGATTGTGTCCAAAGCATTATACACCTGAAACTGAAGTAGAATAATATTGAATGTCAACTATAACTAAATATATAGGTGTATATAGTCACGGGATGTGGAGTACAACATAGGGAAGAAAGTTGATGGTATTGTAAAAGCTGTATAAGATGTCAGAGGGGTAGTAGCTTGGGGGTGGGTTATTACTTTATGAGGGGTTCAAATGTCTAACTATTACGTTGCTTTGTACGCCCGAAACAAGAAAGGAAGGAAGGAAGGAAGGAAGGAAGGAAGGAAGGAAGGAAGGAAGGAAGGAAGGAAGCAAGGAAGGAAAAAAGAAAGGGAAGAAAAAAGCCTTTGCTGGCATCTTAGTAGGAATTGCAAGGCCCTAACACTTACTATCCCTTTTCCTTATATTATTTTTCTCCATGGCACTTGTTACCATCCAACATATTATCCACTTCACTTATCTTGTCTTTGGCTCCATTATTTCTATCTGATTTCTATCTGATTTCTTCCCTGGTAATTTCCCACTTCCTAAAACAAGAGCTGGGCACATAGTTGATATTTAGTATTTATTTACTCAATACATGTAGGAATGAATTTTCTTGAAATAGTTTTCTGGTTATTTTACCAAAGGGAAGTCTCTTTGCCCCTACTCGTGGAAACCAAGAACTGTATTTTCTATCTCCTTTGGAGGCCGTATAGTTTCTAGTACAGTGAAATACAACCAAGTTATTAGATGTCTATGAAATGCACATATCCAAAGGGAACTATCCATTTCCTTTTTATATGTGTGATAAGGTCCATATACTCTTGAAAGATTTTCATTTGTTACAAAGCAAAAGCTAAAATTAGGTTGCTTTGTTTCTGGAATCCTTAGAAATAATAAAAATGTGACGAAGATAAATTTACCAAAGATTTCCACACTTAATGAATCATATTCTTCATGGATTACTAATAAATTTGAAACGACAAAAGAATGACTGAAATTCCTGAAAGAGATAAAGCTATCCACATTTTTATGAGATTGTGATAAATGCCCTAGAGTGCCATTAGAAGTCAGCTTGAGTAGTAGATAACCATTTCAAAAACATAAGGAGTAACCTACTTTAACCAAAACACAAAATAGAATGCACTGGTCGTTTCTTAAAGCTATTCTTTAATTAAACTTTCACCAAATGGAATAGTTATTAACAAGAAAGAAAAAAGGTCCAATATAATGTAAATCAGTATTAAGTAAAAACAATTCCACTTTTATTTACATCACTTTTTATTACAGACGTTGACTTTTACTTTGTAAATGTGCTATAAATCATAAGGTGTTTTTATTTTTAATTCCAACAGCCCTCCTACAAAAATACAATGTCTTAAGAGAAAATTCCTATTCCTTTTTGCAGCGCAAAATGTACTACTATGAAAAAAATTTTTTTTAACTCAAAAAATGTTGGTTAAAATAAAGGTTTGTTCTAGGAGACAGTAACGTGGTATTTTGATCAAATTTTTCTATAAATAATTTATCATGTTAGGGAATACCGCCTCTTCTCTATAGCTGCTCGAATATGTTTTATGTAATAATTATGTAATTATACTGGCTTTACTTGGTTTGTGTTTTACAATGACAGTCACATATTGAAAATATGTCAGAAACTTAAAAATAAGCAGGAAATTAAAACATAAGCTATGACTGTAATAGATGTTGTAATAATGCTTTGAAATTTAATTTTTTATAGTATAAAACACTGACATCATTTATCTCACTGGACAATACTTGCAAGCATTCTTCTAACCTAAAATTATTCCTTCATTTTAGTAGGTCTGCTTAAAGATACAAATTCACCTTTAATACTGTCTACTGAATTGTCTCACAGTGACTTGCAAGGTCCCTTATCTCTCACACATATCATAAGCACACGCCACAGCTTGCCCATTTATAGATTTTTTTCCCTACCTATTATTACTATGGATTACATCTGCTAGTGGGATTCCCAACTTCTATGTAGTTTACATACTATGTAGCTCACAGTCTCTATCCTCAATAATAAATTCATCCTCATCATAACAATCTGCCCTAAAAAATGCTATTGCCCTTTAAACACGTCCTGAGACAACAATGCTAATAATTACTAGATTATTGATTTTATGGGTAACTCCACACAGTAGATAGGCACAATCTTCAGGAAGTTTATCCTATCACTCAGGTTGAAACGTCAATCTCATCTCTGTTGCACTGCTGATACTTAATTCCTGTCCCTTCTACCCTGAAAAGACCTATTGTATTCAGTATCGTCTCTGTGTTAAGTTCATTTTCAACAATAATGTTTCACACTAAAACTCTTACTACAAAATTTCTTTATACACTCAGTTTAAAAAGAAGGATAAAATGAATTATGCAAATATAAAACTTTTAGTTCTACATTTCCTTTTTGAAATGTAAGTTATTTATTACAGTGTACCATTACATAGAATTGCCTCAGCTATTTAAGGATTTTAAAACTTTCCAAAATTGAAAATAAAGGAATCTAAGTAGTTACAAAATTCTGTAAAGTTCCCTCTGAAAAGTGTCTTCATTACTTGCCAAAAAATCTGGTAATCATGTTGACATGTCCACATGATAAAACCTAGTTTATCCTTGTATTGGTCTGGAAAATAATTTTACGAGAAATACACACGTTAGGATAACAAGCTTTCAGACAAATCAGGCCACTGGTCTTCAGTTCAGAATCGAATTTCCTCTAACAAACAAACCAAAAACCTTGATATTTTCCCTTTCAATATCTCCTAGGCTCTACAGTATTTCGAAGGTAAGACAGATTCATTTGTAGGGCTACTATAATATATATTCACCCAGAAATCTTCCTATTTTTAAGTGGCACAAAGTCCATAATTTTTTTTTAAACATACTCATAAGGCAGCATTTTCCAAAGTATTTTTTACTGGAAGCAAAAAGATATTACTTAGCCAAAGGGTCTACTAATCAAAAATTTCGAAAACAGTAAGTTAAGCCAAGTTGAAAAGGCTTCATTACTGCAGAATTTCTCAGACTTTGATATGCAGATTTTATTTGTACAATGCCAAGCAAAGGAGATAAAATATGAAAATACTCCTCAAACTCATTGGACCAATGAACTATGTTTATTACAGAACATCTAGAGGACCTAATGGTCTCTGGAACACATGTGGGGAAATGCTGCCATAAGCTATTTTAGGATATAAAATGTGTGAAACAAGCATGTATAGGTTCATATGTTCTATATCTTTAGAATGTTGGGTAAGTATAATGCTTATCACATAAATAGATTGTTCTAGTTAATCTCAGTTTTATTAATTCTCATATTTCATAAAATAACGTAAGATTTGAAAAGATTAGAAAATGGATAAGGCTGCTGGGATCTATGGTGCTACATGGCTGCCGTAAGAAAACATTCAGCATGCCTGTGGCCCCTTCTCAGCAGACGAATTAGGAACTTCTACTCTTGACCAGTGGTTCTCAAACTTTCATGTGCATCAAAATCATGATGCAGGGCTTGTTAAAATAAAGTTCTGGGTCTCACCCCTACAGTATCTGATTTAGTAGGTCTGAGGGGGGTCTGAGAATTTACATTTCTGACAAGTTCCCTGGTGATACTGATACTGTTGGTCCAAGGACCACACTTTAAGAATCATGGCTCTAACAGTGGAAATGTAATGGCCGTGCGCGATGTCAGAGGGGTAGTAGATGGGGGGAGGGCGGTTATCACTGTGTGAGGGATATAAATGATAAATGTCTAACTATTACATTGTTTTGTATACCTGAAACTAACAAAAAATAAAAATTAAAAAAGAGAATCACTGCTCTAGACTAATATGACAATATAAAAGAAAATAATAACAGCTAACATATATTCTATATGCCAGACACTGTACTAGGCATCATATCAGTGTTAATAATTCATTTATTCAATTAAAATATTAAATACTATTTACCAGTAAAGGAAACCAGGACTCCTTGGAGAAATGACATTCTTTTTTTATCTGGCTCAGAAAAATACACAAAATGAGCCTGTTCATCTTATTGTATCAAAATGTAAAGAATCAAAATGAATAAAAATTGTAGTTGAGTGAAATTCATCAAATACACAAAAATCCACACGTTCATAATGATAATTTTTTAATTGATCACTACTGAAGATTGCGAGGGTACCAACTATTCTGAAAAATTTTAGACAGGGGAAATAAATTTACTGTCTTTTCTATCAAACTGTAATTGATGAAAGTTCCATTTTATAAATTTTAATTAATAAGTGCAGAAGGAACAACAGAACTAGAAAATTATATTTTTTTCAATTTCTATTGAAATAATGTATTTAGGCAATGATCACCAATAGATACTGAAACCATTAAGTACAAGGCTAACATACCCCAAACCCACAAATCAATTTTAACATTACCAAAAGTAAAACAACCAGATATTAAGTTCCTCTTGATGTGATACCACAGGAAATACTGTACAATCTTTGAAGTAATCTTGCTTTAAAAAGTTAAATGTAAATCTAATCAAGCCTCTAGATCTAATTATCACTTTACGGAAACTATGGGGAATAGAGGTACAATTTAAATAATAATATGGGGATTTAACCAGTCAAATCCAGAATGTAGGGCATTCCATTGGACAAATGACCCAGTTTCTCCACCACCCCCAAAAGAGGGGCTGTTACAGAAGAAATTTAAGAAATAGCAACCAAATAAAATGTGTAGATGTTGTTTAAATTCTGATTTGAATAAAACAAGACATTTCTGAGACAATTCTTTAAAATTTGAAAACATATAAGTTGATTACTAAATGATATTAAGGAATTACTCAAAATTATAATTAATTTGCTAAGTATTATAATGGCACTTGGTAATGTAAAAAAAAAAGCCCTTATCAGTTAGAGATGCATACAAAAATATTTACAGGTGAAATATGTTTGGGGTTTGCTTTAAAATGCCTTCCCCTACACTGCAATCTGGTGTGGCCTAAATGGAAAACAGTATGGAAATTCCTCAAAAAACTAAAAATAGATATACCTTATAATCCAGCAATTCTACTTCTGGTATTTATCAAAACAAAACAAAACAAAACAAAACAAACACATTAATTCGAAAAGATATATGCACCTCTATGTTCATTACAGCATTATTTACAATAACCAAGATATGGAAGCAACCTAGGTGCCCACTGATATATGAGTGGATAAAGAAGATGTGGTATATACTCTACATGCAATGGAATATTACACAGCAATAAAAAAGAATGAAATCTTGCCATTTGTGACAACATGGATGGCTGTAGAGGGTGAAATAAGTCAGGTAGAGAAAGAAAATACTGTATGATTTCACTTATATGTGGAATCTAAAAACAAACAAAACACAAACAGACTCAGAAAGAGAGACCAAAGGGATGGTGACCAGACAGGATGGAGTGGGGAGATGGGTAAAAAGGGGAAAGGGAATATAGTCAATAATATTGTGATAAGTTTGCACAGTGACAGACGATTACTAGAAGTAGTGGGGTGATCACATTGTAAGATATAAAAATGTCAAATCACTATATTGTACACCTGAAACTATTATAACTAACGTAAGATTGTAAACCAACTATACTTAAAAAAAGGCCTTCCCCTAAAAAAAAAAAAAAAAAAAATCAGGGTCTTAAATTTTAAAAGATTGACAAAATGCTGATAATTTTCAAAGTGGGTAAAATACAAGGGAGTTCATTATATTACTCACTTTAATTTTCTGTATGTTTGAGAATTTCCATAATAGAATTAAAGCAAACAAAACCTTTATTGAGCACCTACAATGTGTCGGCATTGTTCTATGTAGTGAGGATTTTAGCACAAGACAAGGAGACAAAGATCTATATTCTTCCTATAGATCTATATTCTTGTAGATATAAGTGTATTATCTCATTAAACATTTCCAACAACCCTCTGAAGTAGGTACTATTATCATGCCCTATCTATAAAGAAAATAACATAGCAAGAGAGTAAATCATTTGCCCAATGTCACACTTGTAGTAAATTACAGAACTAAGGACTAAGTCCAGAGACTGCTCTGTTAAAAGCTAACAGGGATCTTAGAAAAGCATGTAATTCAACTCTCTCATTTTATGGACAAGCAAACAGAGATTCAGAGAGGTTACATGGTTGGCATATAAACTATAAAAGATAATAATATATAAACTTTTTTATGCACTTAACATATTATGTACTGGGTGCCTAAGTGCCAAGCACTAAGGCTACAGTGGTTACAGAGCTGCTGCTCTTATGAAGCATGCATTCTGGTTAGGGGAGACCAAATGAAAAGATAAATAAACAAATGAGCAAAATAATTTGTTTGTGGTAAGTCCTGTGAAGATAAAAAAGAAGATGATGAGATAGAGTGACTGGGGAGTGGACTAATACATAGAGCCAAAGAGGTCGGAGAAGACCTCTCTGTGAAGGTGATGCTGGAGCTGACATCTACAAGACAATAAGCAACTAGTCTCTTGAAAAGTCTAAGGGCAGAACATTCTAGACAGAGGGACAGGCAAATGCAAAGGGCCTAAGATAGGAAGGAGTTTAATATATTTTAAGAAACAAAAAAGCAGCCAGAAAATATGAAACCCAAGTAGCTAGAGGGAAAATCACAGCAGATGAAATCGGATAGGTAAGTAGCAGCTAAATTTTGAAGAGCCTTGAGGCCAAGGCAAGGATTTCAGATTTTTGTACTAAATGCCATCGGAATCTGTTGAAGGGCTTGAAGTAATGAGAGTGATCTTAACTCTGTTTTGAAAAGATCACAATGATGCTGAATGGAGAATATCTAGCTTGTAAAGAGGCAAAAGGAGAAACAGAAAGAATGGTTAGAAGTCTGATAGTTCATACAAGATCTATGGTGAAGTGGTAAGAGGGGAGACAAAGAAAAGTAGATGACTGAGGATTTATTTTGGAAGTAGAATTGCTGATGGCTATACTTAATGTGAAAGACGAAAAAAAGGGAGGATAGGGGATAACTCTAAGTTTTTTGTTTGAATACCTGGATGGATAATAATGCCATTTATTGAGATTAGGAAAACTAAGAAGAAATAGATTGGGAAGAAGGATGGGAGAAAGGAATGGAGCGAATCAGGAGACAATATGCCTTGCTTATAAAAGGCTCAATAAATGTGAGTTCCGTTCCTCTTCCATCCAGTGTTTTATCCATTATAAAAAAAACAGGACAGCAATAACCTGAAATTCTTTCTAGAAATAAAGTCAATTATATCTCAATTTATAAAAAAGAAAGAATGCCTATAAAAACAATTTAAAGGTAATCAAAAATATATTGACAAGGGATTGTATCAATATAAACAACACAAGTTTAAAAAATACTATATAGTGTGTATGTGTGTGTTTCTATGTATGTGTATTTTTTATTAAATATGTTTACATTTTTAAAATGAAGAAGTAAAGGCCTGGAAGGTTATATCCCAAAAGATTAGCAGTGTCTTTGGGTGATGGGATTACAGCTGACATAGACCACATAAAAATACTATACACATAAGCAGAGAAAAATAATTTTCTAAAATGTTTACATTTGTACTATCTTTATAGCAAAAGGTTTAAAGTTATAAAAAGTAAACACTAATGTATCAGTATGTGTTTATTTATTAAACACTTACTACATAGTTGGCCACATAGTGGGTGTCACAGGACAGCTACAGTCCCTTGCATCAGGAAATTTATAATCTAGTTTAAGTGCTAAAACCAACACAGATGAAATAACAGCAACCAGTAGAAAATAAGTGTAACATTTTGAAGTTCATATTTAAAGTGCTCGAAAAACTCTGAGGAGGGATGAGGCCCACAGCAGTGAGCTAGGACTTAAAGGATAAATAGAACAGTCAGAGATAAAGGGAAAGAGAAAAGGAGAAATACAACAATGTTGTAAAGTTAGAAAGAAGCAGCATGCTGTGTACTCTAATCAGCTGGAACTGTAATATACACCTACCCTGTCATTTCACTCTCCTAATTTTAGTCCTTTTAAAAATGTATCTTTTAAAACTATGAGCTAAAAACACTGAATTTTTATGCTAGGCATATTTATCTACAATTCTCTGCCTTTGTTGACATTATTAGTTGATAAAATTGATTAATTTGCAATACATTTTGATATAAGAAACATAATGGTAAATTTGTTGAAACTTTAATTTTGGGCATATTTTATTTCAATAATTCTTACTGTATGCCTTCTTTAAAACATCTTTACCCTCCAATTAATATCATGTGAATAAATCTGAATTAATGAATTAATCACTATAAACTGAGGAATATGGTCACTGGCACTGAGGTATGTTCCCGCTCATCATTTACCATATTTTGCCCTGTGTAATGCGCTCCCGTGAATAATGCACATCCATGCTTTTGGCCCAAACTTTCAGGGGAAAAAAATCTTTCCTTTTAATTTTTTAATTCAAATTTTTATTTGTTTACATTTAGGTACTTGTTTTTGTATTTTAAAGGAATTTTAGCATTTCTTTTTTAACATGGTACAAGAAATTTTAAGTAACAAATAATTACAAAACACAAGAACAGATACAAGGTACAATAAATTTTATGTACCAGTAACAAATTTACAATATTTATGCATCATAGAAGGCCAAGAATTCTTCATCGTTGCAAGTTCGTCATAAGTTCAACAAAACCGATTATTGTATTCCAGGGTATCATTTTACATACGGATATCATTATTGATTTCTAGAGTTACGCTTTTAACTCATAAGCATAAATAAAAGAATTAAAAACATTTATATAGATACACAATTAGTACTAACTATGTATGACGCGTATCCTTATTTTTTCCTCACAAATTGGGGCCAAAAAGTGTACATTATACATGGCAAAATACAGTATCTCCGAGACATAATTGATTCAAGTTTCAATTGTTAGAAAGTACTCAAGACTTCTTTGGTGTATCTTATAAAATTATTAAGAATATCTAGGACTGACTTAACACGTCAAAATTATGAGAAATATTACTAACCTAATCTTTCTCTCTGGAGAAAAAGAGGTAATGAGTCAAACTTTTGTGTGAGGTAAAGAAACAGCCCATAAACTTCATGTGTGTTTTCTTTCTAACAAGTTTAACCATTTCAAATTAGGTTCTCATAAATTCAAGAACATTATTTTGTGAACCACCATAATCAATGGACTCTTTTGAAAGTTCTTTTCCACTGTTTGCTGAAATTGGTGAAAAAAATGACAGAAAAATTAGAAATGATAAAACACTAAAACACTTTTTAGCTGAAACAATTACATCAATATTATTTGATAAGTTAGAAAGTCATAGAACTTAAGTTTACCAATTCATAGGTTAAAATATCCTTCCCTGGAATCCCTGATAGAGAAGTTTATATGGTAGGCACAAAGATAAAGATTTCAGCTTAATTTTCTTAAAGAATACATGTGGAAACCTTGTTTAATGATCATGTAACATGGCATACTGAAACATTCCATAAAGAAATAAAACATTTGGTTATAAGCAACTATCAAGCAATAAATTCTAGCAACGCATATTCATCTAAAAAGTATGCCTTGTTCAGATGACTAGAAATAATGTTCTGTGATCATAATTTGGGTGGAAATTTTAAAGTATATCTACAGTGACCATAATTAAAATATATCTTTAAAATCACACAGTTATCATGATAGAATAATAAAAAAATATAATACTAGAAGGTATCTACTTCATTTTACTAATACTCTCATGCCAAATGACTTGCCAAAATCATAAAGCTTATTAAAGGTAGAATGGGGATTAATAACTCAAGTTTTCTAATTCTTGGGCTATTTCTCTTTCTCCTGTATTCTTATATATAACCTTTATAAGAAATAGGTATTAGTTCAAAGAAACTGTTTAGAAGAGATGACATAAGAGAAGTCAAATTGTAACTCTAGAAAGATATTCAGACTTTTTCCTTTAAGCATATTTCGATGTAATAATCCTTCTTGTGTTTAATTGAAATAATAATAACAATACACAGTCCTTACTACAGCCCTTCCTGATGTAAAATTGTTGTCAAAATTTTTAAAAAGGCATTTAATGTTGAAGGACTTTGGGAATTGTTCCCAAAACTTTCTCCTGTTGTTTTAATGTCTCATATAATTTTAAACATATAACTAATTATAGCTAATTCAGTGAAAGTTTTTCCCTACAAAATGCTTCTGTGAGGATGTCAAGGGGACTGTTAAGATTCAGCATTCTGTCCATTAGCCAATTTTCATTTGAAAAAGGGGGAGAGGACAGATACAAAATCCTTTGTGAAAAACATAAGTTTCATCATCCTTACTATATGAAGAATCATGTGGATATTTGCGTATGTTGCAAATTATCAAACTACAGAATAAACTCAGAATATATAAATCCCCCAGTTTTTCCTGTTTGAATTATGTTACTTATGCTAGTTTTCACTAGACTCTCTTTGTTGAATAAGGTATGAGGATTAGTCTCTAGAATATTATCAAAAATAATGTTTATTATATTAGAAGCAAGCTTATTTCCACACTTCTCTGTTCATTCTTTCTAACTCAGTTAGGTAGGTTATCATTAACAAAACCCGCCTTCAGGGAATCAACATGTTTCCAAAAAGACATTCATCATAGGATTATTTATAATATTGACAAAAGGGGAAATAAATGCCCATCAGGAAATTAAGTGTATTATATCCATGTGATAGATTTCTATGTAGACATTAATTATCTACAAGAAGTTTTAGTAAAAAGGAAAAACCAAACCTTTATTATTCAAAGAAAATAGGTCAAACCATTACTTTTTTTCTGTTCTCTTACTTTTCTCTCAATACATTCTAAATTTTCTACAGTGACCACAGTGTAGTTTGAGAACCAGGGGGAAAGGCTGGTGAGTGGGGGGTAAAAGGAAACAAAGAAAAAAATGACTGGGTTGCTCTTCAGAAAAATCTATCAAATATTTTGTATGTGATTTACCCCACTGCTGCAAGTTTTCCCATCAGTTTAGAAATCTATTTTCATTACTTCATTTTCCTGTCAAATTACTCGACCACTTGGAATTAATTATGAGCCTTTAAATTTATTTATTTTATTACAAAGCTCAACTATTTAAACAATACTTATTTATTTATTTTCTTTCCTTTTTTCCCCCTTCTTCTGTCTCCTCCCACCCACTCCAGTTCAAGCTGTTGTTTCTCAGTCTGTGCAGGACACAGCTCCCTGGCCCATGCTGGTATTATGAGTCTTGGGCTCCGCCAGGCTGAGGCAGTCACTGGTCGTCAGTCAGCCACTCACAGCAGCTCACGGCAGCTTTTGATGGCTATCGGCCACTCACGCTGGCTACTGGCTGCTCATGGCAGCACGTGGCAGCCCACAGCAGCACACAGTGGCCCACGACAGCCCGGGCCAACCTCCGGCTGCTCACAGCAGCCCAGCTCCAGGGAGAGCCGTTGTTCACAATCTTATCTGTAGAGGGTGCAGCTCACTGGCTCACGTGGGAATCGAATCAGCGACCTGGCGTCAGGAGCACGGTGCTCCAACCACCTGAGCCACGAGGCCGGCCCCTAAACAACACTTATTAAAATGCAGATTCCACTGATTTGTAATGTTTCCATTGTCAGATATTGATAATAAATAAGACTAATTATGGTCTTACTCTTGACACTTATTCTCAAACCAATAACACACTAATATAATTTTTACAGCCTCGTTTTAGTATTTGATATTGGTATTTGGTCTTTGGAGGCAGATAGATTCAAGTTGTTTCACTTAGTACCCGAATGAGCCTGGGTAAGTCTTTCAGCCTCATCTATAAAATGGGAATGTTAATAGAACTGCCATATGATCCAGCTATCCCTCTTCTGGGTATCTACCTGAAAAATTGAGAAAAACTTAGTGGTAAAGATGTATGTACCCTTATGCTCATTGAAGCATTATTCACGGTAGCCAAGACATGGAAACAACCTACATTTCCTTCGACTGAAGACTGGATGAAGAAAATATGGTACATACACAATGGAATACTATTGAGCCATAAGAAAGGATGAAATACTGCCATTTGTGACAACATGGATGGATCTTGAGAGTATCATACTAAGCGAAATAAGTCAGGCAGAAAAGGACAAGAACCATATGATCTCACTCACATGTGGGATATAAAACAAAAAGCAACAAATGAGCAAACAAACAAAACAAGCAAACTTATAAACAGAGACAACAGTATGAAGGTTACCGGAGGGGAAGGAAGGTGGGGAAGGATAAGAAGGGTAAAGGGGGTCAAATATATGGTGACGAATGGAGACTAGACTATGGGTAGTGAGCACACAATGCAGTATACTATGATGTATTACAGAATTCTATAGAAACTTATATAATGTTATTAACCAATGTCACCCCAATAAATTTAATTTCAAAACATCTGTATTACACAAAAGAATAAAAAATAATGGCAATGTTAAAACATACTAAGTGCTATTCTTGTGAGACGAAAATAAACTACATGTGAATTAAATAAAATGGAATAAAGTAAAGTGTAAAATAGCATAGTGCCTGAACACGACAAGCCTTCAATGTATCATAAGCACTAAAATCTTGTTTCCTACCCATAAGCTTTTTACCTGGATTGTCCTTTTTTCTTTCCCTTAGTCAGTCTTAGCTGTTGCATTTTAAATGTCCACTAACTCCTTTAAACTTAGTAAGACTTATTCTAGCTATCCAGTCTTCAATTATTAACTCTTTCACTGACCTGGTTCTAGCATATGGTTTTGGTTTTGCCTCCCAAGCTATATTTTAAGCAAATTGAGATAAAGAAGCATATCATATACCTGCAATGTGCAATGTATCTCCTTTTGTTCCTCATCTTATTTCCCCAAAGTACCCCCATTCGTTGACCCCTTCCTTGACATTTTGTTTGCTGACATACTGAATGTCTTTACTGCAAATTGGTTCATCATTGGTTCATAAACACTTTTAAAAACATCAAAAGACTTTAAAATGATAGAACTAAATAAAAAATTTATGTCTGTCACTTTTTTAAAATAAAGCACAAAAAAGAATCTCACATCTATCATAAGTTACTGATTATTTTTTAAAATTTACAATCATGTTGCCTAGTTGAATAATTTGGGGAATATATTATCAAAAGGTTTATGCCACAGTTTTACTTATGATTTATGACAGTGTACTGTATCTTGAAGAGTCAGTGTACTGTATCTTTAACAGTCAACGCAACATTTTTAAAGTTGTACAATTATACTTTCAATGGTGTTATGTCCCTAAGTTCCTCCTCTTTAGACTTCCAAATAATGTGTCATAATATATTTGGTATGAAGTAATATACACCAGACAAGAATTACAAGATCTATCTTTGAATTGATGATGTGATCCAAAAATAAAAGAAAAACACATTATTTAAAACCAACATATTAACTGTTCACGCTGAAAAAGGGAACAACATTAGTGATAACCCAAAAAGGAATATCATCTGCGTTTTTTTTTGTTTTTTGTTTTTTTTCCCAAATTCTCCATCCTTGTTAATACCATTTTTTGGACCCATGTCAAAAATCGTTAACTTTCTGTTCTGAGCACAGAACAGCCACCATACAATTCTGGCTAGTACCTACTACCTAAGCACAAATATGTAGGAGCCCAAAATTTTATAACTTTTTTATATTTTCAGAATTTGGGCAACACTCACAAGAAGTAAACTCTAACCTTCTATACATTGATTGTAAACACTAAATAAATTATATTTTTTGGTCAACTTAAAATGGCAAATGGGAAAATATCTGAGCTAAAAACAGTAATTTTTTATACATGATTCCAAATACACAAGAACCCAGATCTTGGTTTCTAATATTATTCTGTACTCAAATGTGCCAGGGTTCCTTGGAGAAATGACTGATTTCAAGGCTGAGGAAGAGAAAGAATAAGATGAGCCTGGACCAGTTGTTATGAAAGAAAGTAAAAAAAAGTTTAAAAAAAAATTATGGGGCCATGTCAAAAGAATAGAGGAACAAATCTGAAGGGGTGCCCACTGGTCAAATCTAGGATAATTTGGGCATTAAAACAAGGAAAACCATTAATTATATACTACTAAAGAAAAAAGGAACTGGAACACATGAGTCTTATCTCAGGTAGACAAGATGGGAAGGCTCTTTGTTCGTAATGAAGTGTCAACTGCTGACTGGTAATGGTAAAGGGCATATGAAGTTGGAAAATCATCATTTCGCAACCATCAAAATAAAATTTGGCACAAGAAAGAATCATCACTAAATGATATACCTAAGAAGGGGTATGATCAATGAATATAGAATATTTGCATAGTGTAAGAGTGTTTTCTTAAACTGTCTTGCTTATTAGTTGCAAGCAAAAAATTAGCAACTATACAATGGAGATATGTGACAATCACTTGATCAGCTACACAAAATTAACATTATCAATGGAAGGCAGGTAAATATTGTGTACTTCCAGATGTGATCCTTAGAAGAGCACCCTTAGAAGAAACACACTTAGTATCCCAAATGTTGGTAGTACTCCAACTGTTGATGTATAACTTGAATGTAAAGATGAGTGACATCGGAAAAACACAAAATAATAAGCATTCTACTAAAAAAGGGCATGAAGACTTGCCTTATTCAAAAATATCAATGTCATAAGACAAAGGAAGGCTGAGCAACTATTCCAGATGAAAAGAGAGAAAAGAGATATGATACTAAATGCAATATGTGGTTTTAAACTGCATGGTGACTTGGGGGACTAAAAAAGGGCTATAAAGGACGTGATTAAGTCAAATGACAAAACTGAAACACAGGTGGTAGACTAAAGTATAATATTGATGTTAAATTTCCTAAGATTGATAGCCATAGTATGTTTATGTAAAAGATCATACTTATTCCTATGAAACATACTGAAGACTTCTCAGCAAAGAGAGATGACACAAGCAAATTTATCTCAAATGGTTCAGAAAAAAATTTACATTTATGTGTAAGGAGAAAGAGGTAGTGAAGGATGGAGGGAGACACCTATTAAAAATAATAAAGAATATTATTTATAATAAAGAAATGGAGCAAACTATTAAAAATAGGTGAATATGGGTTAAGGATATATAGACATCTGTAACATTCTTGCAACTTTTCTGTAAGTTTAAAATTATTTCCAAATAAAAAGTTTGAAAAATATTCAAGAACTCCTAGAACCTCTTTACACCTGCTACATATTTTTTTCTTTATTAAAGTATAATTGACAAAATTATAAGATATTTAAAGTGGTGATTTGATATACAGATACATTGTAGAAGGATTCCCCCCTCATCTAGTTAATTAACACATCCATCACTTCACATTTTTATCTTTTTTTTATGAGAACATTCATGATATATTCTCTTAGTAAATTTCAATTATACAGTATAGTATTACCAACTATAGTCATCATGTTTTACAAAAGATCCTCAGACCTTACTCATCTTATAGCTGAAACTTTGTACCCTTTACCAATCTCTCCCTATTTCCCCAACCCCACACACCCTTACGACCACCATTCTACTCTCTATTTCTAAGAGTTTGACATTTTTCCCCCCTTAAGATTCTACATATAAATGATGCCATACACTATTTGTTTTTCTCTGTCTGGCTTATTTCATTAACATAATGCCCTTTAGGGTTCATCCATGTTGTGATAAACAGCAGGGTTTCCTTCTTTCTCATAGCTGAGTGTGTGTGTGTGTGTGTGTGTGTGTGTGTGTGTGTGTGTCCGTCAGTCTGTCTCACATCGTTATCCATTTAACTGTTGATGACACTTACATTGTTTTCACCTCATGGCTATTGTGAATAATACTGCAATGAACATGGGAGTACAGGTATCTCTTTGATGTCCTGTTCTCATTTCCTTTGGTTATATACTCAGAAGTGAGATTGCTGAATCTTACAGCAGTCTACTTGAAAATCTATTGAGGAACCTCCGTACTGTCTTCCATAGTGGTTGCACCAATTTACAGTTTTCACCAAGAGTGTACAAGGGCTCACTTTTCTCCACAGCCTTGCCAATACCCACCTCTTGTCTTTTGATGATAGCAATTCTATCAGGTATTAGGTGATATCTCATTGTGGTTTTGATTTGCAGTTCCCTAATGATTAATGATGTTGAGCATCTTTTCATATTCCTGTTTGTAATTTGTATGTTTTCTTTGGAAAAATGTCTATTCAAGGCCCATTTTTCACTTGGATTGGTTTTTTGCTATTAAATTATATGAGTTCTTTATGTATTTTAGATATCAACATCTTATCAGATATATGACTTGCAAATATTTTCTCCAATTCTATAGTTTGCCTTTTGATTTTGTTGATAGTTTCCTTTGCTGTTCAAAAGCTTTTATGTTTCATTTAATCCCACTTATTTTTTATTTTATTGTCATTGCTTTTGGTGTCAAATGTAAAAAATCAACCCTAAGAACTTCATCAAGGAGCTTACCCCCTAAATTTTCTTTTGAGAGTTATTTGGTTTCATGTCTTTAATTCACTTTGATTTATTGTTGTGTATGGCTTAGAATGGAGATCCCCAGTTTAATTATTTTGCAAGTGGCTGTCCAGTTTTCCTAACACTACTTATTGAATATACTATCCTTTCATCCTTCTATATTCTTGGTACCTTTGTTACAAATTAACTGACTAAGCATGGGTTTATTTCAGGGCTCTATATTCTGTTCCACTGATTTATGTGTCACTTTTATGCCAATATCATACTGTTTTGATTACTATAGTTTTATAACATACATTAAAATCAGGAAGTGTGAAGATTGCAACTTATCGTTCTTTCTCAAGATTTCTTTGTCTATTTGGGGTCTTTTGTGGTTCCATATGAACTTTATGATTTTTTGTTCTATTTCTATGCCTTTGGAATTTTGATAGGGATTGCACTGAATCTGTACATTGCTATGGGTAGAATGAACATTTTAACAGTATTAATTCTCATCTATTAGCATGGAATAGGTTTCCATTTATTAATGTTCATCAGAGATATTGGTCTGTATTTTCTTTTCTTGTGGCATCCTTGCCTGGTTCCGATATCAGGCCTTATAAAATGAGTTGGGAAGTGTTCTCTCTTCTATTTTATGGAAGAGTTGAAAAGGACTGGTATTAGTTCTTCTTTAAATGTACGGTAGAAAGTCATATGGTCCTGGAGTTTTCTTTGGTGGATTTTGATTTTTATTCAATATCGAATAAATATTTTTGATTCAATATTTTTACTACAAATTGATCTGTTCATATTTTGTATTTTCTCATGATTCAGTTTTGTTAGGCTATATGTTTCTAGGAATTTATTCATTTCTTCTAGGTCGTCCTATTTGTTGGCATGTAATTATTCATAATAGTCTCTTACAATCCTCTGTGTTTGTGTGGTATCAGTTCTAATGTCTTCTCTTTCATTTCCAATTTTATTTGAGTGCTTGCTCTTTCTTCTTGGTAAGCATAGCTAAAGGTTTGTCATTTTGTTTACGTCTTCAAAAAACAGCTTGAAAGTTTCATTGATCTTTTCTATGGGCTTTTTACTCTCCATTTCATTAATTTTTTCTGATCTGTGTTATTTCCTTCCTTCTACCTACTTTGGGCTTTGTTCTACTTTTACTAGTTCTTTAAGGTATAAACTTCTTATCTAAAATCTTTCTTTTTTATTATCACTAGGTGTTCATAAGTGTTTATCACTACAACTTTTCCCCTTTATCTGCTTTTGCTTCATCACATAAATTTTGGCAGATGTATTCTCATTTTCATTTGTTGCAAGGTATTTTTTTGTTCCTATTTTGGTTTATTTTTTTGACCCACTGATTATTCAGGAGCATGCTGTTTAACCTCCAAATGCTCATGAATTTTCCAGTTTTTTTCCTGTAATTCACTTCTAATTTCATACTTCTGTGATGGGAAAATATGCTTGCTATTATTTCAATCTTCTTAAATTTATAAAGCTTGTTTTGTGGCCTAACATATGATCTAGCCTGGAGAATGTTCCAAATGTGCTTGAGGAGAATGTGTATTCTACTCCTGTTAGATGGAAGATTTTATATATGTCTGTTAGATCCATCTGATATAAAGTGTTGTTCAAGAACCATTTTCCTTATTGACTTTCCGTCTCTATTATCTAGCCATTGTTGAATGTGGGGTACTGAAGTCCTCGGCTATTATTGTACTTCTGTCAATTTTTCCCTTCACATCTGTTAATATTTGATTCATATATTTAGGTGCTCCAATGATTGATGAATAAATATTTACAATTGTTATATCCTCTTGATGAATTGACTACTTTGTCATTAAATAATGACTTTCTTTGTCTTTCATAATAGTTCTTGGCTTAAAGTCTATTTTGTCTGATGTAAGTAAAGCTACCACAGCTTTCTTCTGATTTCCAAAGAGATAGGATATCTTTTCGTATCCCTTCACTTTCAGTTTATGAGGTCAGACAATTAAGTTCATAAACTCATCCTACAAAAACTGCTACATACCTCATTGCTGAATATCACTATGGTCACCTTCAAAGTACTCCCCTTGGAAAACTATGCATGAATGCCAGCGCCTAGTCCACCCTTCAGAGCAATTTTGGAACTCTTTTTCTGGAATGGCCATCAGAGCTGTGATCGTATTACTCTTGATGTCTTGAATGTTATCAAAATGTCTTCCTCTCAATATTTCCTTTATCTTTGGGTAAAGAAAGAAGTAATTGGGGTCCAGATCACGTGAATAGGGAGGGTGTTCCAATACAGTTATTTGTTTACTGGCTAAAAACTTCCTCACAGATAGTGCCATGTGAGTTTGTGCATTGTCGTGATGCAAGAGCCATGAATTGTTGGCGAAAAGTTCAGGTTGTCTAACATTTTCACGCAGCCTTTTCAGCACTTTGAAATAGTAAACTTGGTTAACTGTTTGTCCAATTGGTACAAATTCATAATGAATAATCCCTCTGATATCAAAAAGGGTTAGCAACATTGTTGCAACAAGTTCGTGAACTTACTTGTCACACCTCGTATGTGTGTCTTCAAAGCTGAAATGAGTCTCTGGTAGGTAGCATATAGTTGGATCCTGTTTTTTTATCCATTCAGCCATTCTATGTGTTTGGATTGGAGAATTTATTTCATTTACATTTAAAGTAATTATTGATGGGTATGTATTTACTACTGTCATTTTGTTCATTGTTTCCTGGCTGTTTTTTAAATTCTTTTGTTCCTTTCTTCCTTTCTTGCCTTTGTGATTTAATGATTTTATGGAGTGGTATGCTTAAATTCCTTTTTCATTATCTGTTGCTTTGTGGTTATCATGAGGTTGGCATAAAACAACTCATATTTATAATAGCCTATTTTAATTGATTACAACTTAACTTTGAACATATTCTAAAACTCTACATCCCCCCATTTTGTTTTGATGTCACAGCTCATATCTTTTTATCTTGTGTACCCATTAACATATTATAATTATACTTCTATTACTATTTTTGTTTTTAAATCTTCATACTAGCTTTATAAGTGACTAACCCCCATTACAACATTAGATTTTTCTGAATTTTACATATATTTACCTTTACAACTAAGATGTATACTTTCATATGTTTTCCTGCCATTAATTAGCACCATTTTGCTTTAGTTTAAAGAAGTCCCTTTAACGTTTCTTGTAAGGCAAGTATACTGGTGATGAATTCCTTTAGCTTCTGCTCATCTGGAAAACTCTCATTCTGAAGGAAAACTTTCTGGATGGAGTATTCTTGGTTGTCAGTTTTTGTCTTTCAGCACTTTGATTATATCTTCCCACTCCTTTCTGGTCAGCAAAATTTCTCCTGATAAATCTGCTCAATGTCTAATGGGAGTTCCCTTTTACAAACAAGTTGTTTGTCTCTCACTGCTTTTAAATTCTCTCCCTTTTATAAACTTTTTAAAATTATAATATATCTTAGTGTTGGTCTGTTTAGGTTCATCTTGTTTGGAATTCATTGAGTTTCCTGGATCTGGATGTCTGTTTTCTTCACCAGGTAGGGAAGTTTTCAGCTATTATTTCTGCAAATAAATTTTCGCCCTCCTCCTCCTCCTTTTTCCCCTCCCCCTCCTCTTCTCCCTCCCCCACTTCCTCCTGGAAGCCCTATAATGCAAATGTTGGTCTGTTTGATGTTGTCCCATAAGACCTTTAAGCTATCTTCACTCTTTTTCATATCTTTTTTCTTTTTGCTATTTTGATTAGGTGATTTCCCCTGCCCTGTCCTTGAGTTAACTGATCCTTTCTTCTACTTCATTGAGTCTGTTGTACCCTCTATTGTGTTTTTCAGTTTAATTTTTTTATACTTCAGCTGTGTGACTTCTATTTGGTACTTTCTTGTATTTTCTATTTCTTTGCTGAAATTCTCAATTTGTCATCCATTCTTCTTCTGAGCGCAGTGAGCATCTTTACGATCATTATTTTGTATTTTTAATCAGGTAAATAACTTATTTCCATTTCATTAAGGTCTTTTTTTGAGGTTTTATCTTATTCTTTCATTTAGGAAATATTCCTTTGTTTCTTCCTTTACTTGGACTCTCTATGTTGGTTCCTATACATTATATAAAACAACCACTTCTCCTACTCGTCAAGGAGTGGCCTCTTATAGTAGATAAACTGTATCACTCAACCTTCTCCTAGCTCATGGTTGGCTCTCAAAACTTTGTGATTGTCCAAGCATCCTACTTTATCCTTAGTGCGCCCTGTAGTTGAACGTGTTCCAAGACTTGTCAGTGTCAGGGAAGGATTTCAGTCAGCACCTAGACTGAGGATGATTGGAAGTCAGACCCTCAGGCAGCAGCTTTTAATGTATGCAAATACGCCTCTTTCAGTAAAATACTTGGAAATGGGTGTTTCTGTTCTGTCTGCTCCTTCTGCGCTGAACACTTGGCGCGGGTGGGGAGGCAATAGATATACCCAGTTAAGAACTTTATTTGCAACAGTCCTGTGGAACCAGGGAGCTCCAGGCCCACAGGCCACCAGAACCAGGGTATTTAAAGGATGTGTCCCTTGGATGGCAGCGGAAAATCTAGGTAACCAGACGTGTGCACAAGCTTTTTCCAAAGAGAAACCAGTGAACTGGAGTAAGCCAGAGAGAGAACAAGAAGACAGCACCTGCCAGCCTCTTTCTTCTCCAAGCAGAATCAGAGTCAACCCCTAGATATGAGCTTAATTAGAAACTTGAACTTCAGGTAGGTTTTAAAATATGCAAACAGGACTCCTTCAGAAAATGAATGGGAGATGGGCATTTCTCTCTGTTCCGACCATGCTGAGCCCTAGGGGGGCAGCCACTGCAAATCTTTGCAAAACTGTTACATATCCTTTGTTTGCTATAGTCTGGTAGGTCTCGTAAACACAATTCTCATTGGCTTTGAGAGGTAGGTGTTTAGGGGAGACATTCCTCAGGTGGAAGTCTTAACAGCTGGGGGTAGATTATTGGGTCTGAACTCTTTATGCCTCAGGGAAAAGCTGGAAATTGTCTAAGTTCCTTTCTGAACGCCTGTCACTGTGCCAGGGGTGGGGTTTATGGTGAGAGTTTGTCTCAGCCTTTCCTATACATTTCAGTGTGGGTATTTTCTCATTTGCCCGATACATAAGAGTTGCTCAAGTATTTCTGGATTTTTTTCAGAAATAAAATTTCTGAAAATGGGAATTGCTCCATGTGTAGCTTTAGATTTGGTGTGTCCATGAAAGGAAGTGTTTCAGGATCTTCCTGTGTCACCATATTGACTGGAAACCACCACCCCCCCCCCCCACATACACACATACATTGCTCCTGTATTACTTTTCTGCCAGTTTACTTGGGGGGAAAGGAGTTGGTAGTGAAGGAGAGAGTAGGGAGAACCTAAAAAATCACAGTTAGTTTCACTAGATAATTCTAGGGAGTTGTGAAGAGGTACTCTTTAGAATATGGAAATAAAGGAAAATGCTGCATTCTCAGCACTGACTTAAATTCTAAAGATCAACATAGATAGAAATGAAAGGTCACCTGAAAGAGACAGAGAAGCTTTTGACCAGAGAAGACTCTTGATCTTCCCTGACTGAATAATAGGAATATGATCAGCTATTTGTTGGCAACACCCACCAAAACACTGTTTAAAATGGAGATGACTATAGTCATAGACTTTTCTATTCACTGACAACATAATCCCTAATTTCAAATATAAAAAATGGGCTATGTTAGTCTGACAGGTGTTAAATATTTGACATTAGACATTCCTTAGTTTGATTCCATAATCAAAATGCTTCTGATTTTGATATGGCTTCTCATAAATATCTGACAAGAAGAAGAGAATGTACTGATAATCCAGATAATGCATATTTTATTTTACTTAACCTTTCACTTATCACTGTAAATTAATAAACTAGCATGCTGGTTTTAATACATCAGTCTAATGAACTTAGATGATGTGAGTCTGCATCATGAAAGGTGATTTGTCTCCTGTATCCTGAAAATCAGATTTCTGCATCTAGAAAATTCAGATCTTGGAATTTAATTAAAGTAACCAAAACAAATGCTCCTTTGTGACGCTGTTTCAGAAAGCAAGCCAATCCCTTTCCCTAGTGGTGATACTCATTCATCTGTATGTAGCAGAAAGTACAACAAATAATGCAAATTGGCTCACTCAATATCCTCCAAACTCTTTTATAGTTTCTTTCTTGGACAACAGAGCTTTGAAAGCGAAACAAACAAATAACAACAACGAAAAAGCTTTTTCTTATTCCCTTACAGGGGAATGGAATTTGCAATGTAATTTGACTTTCTTAAGGAAACAACCCATATGAGACTTAAAGCAGAAATCATCAATTTGAGAATGTGGCTCCACATGAGAGACTAGATTTTTTAAGGCACCTATTTTGAAGATTATATTGTCTGGTATTCAACATCATAAGTGCCAAGTGGTAAAAGGTGGGGAAAGTATGTTTCTACTACAGCAGTTCCAAACTACGCAGTTCCTAGTAATGCCCAGAAATTACATAGTACTTACCCACCATCCATGAAATTATATGAACTACCCAATACGTTGTCATAAATTTTTCACTTATCACTTCACTTTTCACTTTCACTAATTTTGCATAAATTAGAGAAAGTAGATCCAGTTGTCTGAAACTAGGAACCCCAACTAATACTCTAAAAGACTCAGTATTTTTAACATCTATAGCTATAGCCTATGAATTTCAGTTCCATCATCTTGATACTATCACTACTAATAGTAATGTGTGAGCATTTACTTGAGTGCTTCAAAAATAATATCAAGAATTGTGATAAGTGATCTATAAACATTTTGATTAAATACTCTATGTTCTGTGAAAGATCCCCTCAGGAAAAGACTGACGGAAAATTGCAGGTTCATCATAAAAGGATACAATATTCTTAATAAACCAATTCACAGATATGCTATTCTTAGAAGAATTCAGATTATAATCAATATTTTAAAAGAGAACAATTAAACTTGGAAGCAACTTTTTGTTTTTGCTCTCATCAACAATACAGTAACTCAGTATTTTTAAAGTTGCCCATAGAACTCAAGCTGGCAGTTCTATCAAAAACAAATATGGCATAAGAAGATTCCTAAATGTTGTCCCTTTAGCTATACTTTGGCTAAAAAAGTTGTTGTACCTGAAGATTGATCTCTGCCTCATAGAAGGTTAGGCATGAGCAGTAATGTCGATCTGAGTCAATATCTGTTAGGACCACCACAAAAAACGTCGGCTGCTTCCTCTCTCTGGACAGCTGCCATCCGCTGGGCTGACAAAACTAAATGGGATAGGGAAAAAAATTGTCACATTTTAAAAGTATAATGAAAATTTATTTTTACAAATCTGAGAAATGGTAAATGTCCCGCTATTTGAAAAATTTCCAGCTGATGTAACATGTTACTTCAGCCAATATAAAAAATGAATCATGTACAGATTCATAATGTAGAACACCTTCACTAATATGCATATACATTTTATAAGAATAGCCTAGATTTTCCACAGATACAACTCATTCTGAGACAGGTTGGTATACATAGGAACACAGCACCAAAATGAGAGACCTCCCCCATTAGGACAAATCATAAAGTAAGTTGAAGATAAAGTGGTAAGTCTCTACCACTGATGGAAAACAGAATTATTTTAAAAATTTCTCCATTAATATATGAGTCTTCAATTCAGTACAATGAAAAATATATCTTGTTCAAGACAGATCACATTCTAGGCTATAAAATGCACTTTAGCATATTTAAAAGAATAGAAATCATATAATGTGTGCTCTCAGAACACAGAATTAAATAAGAAATCAGTAACAAAAAGATAGCTAGAAAATCCCAAAATACTTGGAGATAAATAAATTTCTAAATAAAATGTGGGTAAAGGCGAAATCTCAAAAGAAATTTTAAAATATTTAAAAAATTTTAAAAGGTGAAATCTCAAAAGAAATTTTAAAATGAAAATAAAAATACAACTTATCAACATGTGTGGGCTTTCAGCAAAAGCAGTACTTAGAGGGAAATTTATAGCATTGAATGCATATAGTAGAAAAGAAGAATGATCTAAAATCAGTAATGTAAGATTCTATACCTTAGGAAATTATAAAAACAAGAGCAAATTAAATCCAAAGTAAGCAGAATTTTTTTTTTTTTAATTACAGCAGAAATGAATAAAATTGGCAAGAGAAATGCAATAAAGAAAAATCAACAAAACCTATAGCTGGTTCTTTGAAAAGATCATTAAAATCAACCAGCCTCTAGCCAGGCTAAATAAGAAACAAAGAGAGTAGATACTAATTACTACTATCAGAAATGATCCCATGGATGTTAAAAAAATAATAAAGGAATATTATGCAAAACTCCATGCCCACAAATTTGATAACCTAGGTGAAATGGACAAACTCCTTGAAAGACACAATCTGATAAAACTCACAAGACATAGACAATCTGAATAAATCTGTATCTATTAAAGAAATTGAATCAATAATTAATAACCTTCCCAAACAGAAAGTATCTGGCCAAACAGGTTCACTAGTGAATTCTACCAAATATTTAAGGAAGAAATTAAACTACTCTCTACAATCTTTTCCAGAAGATAGGAGCAAGGGAAATACATTCTGACTCATTCTATGAAACCAGCATTACCCTAAATGCTATAACCAGAAAAATAATTACAAGAAAACTACAGGCCAAAAGCTCTCATAAACACAGATGAAAAAATCCTCAACAAAATATTTGCAAATCAAATCCAACAATATGTGAAAGACATTATACACTACAACCAAGTAGGATTTATTCTAGGTATGCAAGGTTGGTTCAACATTTGAAAATCAACCAATCACATCAAGAAGCTAAACCAAAATATCACATGATCATATCAATAGATGCAAAAGAAGCATTTAAAAAAATTCTATTCATGACAAAAAACACTATTCATGACAAAAACTCTTAGCACACTAAGAACAGAGGGCAAGTTCCTTAACCTGATAGAAAACATTTACAAAAAAAAATCTAGTTAACACAAGAAACTAAAGCTTTCTTGCTAAGATTAGGAACAAGGCAAGGATGTCCTCTCTCACATCTTTTCAAAATTGTGCTGGAAGTCCTAGCAATTACAATTAGACCAAAAAGAGGGGGGAAAAAGGAAAAAAATTTTAAATGTACATATTGGGAAGAAAGAAATATAACTATCTTTGTTCCCAAATAATGTGATTGTGTAGAACATCTGAAAGGATCAACAAAAAGTAATAGACCTAGACATAATAAGCAATCATAGCAAGGTTCCAGGACACAAGATAATGAAAGTCAATTGCTTTCCTATACACCAATAATGAACAAGCATTATCTGGAATTACAAATACAATAGCATTTACATTAGTATCCCTCACACGAAATGAAATACATTAGCACCCCCCCAAAATGAAATACAAGTCTAACAAAATATACAAAAAGTTCTATATGAGGGAAACTATATAACTGGTGACAGAAATAAAAGAATAACTAAAGAGATAGATTCCATGTTCATGGATAGGAGGACTCAATATTGTCATGTGTCAGTTCTTCCCACCTTGATCTATAGATTCAGTGCAATCCCAAACCAAAATCCCAGGAAATTATTTTGTGGATATTGACAAATTGATTTTAAAGTTTATATAGCGAGGCAAAAGAACCAGCACAGCTAATATATAAAGCTACAGTAATTAAGACTGCGTGGTATTGGTGAAAGAAGAGACAAATTAATCAATCACACAGAATAGAGCCCAAAAATAGACCAGACAAATATAGTTAACCAAACTCTGATGAAAGAACAAAGACAACACAGTGGAGAAAAGGTAGTCTTTTCAACAAATGGTGTTGGACCAACTAGATATTTACATACAAGAAAATAAATCTAGATGCAGACCTTACACCCTTCACAAAAATTAATTCAAAGTGGATCATACTCCTAAATGTAAAACACAAAACTATAAAACTCCTAGAAGATAACATAGGAGGAAATCTAGATGACCCCGGGTTTGAATGACTTTTTTAGATATGACACAAAAAGTATGAACCATGAAATAAATAATTGATAAGCCAGACTTCGTTAAAATTACAAACTTCTGCTCTGTGAAAAACACTGTCAATAAAATGAGAACACGAGCCAAAGACTAGGAGAAAGTATTTGCAAAGACAAATCTGATAATGTACTGTCATCCAAAATATACAAAGAATTCTTAAATCTCAGTAAGAAAATGAGCAACCCAATTTAAAAAAGAGTAAAGGACCTGAACTGATACCCCACCAAAGAAGATGCACAGAAGGCAAATAAGCACATGAAAAGATGTTCAACATCGTATGTCACTGGGGAATTGCAAATAAAAACAAGATACCACTACACACCTATTAGAATGGCCACAGTCCAAACACTGACAATTCTAAAATGCTGGCAAGAATGTGAAGTAACAGGAACTTTCAATCATTGTTGGTGGAAATGCAAAAGGATACAGACACTATGGAAGAGTGAGGCAGTTTCTTTAAAAACTAAACATACTCTTAGCACATGATCCAGCAATTGTGCTTCTTAGTATTTACCCAAGGGAGCTGAAAACACACATTCACACAAAAACCTGCACATAAATATTTATAGTGGCTTTATTTATAATTGCCAAAACTTGGAAGCAACCAAGATGTCTTTCAGTAGGTGAATGGACAAATAATCTGGCACATCCACACAACAGAATATTATTTGGCATTTAAAAGAAATGAGCTATCAAACAATGAAAAGGCATGGAGAAATCTTAAATGTATATTACTAAGTGAAATACACTAATCCTAAAGGGTTACATATGGTATGATTCCAAATATATGACAATTTGGAAAATGCAAAACTATGAAGACAGTAAAGAGTATAGTGGTTGCCTGCGGTTGAGGGTGTGATAGAGACATGAATAGACAGAACACAGGATTTTTAGGGCAGTGAAGCCATCCTATAAGATACTATAACTGGATACAAACTATCATTCATTTGTCAAAACCTATAGAATGTAAAACACCAAGAGTGACTTCTAATATAAATTATAGACTTAGGGTGATAATGATGTGTTGTTAATCAATGTAGGTTTATCCACTGATTGTAACAAATATACCTTTGTGGTAGGGAATATTAGTAGTATGGGAAACTGTGTTTTGGAAGTAGGAAGTACATGGGAACACTTTGTACTTTCTGCTCAATTTTACTGCGACTCTAAAACTGTTCTAAAAAGTAAAATATTTTTTACAAATCTGAAGAAAAAGAAGTATCTTGATTAGCAATATTGTCCAAGAGATAAAACAGAAATAGAAATGAGTTCACCAATATAGCAGCTCTCTGTTCCAGATGACTCTCTGTTACTGTGCTTAATAACTGTGCAATTTTGAGCAATTTATTTAATCTCTCATTGCCTCAGTTTCCTCATCTATAAAAAGGTAGACTATTAGTACTTACCTGCTACTAATCTTAGAAAGCTTACATAAATTAACATGTGAAAAGTGCCTCTCAGAATAGCCTCTGGCATATAATTCAGTGAAGTAAATGTTATTAATTATGATTATTACCCCTTTGGTTCCAGCCACAGTTCCTATCATCATATCTGTAACACTTTCTTTCCCCTTCTTTATCAATTTTTCCAAAACCTGTCCCTCCTTAATTGCTGCACTGACTCTGCATAAAAAAAGGAAAAAAGTAAAATCTGGGTTATTTCCTACATTTGGAGAGAACTTAATCATGTTTGCAACTTCTCTACAGAATGAAAAATTCTACCAGACCAATAGACTTTAATGTAACAGAGTATGAAAAGTTCACTGATGTGTTTACAGATTCCACACTGTAACTAACCTTTAAGAAATGACTACTTGTTAAATTTGGTGTGGTATTCAAATAAGAGTTTCCACAATTATCTGAAAAGGTTATTAAAATACTCCTCCTTTTTCCAACTACATATTTGTGAGGCCTGATTTTCTTCATATATTTTAAACAAAACAAAATATTCCAAGAGCTTGAAAGCAGAAGTAGGTATGAGAATCCAGCTGTCTTTATTAATCCAATATCAATGATATTTACAAAAATATAAAATAATACTACTCTTTTCCCAATTTTTTTTGTTTGGGGAAACACAGTTATTTTTCATAAAAATATGTTATTTACTATGCAATTGTTTATTGTTATTTTTAAATGAACAGCTTTAAAATTTCTAATTGTAATTTCTAATACATAAATGAATAGATAAAACTACATGAACAAAACTCCTTGAGGATCCTCAATAATTTGTGAAGCCCACAAAAGCATGAAGCCTGCTATTCTAGTGAACTGGGTGTTAACATTGTAACCAGCCTTGGTTTAAGCTACTTGGGTAGCAGAAAAGTATAATCCTTGATAGAACTGGGGAATTTTATCAGATTACAACAAAACTCAGAAGTTTCTTTCAAAATCTTCTCACTCTCTCTCAACAAACTTCTTTCCCGGATTAAGTACCTTTTTCTAAAATGAGTTTCAATCAGTTTCAAAATCAGGAAAGAGGTGTCTGAGCTTGGTAATAAAATGATATAATGATTTACAAAGCCTACATCATCAGTTCCACTTGTCAAGAAACAATTCTTCTGATACAAAGTGAATCCATTCTGTAAATTAATAGCAAATAATCTTATTCTCTTAGAGGTCTGTCATTCATTATCATTTGCTGCTCATAAAGCTTGGTAAAGGGTACAAAAAGCTACACACTACAGAATGACATTGTTTTCACAAAGTTTAAATGAAATTATATGTTTTCAATAAGGATTAAACTAAATTATTTTGTTAGTTCCAATTCCATGAAACATACTAACTAATAACTTTTATAAGCAACTAGATCTATTACTTAAATAAGCAGATTATTTTGCTACTGAAAACTAGAAAAAAAAAGCTCTTAATGTACTCACTTTTCTCAAATGCTTTACACATACACAAAATATAATAAAAAAGTACAGAATAACCAAAAAATGTCCATAGCATTATTATGACTATATTTGAATTTGAATGATCTCTCAAAAGTGAAATATTGTAGAAGGTTCTCTGGATAACATTCTCCGTTAGTGTTTCCCAAGACCTTCATCCACATCTATAAATTTACAGCTCACTGAGACACATTTTATTGTCCAAGTTTTATATAAAAAAATTTAAAGAATCCCTTATTTTAAAAGCCTGTAAGAAAATTATTTCTTCTAATAGAAAATAATAAACACATAACATCCAGAAGGAGAATATGAGAGTTTAGGTAGTAAGACCTCCTTAGTTACTTAAATGGCCTCATTTCCCTGAATTCTGTTAAATTCTGATTTAAAAAAAAAAAAAAAAAAAGTATTAACAGTAAAACTTTTGGGAAATTCCAAGGATCATTTTTCAGATTTAATAAGTACTTCTTCAAAACTAAGCTTGCTGTGACCACAACTAAGATAGTAATGATAGTTCATGGTCAGCCTGGTCAGGTATTTTTTACTAAATTTTTCAAACAGGCTGTCAAGACAGTCAACTAGACACACTGGTTACACATGAGATCTCTTATTTGACAATTTAAAGAAATTCTTTTATACTATGCACTTAAAAATATCACGATATACTCCATAGGAAATTTGACACTGCATTCTCAAATGAAAAATATTAATACACATTCAGAAAATAAAAAATAGCTCTCACAACTGAGTTTACAAAAATGCTTTTTAAAAGAATAAAATGTAACTTTCAGTTAAATGTCTACTTTTCAAATTCACTGTATTATAAGATTAAGTAATAACAGAATATGAGGTATCAGGAGATAGCCCACTATTTAATAAGAAGTACTCCTCAGGTTTGGATCTGAAATATAAAAATGCTAGCTGGTTCAACCATTTCAAATCTTAACCAAAAGTGTGCTGAGGAAGTAATAAACTATGAGGGAGTAGATACTACAATTCCTGAACCCGAACTCAAGTCACATTTCTGACAGGAATGTGAGAGACTATTTAGACAGCTGGAAACAGGGTAGTCACTAAGAGATAGTAAGCACAATGATAAGCATTAAACAAACAGGATAAAATCAGGATTTTGCTCTCCTCAATGTCTTTATTGGCAAACAAAAAAAATTGCTATCACAGGTGCAAAAGTGTTTAGAATTGACTGTCGTAACTGACTGGCCTACATTTGCCCTCCTTTCTCAAGTCACTGAGAAAACACATATCTTTAGAGTGATATTATCAATGGACATACCATATAAACTAACAAATAATATTGTTTTCAAATATACATGATGAGTGTATGTGCAACAGTTTATGTTTCTGACTACTCCCTTCTTCTACCTGACCCTCATCATTTCACACAGAACATGGTAAAAAAAATTTTACAACATATCTGGGGACAGTCAATACAGGGATTCCTTTTCAGGATGTTATCTCTTTCTTCAGCTCCAGTTTTCTTTAAGACCTTGGCATAACCTGGAAATAAATGATACTTCAAGTTTGCAATGTTAGAACTGACAGCCATTACTAGACTCCACACATTAATGAATTACAAATACCAACTTTGTTTACTTGCTTGTTTCTTTTGCACAAATGTATGAAGTAGATCATTTGCAAATAGGCCACCTATCTGCAGACAAAAGTGCCAATAATTCCTATTTGTGAAACACTTTACATAAAATTGTATCCTACAAGACTCATTTTACAAATGACTAACCCAATGCTATGAGATGTTTAGGTCATACAGCTAGCATGTAAGAAAGGCAGGGCTAAAATTCAAGTCTCTTTATTTCTAGGAACTGTCTTTTCACTGCTGAAAAATATCTTTATAAATTACCCTATGGGTATTACTTTATGTTAATATAAATTCATGGTAGAAAAATTAGAAATGAAAAAAAAAACTAAGGTCTTTGACATGCTAAATTCTTTGACCGGCAACCTTGCAACATTTATCTCTGAATGTATGTAATACTTAGATAAAAGGGAATATATTATATATATAGTTGAGTCCTGTTTTTCTCCACCTTCTGTAACATGTACGTTTTCCCATGTACTCACCTATATATAAGAAAATTATTTCTAATGACCGAATATTACACCATTATGTAAGTATACATAGTATCATAATTTAACCAATCCCCTATTGTTGCTCATTTAAGGTGTTTCCAGTTTTTTTAATAACAAATGCTGGGATAAGCATGGTATTTTATAAATCTTTCCAGGCATGTCTCATTATTTTCTTAGGGAAGGACTGGTTTTGTAGAGCACAACCAAAATGAGCACAAAAATGTTTAATTATCCTTGAATTCCTTTTAAAGGTTAGGCAACCTCTAAATTATTCTGTTTTGCTGATAGATTTCTAAAGAGGACCGGAAAAAAAAAAAAGAAAGAAAACAAAGAACAATATTCTGACCAACAAAGAACTGATTTGTGAAATAAAGTAACAGAAACTTTGGGAGACTGAAATCTGTTGCTAAGCCAGACCAGGGTAATGTCAAGTGTTTGCTGACATTACCATATATATACAGTTTTTAAAAGTTCAGAGAAAACTCTGTAGTCATAAGAGAAGCCAATTTGAGATTTGGGAAACTCTTCAATGATTTTTTACCATAAAATAATGGGAATTACATATACGTGTCTAATTTTAGTGGACAGTTTTTGATGAAGTATACTTAAAAAAAGACTATACTCAAAATAATTTGCTTTAAATAACATTAATTTAAATGGCTCATCTATACTACTTTTAGTAGAAATTTACATTGTTATTTTATTACTACTACAATTTACATTGTCCTTATCAGTATAAAACTTTTATTATGTGTAAGATGATTGTGTGCCTAGAGAATCCAAGCAAATTGTCTACATACTGTTTGAATTAGTAAGAGGTTAGTTTTGTTTGTAGATATAAGAACATGTCAAAGTCAATAGTTTTCTTTTATATCAGCAATAAGTAACTAGGGAAAAAAATGCTATTCATAATAACACATTCTCAAAGCAAGAGAATGAGGTAACTTAATGTCTCAAGTTTTTAATATTTTGGCATATCAGTCTCATAAAGAGCCCTAAATATAAGGCTTTAAATGTAAAATTTCAAGAAGCAAACTCCAAAGAGAAAAATGAACATTTGGAACAGATTCTAATATTCAAGTTTTGAAAAAATACACCTGCACATGATTTACAAATTTAAAACAATTCCAAGAGCAAGAGCACAAAATAAGTTATTAAGAATTTCCAGTTAAGCATGGCAGATGAAACAAATGTGTTTACCTCTAAGACCTCCTGAAAATCCTCCAAAATTACAATTAAAAAAATACAAACAGCAAAGCAATGTGAAAAGAGGTAACAACAGGTTTAAAATGTTAAGATTTTGGAAGCAGAGAATCGGTTTACGCTACAAATTCTGGGAAAAGATAAGGAATGGGAGGCACCATGTATGTATGAATGTCACCAAATATGGAATAAAGATCAAACAAACAAAAAAGGAACTCTGTGGCCATAAAGACAATGCAAGGAGAAACAGAAAGCTTTTAACAAAGGAGAATGAAGGCTTCAAAATCATTAAGAAGAGTTTATATATCAAAGACCATTTACAGAACAAGAGATGAAATTAAAAAAAATTTTAAGTAATAATAAAGGAACTAGAACACTGTCCCAGTAGATGCCCAAAATGGATAAATGGAAAATGGTAGAGAAATAAGTAAAAAAAATTGGATCACTGCAGGAGTTCTAATTCTTAGAACAGGAAATTCAGAAAGCGTACATATAAAAAATTTATAAAAGAAATAACAACACAGCCCTATCCTGCCCAAATGAGACAGGAATCTTAGGACAGGACTAAATTTCCTTATGTCTAGCATAATCAATTGATGTTTTTTAAGACCCATTAATTTTAACATATCATCATAATATTTCAGAAAATGAAAGATAAAGAGAAGATCTTAAAAGTTTCCAGAAAGAAAAAAAAAATCAATATTTTACAATGGATCAAAAATCAAAATAGCAATAGAAACCTCTTAATATAATTAATCACATTAATAGATATAATCAGAAAAATAATAAAATCAACTCCAAAATTAAAAAAATAGTACATAATTCATCACTCCCATTCTTAAATAATATAATGAGTTCCACTATCACTGATATTATTTACTGGACGTAGCTGAAGCAATTACACTGGAGAAAGAAATTAAAGACACAAAAATTAGAAGGCAAAACTATTATTTGCCAATGATATGATTATATAACCTAGAAAACTGAAGTGGATCAACTAAAAAACTGCTATAAACAACAGGAGAATACAACAAGATAATAAAATATAAAATTAACATATATAGATGACTCTCACTTTGGACTCTCACCTTTACCCTGTACACTGAACCACCTTAAAAAGCTGGACAAAATGTATGAAATAATGGTTTGCAAGACCCTGGATATCAGACAATGAAGGACAAAGATCCTTGAAAGGCAGGAAACAATGTGTGCTCTACTACTGGCCCCGATTCCTGCCTTGAGAGAGATTAGAGGCCAAGTGGAGAGAGGAGAAACAAAGTCAAAGCTTAGGGGACTCCCTAGATAACGACACATAGCCAAGGCGCTTTGGAGACCATGGCAGCTAAAGTTGTTAGGACAGAACACCGGATAGGAGGGATCTGCACAGAGAAAGAACGTGGGAGATCTTCAGAGGGTTCCTCTCAGGAATTCAGCAGGGTACTTGATCAGTGTATGTGTGTGACGAAAACCAACTGCCCAAAGAGCCACCTGAAAAGATTACAGAAAACAGTGCCCATCATTTAAGCATGACTGAGAAAAGTGCCTATTCCCACCATCGAAACTAGAAAAATTCATAATTCATGGGACACTGAAGAGAGTACACAGAAAGGTCTTGCATCAGTAGTGGGAATAATTAGTCCTAGACTAGATTTTCTCTGAACTCACATAACAAATCATAACAGCAAGATCCAAAGAGATCAAATTGTTTACAAACAACTGCATCTCAGAAGCTTAAGATTTATAGAAATACAAACTACCCACCACGCATCGAGATAAAATACATGATGTCAGGCATTCTATTAAAGATTAACAGACATGCAAAGAGATAGGGAATGATAACACATAATGAGGAGAACAAGCAATCAAAACTGATCTAGAATGACAGATGATAGAATGAACAGAAAAAGTAGTGGAAAATGCTACTATAACTGATTCCCATATGTTGAAAAAGTTAAATAGAGACACGGAACACACAAAAAAAGACTCAACTTAAACCTGTAAAGATGAAAACTACAGTCTATAAGGATTAAAAAAATATCTGACGGGATGAACAACCGACTAAATGTTACAGAAGAAAAGATTAGTAAACTTGAATTCACACCAATAAAAATTATCTAAAATGAAATACAGACAGAAAAAAGAACCCTCCAAAATGAAATTAGCGTCAGTGAGCTCTGGGACAACTTCAAGCAAACTAATATATGGGTAATAAGGATTGATGAAGTAAAGAGGAAAAACAGAAAAAAACATTTGAAGAAATAATGGCCAAGAATGATATCAGATGAAAAATATGGATCTCTACAAAACAATAAAGAGCACGAAAAGTGGTAACTACATGGGTAAATACATATAATTTAATATTATTATTTTACTCTGTTTTAAAGATGACTGGCTATATGAACAAAATAACATTGCAGCATGGGGTTTACAGTATGTATAAAAGTGAAATTTATGTCAACAATAGCTCAAAAGTCGGGAGGGGAAAATAATAAAAGAGAACAGTAGTCCTGTATGGTTCATATACTATAGGAAAGGTAGTATAGTATCACTTGAAGGTAGAGTATGATAAGTTAAATATACCGTAAGTTAAAGATGTATAAACCCAAGAGATGACAGAACAGAGCTAAAACTAGTAAGTAAACAGAGGAAATAAAATGGAATAATCAAGAAAAATGCTTGGTTAAATCTAAAAGAAAGCAGAAAATAATGGGGAAGAAAAGGCCAAGGAGATGAACAGAAAGCAAATAGTAAAATAATAGACTTAAGCCTAAACATACTAATAATCACATTAAACGGCAAAGATACTGAGATTTGATTAAAAAGCAAGACCCAACTGTATGCTAACCATAAGAAACACTTTAAAAACAAAGACCCAAAGAAGTTAAAAGAAAGAGGATGGAAAACAGAAATCATATGCTTACATTAACCAAAGCTGAGTGGCTATGTTAATACAGTATTAATGTAAATTAGAGAACAAAGAATTATAACAGGAACAAATAAGGCATTTTACATTGACAATATGGGCCAATTCATTAAGGGGTTATAAAATCCTAAATATTTATGCCCTTAATGAAGACCTGCAAAATACACAAAACATATCTGATAGAAATGAAAGGAAAAAAGATACAAATTTCCTCTATTTAGTCAAAGATTTCAAAATCCTTCTCTCAATAAATGATAGAACAAGTAGAACCAAAAAAAAAAAAAAGGATGTAGAAGATTTGAACAATAATATCATCCAACTTAACCTAATTGATGTTTCTAGAACACTTCACACAACATCAGCAAAATACACATTCTTTTCAAGCATAGTTGGGACATTTACCAAGATAAGAACATATTCTGGGCCATAAAATAAGTTGTAATAAATTTTAAAAGATTCAAGTCATGAAAACTGTTCTCGTACCACAAAGGAATTAAATTAAAAATCAAAAACAGAAAGATCTCTGGAAAATGTACAGTATCTAGAAACTAAATAACACATTTCTAAATAATTCATGGGTTGAAGAAGTCAAAAGGGAAATTATAAAGTACTTTTGACTAAATGAAAATGGAAAGAATATCAGATGTTGGGGGATGCTACTAAACCAGGACATAAAGGGAATTTAGGGCACTAAACACTTAAAATAGAAAAGAACAAAGGTCTCAGTCAATGAACTCATCTTTTACCTTAAGAAACTCGATAAAGAAAAAATTGAATTCAAAAGAAACAGAAAAAAAGGAAATAATAGGGATCAAAACAGAAAACAATTGAATATTGATAAAAGAAAGTAAAAGTTAGTTCTCTGAGAAGACAAAAAATATGACAATCTTCTAGCAAGACAACTGAAAAAAATTTAAAACACAAATTGCCTATATCAGCAATGAGACAGATGACATCACTAGAGATTCTACAGCTATTAAAAGGACTATAGGGAATCGTATGAATAAACTTTGCAAATAAACTTGACAATTAGATAAAACAGACAAATTATCTGAAAGACATGAACTATCCAAGCTCACTCATGAATAGCCTAAACAAGCCTACATTTATCAAAGAAATTGACATTATGGTTAAAAACCTTCCCATGAAAACTACAGTCCTAGATGGCTTCATTAGTGAATTCTACTAAATATTTAAGGACTCAATAATAATAGCAATTCTACACAAACTTTTTCAAAAGATTGAAATGGACTGAATACATCCCCACTCATTCTATAAGGCCAGTATTATCCTGATACCAAAACCTGACAAAGACATTATAAAAAAAGAAATATGCCTCATGAGCATAGTTGCAAAAATTCTTTAAAAAATGTTTTTTAGTGACCTGAATCTAACAATATAGAAAAAGGCTAATATGAGGTCTGACAATTAAGTTAGCAAATTTGCCACCATGTGCTTATATTGGCATCAATATACAAACACTTTGGTAAGGTTTCATAACCTTGGTATATCAGCATCTCATAGCTGTATTCGTGTCAACGTGTGGCAGTGTCTTGCTGAGTGGCGTTCATTATTCTTGTTACATGTTTTTGTGTGCCGTTGTGAGAATGTCTGAGCTTGAATTGGAGCAATGAACAAACATTAAATTTCTTGTTAAACTCGGCAAGAGTGGAAGTGAAATCTGGGACATGTTAGTCCAAGTTTATGGGGATAATGCCATGAAGAAAATGGCAGTGTACAAATAGATTAAATATTTTTCTGAGGGAAGAGAATGCATCACTGATGAAGAAAGGTCAGGGCAGCCAGTAACGAGCAGAACTGACGAAAACACTGCAAAAATTCGTTGAACTGTGCATCAAAATCGTTGGCTGACTGTGAGAAGCATAGCAGACCAAGTAAACATTGATAGAGAAACAGTTAGGAAAATCTTGACTGAAAATCTTGGCATGAGAAAGGTGTGTATAAAAATGGTCCCGAAGGAGCTCACCGATGAACAAAAGCAAAGGAGAGTCAAAGTTTGCCAAGACCTTTTAGAGAGGCAAGACAATGTTTTGGGCCATGTGATGAAACATGGGTGTACCAATAGGACCCTGAAACAAAGCATCAAAGCACACAATGGGAGTCAGCCAATTCTCCACGACCAAAAAAGTTCCGTCAGTCCAAATTAAGAGTCAAAACAATATTGCTAACCTTTTTTTGTATCAGGGGGATTATTTATTATGAATTTGTACCAACTGGACAGTTAACCAAGTTTACTATTTGGAAGTGCTGAAAAGGCTGCATGAAAAAGTTAAATGATCTGAACTTTTCACCAACAATTCATGGTTCTTGCATCACGACAATGCACCAGCTCACACGGCACTGTCTGTGAGAGAGTTTTTAGCCAGTAAACAAATAACCATATTGGAACACCCTCCCTACTCACCTGATCTGGCCCCCAATGACTTCTTTCTTTACCCGAAGATAAAGAAAATATTGAAAGGAAGACATTTTGACATTAGGGCACGAAGCTAATACGACAGCATGTCTGATGGCCATTCCAGAAAAAGAGTTCCAAAATTGCTTTGAAGTGGATTAGGCACTGGCGTTAGTGCATAGCTTCCCAAGGGGAGTACTTCGAAGTGACCATAGTGATATTCAGCATTGAGGTATGTAGCACATTTTATAGGATGAGTTCGCGAACTTAATTGTCAGACCTCATACACCATGATCAAGTATCCATCCCAGTAATACAGGGTTGCTTTATATTTGAAAGCAATCAGTGTAATTCATCATTTTAACATGTTTGCACAAGAAATTAAAACAAACTAAAAAAGAAAAATTATATGATCATTTTAATTGAAGGAGAAAAAGCATTTGACAAAATTCAGCATCTTTTCTGTTAAAAACTCTGAGCATGCTAATAATAAAAGTGAATGTCCTTAACCTGACAAAAAGCATCCATGCAAAAGCTAACATTATACTTAATGTTGAAAAACTGAATGTTTTTCTGCTAAGATCAAGAACAAGATAGGCATGTCTGCTGTCACCACTTCTATTCTACTTTGTGTTGCAGGTTCTACCCCAAGCAATCAGGTGAAGGGTGAAACGGGGGAAGGAGGAAGAATGGAAGGGAGGAATCTATGCATGTGTATAAATATTCAAGTTTAATTTGAATAGTACAATGAAACCCATCTACCCTTATCTAGATTCACTGCCAACATTTCACCACATATAAATATTTAGTTTTCCTTCATGTATCTTATTTAGCCTTTAAGGTAGAATTTATTAAGTTTGTAGTTACTAAAGTTGAAATTTTATAAATAGCTTCTAAGAAAAGATAAATCATATTATCAAGACTTTGAATATTTTATGAGAACATTAAGATTCCAGTCAATACAAAGAATTAAGATTTCAAAAATCTTACAGACCCAATAAATTTGCTCACTTCCTGAAACTTACTGCCCTTTAAAGAGTCAGGAAATAGCTTATTAGTTATAGATATACTTTTAATTGAAAAATGGAAATTAAAAAAATACTCATAAGAATTCCTTGATTTTTTTTTTTAAGAATTAAAACTCAAAAGTTAGTGCTTAAATAAAGGAAACAGGTGAGTTGCAATTCCTCTTCCTTTCTGTTTTATAAACACTGGAATTTTACTAATTTTCTGGATAACAAATGGAAGTGATGCTATCATTTGGGGCTTTTCCACTTAATAGTTGCATTACCATAATCTCAAAAAACAAAGAACCCATGGAATCTTGATTTTAACTGACTCTTTCAAAAGACTACAGAATGTGGCTAATATTACATGAAATTTAAACTTGAGAAATTACATAATTTGTGAAACATTAATTTGCATTCTTGTCCTTTAAAGTGCTTCAAAATTGCCCAAAGGAGAAGTTAACGAGAATTACTGGTTTTCTACTTAAAGAAAATAGAATTCAACCGCCTGCTAGAACCTAACACACAGCCTCATATAAAGGGCAAAAGGAATGCAAGAGGTATTATTCTTTTTAAGGGAAAAGTTTATAAACCAAGGGGAAAAGTAGATGCTACCTACCCGAGGAAAAATAACTTATTAGGAGGTCTGAACAGGGAAAAAACCACACAAGATGAAATCTTTTATGACATAAAATTACATACTATATATTAAGCTCAGTATGCTAAAAGTTGGCTTCAAAACAAAGTACATGCAAAGTCTCAACAAAATATCAGCAAATTGAATTCTATAGTATATAAAAAGAATACTAAACCCAAATAAGTGGGGTTTATCCAGGCAACTTAAGACTGGTTCAATATTCAAAAACAAATCAATATAATCCATCATATTAACAGTCTAAAGCAGGGGTGTCAAAACTGCAGCCAGTAGGCCAACTGCGGCGCAATCCATTGTTAATTGGCCCGCAGCAAATTCCAAAAATATATTTAGTTTACTTAAATAAACCAGGTGAGGCAATACATACTTCACCTCAAGTGAGTGGCCCAGCTGTTTGTGTATTTTACCTCACATGGCCCTTGGTAAAAAACGTTGAAAAAAGTTTGGACACCCCTGGAAAGAGAAAAAACTACATCACAGTATCAGTAAATCAGAAAAAGCAGTTAACAAAATTTCAACACCCATCTGGATAAAATTCTCAGCAACCTGGGAATACAAGGCATCTTCCTCAATCTGATAAACGGTACACGCAATAAACCTATAGCTAACATCGTCATTAATGGAGAAAAATGTAACACTTTCCTTAAGAACCGGAACAATGCAAGGATATATACATTCACCATTCTGGCAAGAAAAAGAAAGAAAAGACATATAGACTACAAAAAAAGAAATGTCCCAGTTTACAGGTAATAAGAATGTCTATGTCAGGGGCGGCCTGGGAGCTCAGGCGGTTAGAACTCCGTGCTCCTGATGCAGAAAGGCTTCCGGTTCGATTCCCACATGGGCCAGTGGGCTCTCAACCACAAGGTTGCCAGTTCAATTCCCCGTGTCCTGCAGGGATGGTGGGCTGTGCCCCCTGCAACTAAGATTGAACACGGCACCTTGGGCTGAGCTGCGTCTGAGCTGCCGCTGAGCTCCCGGATGGCTCAATTGGTTGGAGGGCATCCTCTCAACCACAAGGTTGCTGGATAGACTCCCATAGGGGATGGTGGGCAGCGCCCCCTGCAACTAAGATTGAACACGGCACCTTGAGCTGAGCTGCCGCTGAGCTCCAGGATGGCTCAGTTGGTTGGAGGGCATCCTCTCAACCACAAGGTTGCCGGTTAGACTCCCACAAGGGATGGTGGGCAGCGTCCCCTGCAACTAAGATTGAACACGGCACCTTGAGCTGAGCTGCCGCTGAACTCCTGGATGGCTCAGTTGGTTGGAGTGCGTCCTCTCAACCACAAGGTTGCCGGTTAGACTCCCTCAAGGGATGGTGGGCTGTGCGCCCTGCAACTAGCAACGGCAACTGGACCTGGAGCTGAGCTGCGCCCTCCACAACTAAGACTGAAAGGACAACAACTTGAAGCTGAACGGCACCCTCCACAACTAAGATTGAAAAGATAACAACTTGACTTGGGGGAAAAAAAGTCCTGGAAGTACACACTGTTCCCCAATAAAGTCCTGTTCCCCTTCCCCAATGAAATCTTAAAAAAAGAAAAGAAAAGAAAAGAAGCAAGGATTTGAATAGACATTTCTCCAAAGAAAAAATACATATGACCAAAAACACATGAAAAGATGTTCAACATCATTAGTCATTAGAGAAATGCAAATAAAATACACAGTGAGACAGCACTTTACACTCATTAGAATATAATCAAGTGATAAAAGTGTTGGCAAGGATGTGGAGAAACTTGGAACCCTCATACACTACTGGTGGAAATATAAAATGGTGCCCCCCCTCTTGAAAAACAATCTGGCACTTCAGCACAAGGTAAACACAGAGCTACCATATGACCCAAGAGAAATGGAGATGTGTCCACACAAAAACTTGTCCATGACGATTCACAGCACATTATTCACAACAGCCAAAAACTGGAAACAATCCAAATGCCCTTTAACAGATAAATGGATAAACAAATTGTGGTATAGCCACATAATGGAATAGTAAGTAATAAAAAGGAACAAACTACTGATACATGCAACAACTTAGATGAATCTCAAATATCTTATGCTAATTGAAAAAAACTAGGACCTAAAGGTTATATACACTGTATGACTCCATTTACACGGCATTCTCAAAAGGATAAAACTACAGTAATGGAAAGGTATCAGTAGTTGCCAGGGGTTTTGAGTGGCAGGGACATGATAATAAAAATGATAATAAAGGGACAGCACGTGGAAGTTTGTTGGACTGATGGAATTGTCCTGAATCCTGAATGTAGTGGGGGCTACAGGGATCTAATCGTATGTTAAAATTCACAGAGCTGCACACTAAATAAACAAAAAGGTCAATTTTACTGTATAATAATTTAAACAATAAAACTTTTTCGAACATTAACAAACAATTCTATTAATCCGACCCAGTAGCTTCCTATGAAAATAAAATAAAAAAATAAAGTAAAAAAATAAACATGGCTAAATCGGAGTGTTTACAGTCAAATAGGATATTTTTCCAGGGGTTTCTGATTACTTAGAAAAAAAGTAGGTGTTGAGTGTGCCACAATTTATGTTATGGTTTCCCTAGAAGACCGGGAAATGAGGATTTCAGTACATGTAGTTTATTTGGGAGATAATCCCAGGAAACTGTGATAGGGGAATAGGAAAACAAAGGCAGCTACGCTCTATGTTAAAATGAGCAGGCTACAGTTGCGGCAACTGGAGCTTACCCATGCTGAGGAATTCTGAGACACAGTGCAGGACATGCATTCGAGTTGTCCCACTCAAACGGGAAAGGAACTAGACGTTTTGCCCTCAGTTTCTGTAAGTCATCAATTGAAGGCAGCTCCTGAGAAGCATGAATTGCCCAGAACTTGTGGCGTGCCAATCTGCAGGGGCAGAGCAGACGACACTTCAGGACAAAGAAGTCCCTCGAGCTAAAAATCACAGCTTCTGCCAGTCAGATAACAGAACAATGGGCATAGAAATGGAAGGTACTAATGGAAAATGGCTAGGGTACTGAGGAAAATGGACAGTACACTAACAGCGTTTGCTCCAGATGGGTAAACATGTATGGTTGGATATGAACAGAATTATCTCTTAAAAAAAAACAAGATACTGTCTGTTGAGGGTCAAAAGAGAAAGGTCACTTTACTTTCAATTCTTTTTGAATTTTTCACCATAAATATAAATATTATCTTTTGAAGCCTAACCACAATTATCCAAGAGAGAGATGATGGCAGCTGGGATTGTGCTAATAGTGTTGAGAGATGGGGAAGAATAAGTAGGTTCTTTGAAAGTGCAGTTAATGTGATGAATGGAGTATGTGAGGGAAAGAGAAGAACCTTGAAAGAGATTTAGGTTTCTGGGGTCTAAGCAACTATATTGTTAAATGGGGTCAATAATAGTACCTTTTTCGTAGGGTTGTTGTGAAAATGGACGTGCTTAGAATGGTGCCTACCATGTAAATGAGTACTCAATAACGGATACATCAAGAAAAATAAAGTAGGCTTGTACATACACTTAGCTATATTTATGTGTTTCATATATTCCTCATGAAATTGAAATGCAATTTTTATTTTCAAATTATTAAATTGCTTATTAAATTGAAATTAAGCAATAGCAATTTCTTTAACAAACGACTTGCTAGGAAAATCAGGCAAAGAAGAAAATTATCAACTAAGAAAGATTTAAGAGATCTATCAACTAAAAGCAACATATGGAACTTGTTTGGATTTTGATTCAAGCAAACCAACTGTGAAAGACAGTGGAAGCACAACACACACACACACACACACACACACACACAGGTAAAGGGGGAAATATGAAGACTGTTGGATATCTGGTGATATTAAGACGTTATTGTTAATTTTTTTAGGTATGATAACATTGCGGCTGTATTAAAAATCAAAAAAAGGTCTTAACTTTTAGAATACAGTGTACTGAAATACTTATGAATGAAATCATAAGTTGAATCATATGGAATTATCTATTTGTAGGTAAAAAGTGGATGGATATATACACGTTCATATGATCCAATTGATATAATATCTGTGGTTTGTTTCAAAATAATCTAACTGGAAGGGTATGACATTGATGAGTAGATAGAGCTTATCAATGAAAAAAGAATGAGCCAGAGTTAATGACTGTTATAGTTAGATGATAAGTACATGGTATTTCATTATTTTGATGTTTTAATTTTTCTATGTTTTTAATGAAAAGAGAGAACCCCCATCTTATATAATGATGCCTTGTCCAACGCTCATTGGCACTCTATATGACACACAGTAAATATCAAAAATATAGATGTTGAAATGATGTCTAAACCAATATTCTTAGAAAGGCCCATCTATAAGAAATGATGGGCTAACAAAAACACAGCTAAGGGTATAATCTGTAATCGACAACCTAGAGGAAGACTAAAAATAAAAGTAACAAATTAGACCAGCAAAGGAAGACAAATAAAAAACCAAAAATTAGAAACAAAATGTTCTTCAAATAAAACTCTCACTTGCGCCTTACTATGATTGAATCTTCATTCTGCAGATTTGACTATCTGTTAAGGTTTAGGACAGTTATATGTTCTTAACACAATCTTTTCACCTGCTTTTAGTCAGTATTTTAAATGATTTCATTTAGGCTGATTAAAAACATTTGCTCCAAATTCTATTACCTATCCCTGTTTACCAGATGCAGATGTAGGCACAGACTAGGTAGAGGATATAGAAAATTCTAAATTATGTCCATTAAGCTCTCTAGAGTCATTTTTTATTACATCACAATTTTAAACCTATATAAAAGATTTCTTAAAAAATAAGACATTTCTTGCTTATAGGCAGTCAAATGTTGTCTATACATGTAATATATATTACATACAATTTGCAAATATAGTCAATGTTAATAATGATAGACTCATTCTATCTTGGATCTCTCTGGAAGATTTTATTAAGACATAATAGTTCAAAAGTTATAGAAAAAATATTTCTGAATATTACAAAGAACCTTTTAATAATGATAGCTGTCAAACAATGGAATTAACTATCTCCTAGAGAATAAGAAAGTACCCTTACTGGACATAGTGAACCAAAAGCTAGATGGCAGCTTATCAGATATACTAAAAAAATAGATTAATAAAGAAGGATGACTTAATAATCTCATGGCCTCTGAGAAAAGAAAAGAACTGATTCCTGATTCTAGCCCTAACTTAGGTTATGATTTTGGTGAAATTACCTAATTTCTCTGAACCTCAGTTTTTCTTGAACATAAAATACATTTTATTTTGCTGGTAAGATTAAAATTTATAATGCAGGTAAATTGTTTAGCACAGTAACTGGGGCACAGTAAATGCTTAATAAACACTATTATGGAAACTTTAGACTGTCACACAGCTGGTACTCAGATACACTAGCAATCAATGTCACCTTCACTGCTACTGCTATTGCTATTACACAAGGGATAGTAAGTGGTTGATGAATGAAACAGACGAAACCTCTTCACCTGAGACATAAGGGTGGGATAGTAAAAGGAACAGAAGGCCATTGTTGGAGGATAGGATCCAGGTCCTGTGTGTCAGAATTTCTAGAAGCAATAGGTGCAGTGATGGTGACCCTGAGGCTGATGGTAATTAATTCAATTAGTTTACTGAACAACTAGTATGTGTCAAGCACTGAAAATAGTGTATCAAAGATAAAATCCCTGCCTTGTGGGAGTTTACTTTGCAGTGTTCCTGGTGATTCCAATAATGCACTGCTGTTACTTAAAGTAATTCAAGAAAACTCCTGAACCTGAAATGTGTGTATAGTAGCTGTCTCTTTTGTGAACCCAGGCAAGGGTGCTGGGAATGGCTACATCCCCTTAAGTGGCTGGTACTATAAAGTTTGCTAAAGAATAACACTTCAAAATACAGTGGTACCTGATATAAAACCATCAAATATAAAGTAGGTAAACCTCACAAAACACCTGTAATAAAATCTGTTAGCAGCTACGGATCAAATGAAAGTATGTTTCCAAGTATCAATTCAATTCATGGCTAAGATTTCAATGGCAAAAATAACCCAAGTCTTACTGTAAATCTTGACTGTTTGCAACACTACACACAAGCTATCATTCTTCAAAACACAAGATACAGTGTAACTTGTGATTTGGAAATAAATCAAAATATTCATCTAAGGAAAATAATGAAATACGATTCAAGCAGTTCAAAATTTGTTAGTTTTAGTTTCATAAGCTTTATAAAAATATGTTTGGTATGAAATGCTAACACTGTTTTTGATAAGACCTGTCTAAACAAAATGAGCATTATTTACCAAAACAGAAAAACAATGTTTTACCCTGATATGGGCAGTTGACTAGCTTTAAATTCTATCATTTATCAGTCACCCAGAATATTTATTGCTTATTTACTTAATGCAGCCTTTCTGAGAAAGGCACTTGCAGAATATTCACTGGCTGCTAAATATTATTGTTAGAAGCAGCAACCAGAGATGGTTATCTGTTTAAGCTGTTTATCTTTGTCCCTTGAAAAAAAATTACAGCAAACAGAACAAAATGTTCTACTGCAAAAGCGCAGTCTAAAAGTATCTGGATAATAACAAAATGGGTGTTTCCATGGAAATTAGAGGTAACAATCTTTGAAAAGCAGGCTGGGGGGCGGGAATCTACTTTTCAATAATTACATTATTAAAAAACAAAACATACGAGGTTGGACAATTAAGTTGGCAAACTCATCCTAAAAAAAAATGCTACATACCTCATTGCTGAGTATCACTACAGTCACCTTTGAAGTACTCCCCTTGAGAAGCTATGCACCAATGCCAGCACCTAGTTAGTCTACCCTTCAGAGCAATATTGGAACTCTTTTTCTGGAACGGCCATCAGAGCTGTCGTCGTATTACCTTGATGTCCTGATGTCCTGAATGTCATCAAAATGTCTTCCATTCAATACTTCCTTTATCTTTGGGTAAAGAAAGAAGTCATTGGGGGCCAGATCAGGTGAGTAGGGAGGGTGTTCCAATACGGTTATTTGTTTACTGGCTGAAAACTCCCTCACAGACTGTGTCATGTGAGCTGGTGCATTGTCATGATGCAAGAGCCATGAATTGTTGGCGAAAAGTTCAGGTCATCTAACTTTTTCACGCAGCCTTTTCAGCACTTCCAAACAGTAAACTTGGTTAACTGTTTGCCCAGTTGGTACAAATTCATAATGAATAATCCCTCTGATACCAAAAAAAATCTTAGCAACATCGTTGCAACAAGTTCGCAAATTTAATGACCTCGTATAAAGAGAAAACTTTTCCCTTGAAAAAACAACGTCCAAATCACTCATTCACACAAGAAAATTGAGAGCCATACCTAACCAGCGTGTGCCTAGACCCAAGCATCAATAAGGATGAAGATTCAATAGCAAGGTTTGACCTACATAGCAAACAAAAAAGGAAAAGAAGAAATAGCTAAGTGGTCTCCAATCAGATTAGATCATGAGAAAATGTTTGGCATATAAAATACACTAACAGTACCCCTTATGTTTACATAGCACCTTGGCATTTTTAAAGCACCAGGGTTTTAGATGAAAGATCAGCTTACTCAGTGAAATTTTTGCTCACTTCCTGAAGAGAAATTGCTCCTTTTGGGGGGTATCCTCTTAATTTGTTGTTTAATAACTGTATTTGAGCATTTATCATAGACCACCTTATATTACAATTGATTATAAAACAAGCTGTATGTCGCATTATATTATAAATAACCATAGAGCTGTGGTTTATTCAATTACTTCTCTAGAACCTTGCAATATGTCTCTCTCTAAACAGGTGATAAGTAAAACTTTGAATTTGACTCTATTATCCTCTACAATGACACAACTATCCCATGAGATAATGAAAGCAGATATCATACCTATTTTTTAGAGGAGGAAACTGAAATACAGAAAGGTTAAATAATGTGCCCAAATTCACCGAGGTAGGCTCTAAGACCTCAGATTTCCAGGCTAATAATGTGCCTTTGTACTACAATGTTTAGAAGACTTGGTGAGCAGAAATTCATGGAGAATTAATTCACAAAATTTGGACTGAAACTAAGCAATCAAAAATTTGCAATGCTCTATAAAGAAACCACTTATGTATTACCTATGGCAGAGGACCAGTAAAAGAATAACATTTGATTTGTAATTCTGAGTTTTCCTCTCTGGTCCATTGAGAATCAGGAGGAGTTAAACCAGGTATATTTATTCTCAAATCTACTAACCTACGAATGTGACTTCAAATCAGGATGGCATAATAGTGAACCTTCGATCATTAACTGTATACCAAAACATGCACAGCACATATCAAATATATGAAAAGATAACAAAAGACACAGCCAGGTTCAAAAACAAGATAAACATCTCCAGTGGCCAGTAATAAAACAGAAATGGTTTTTTAAAAACAAAGTAAACTTAGCTAAAAGCTCAGGCCTGTTGACTATAGATTTTAAACAGGAGTGACAGAGTTCAGTACCACACCTGCCCTGGCCTCCAAGCAATAAGCTGCTGGTTCAAGAAAGGAGGCTAGAAAACACACAAATACAAGCAGTCAACCTTCATCTGGGGCTTTTAGAAAAATGCCTGCCCAAGCGGTGGAGGGAGAGAGTGCTGACATCACCCATTAACCTATTACTAGAAACTGAACCGAAGTACCAAATGTTTGTCATCTCTCCAATATAACTTGTGATAGAATCACTGAAATTCTGGAATAAGACTTGGTTCTGAATTTGGGACGGAAGGGTAAAGTGAAAGTTAACTGAACACCTAGCGACAGATAGGTATAAGAGAGAGGAGAAGGGAAGAGAAAAACAACAACAGAAAAATAACTCCCACTGAAAATGAGCCTGCAAACAATATTCAAAATTGTATGGGGAAATTTAATGGTAAAAATTATAGCCATCAAAAAGAATAATCAGAACGTCTATTTACTCTGTATGAAATTAATTTTATAGAAATAAATAACAAAAATGTTTAAAATAAGTTCATACAGAATGTTCAAAGAGATAAATGAGAGCAAAAATTCAATTGAAAATGAATAAGAAATAATGAAAACAAAAGCAGGGAAAGAAAATCGGTATGAAGAGAACTCAATTAGAAAATTTAAAAATAAAAATAGTAACTGAAACGAACAAAAAACTCAATAGGTGAAATAAACGCTTCTCTAGATAAAGAGAGAATTCTTTAATTAGAAGACAGTCCTAGTACATTCACCAAAAACTCAGCAGAGTCAGAAAAAACAACTTAACTGAAACCACAGCTAAAAGACACATAAGATAGATTGACAGGCTCTAATAGTCATGTAATACGAATTTAGGAAAAAGGGACAGAATGAAATGGTGAAGAAACAATTGCTGAAAATTTGAGAACAAAAGAAAAATCAATCTTCATATTAATAATGAAACTAGACATTTGGAGTCAGCATCAAGAGAAAATTTTTTGAGATTGTTTCTTAATCTGTGATTTTCTGAGAAATCATAGATTTCTCCCCTTTCTCAGTATCCTACCAATCTATCAAATTACACATTCTCATGAAACTAAAGATAAATGGACCGGTTGGGTCAGATGGCGTCTGGTGGGAGTAAGAGGGATAGTTTCAGTAATCCAGCTGTAAGGGCTAGAGTTGTCTGATAGGAGTGGAATATAGACAATCTGTTACCAGGGCTCCAGGCAGAGTTCATTTGACAGGCAGGGCAAGTGCAGTCAGATGGTGGCTTTACTCTTTTGCTTTATCTCTCTCTTCTATGCAATTCAAGTAAACTCAAATAATAAGTCAAATTCACAATAAGCACTGAGTACAAGATCCTGTACTACATACGAGAAAGGTTACAAAAGCTATCTTACCTTTAAGAGTTTACCATTTAGATAAAACAAGATTTAAGAAAACTGAGAAGTAAAAGATAGGCCAAGATGAAGTAATAGGGGACTAGATCTAATCTCCTGCCAGAAACAGATATTTTAAAAACGAAAAAAACTAGGCAAAATATTTAAAATAGTTTTCAAGAAACTGGACATCAGGTAATAAAGGGCAGTGACCCATGAGAGATGAGGTGACCCCTCTGATTGCCGCAGCTTCCCAGAGTTTCCAGATTGCAGTACAGAGAGGGATAAAGTCCCACAGACTCCCAGAGTTGAGAAGACAGAGCAGATACCCAGAAAGACCAAGGGAGCTAGAGTTTGCAGAGCAAAGTACTACAGCAGAGAGAAATGCTCAGAGAGAAAAATCCAGAGGGTTTTTGCAGAGGGTTCCCCTCAAGTATTCAAGAGAATCAATCAGAAGCAGAATAAGATAAATAATAAAGATGAGAAGGGGTTTAAAAAAAACAAACAGAAAACAATACAGAAAAGTCAATGAAACCAAAAGTTGGTTCTCTGAAAAGTTCAATAAAATTTATAAACTTCTAGCCAGACTGACCAAAGAAAAAAGAGAAGACACAAATTATCTACATCAGGAATAAAAAAAATTACTACAGATCCAACAAAATACCATAATAAGGGAGTAATTCAAATAACTTCATGTCCATAAACTCAATAACTCAGATGAAAAGGATAATTTTTTTAAAAGACACAACATTTCAAAGACACTGAAAAAGAAACAGATACCCTGAATAGTCCCATATCTTTGAAATTCTGGTTTAAAACCTTACAATAAAAAAAGTCTTAGGTCTTATAGCTTCATAAATAAATTCAAATAAACATTTCAGAAAGATTAAAATATTAATTCTACATAATGATTTCCTACAATAGAAAAGGAAAAAATGTATCAAAACATTTTTTTGAGGCAAGCATTACCTTGAGACCAAAACCAAACAAAGACATAACAAGAAAACTAGACACCAATATCCCTCATAAATATAGACAAAAATTCCCCAACATATTAAAAAATTGTAACCAGCAATAGGTAAAAGAATAATACATCCTACTAAGTGGAGTTTATCCTGGGAATTCAAGGCTAATTCAATATTTGAACATGGATTTAGTGTAATTCACCATATCAAGAGACTGAAGAAAAATATCATATGATCAGCTTATTTGATAGAGAAAAAGCACTAAAAAATATTACATCCATTTGTGATTTAACAATGGAATGAAAATAGAATGAAATAGAACGATACTTTCTGAGCTAAAAAAAGGTTATCAACACAAAACTTAAACCTAACAGTATATGTAATGGTGAAACTTTGAATATTTTTGGCCTCAAATATGAACAGGCAAGGATATATGTTTTCATTACTACTACTTAACATTGTAGTGGATATACAATAAGTGCAACAAGAAAAGGAAAGGAGGCATACAAATTGGAAGGGAAGAAACAAACTGTCTCCTCTATTTACAAGCCACGTAACTTTCTACATAAAAAAAGGTCCCAAAAAATTTACAAAAAGCTACTAGAACTAATCAGTTAAGCAAGGGTACAAAACACAAAGACAATATTTTTAAGTACCACTTACAAGTGCATCAGAAAATATGAATTATTTAGGAATAAATCTAACAAAATATGTGCAGGAATAAATCTAACAAAAAAATGGAAGAAATAAAAAAGCTCTCAATAAATAGATACATCATGTTAATGGATTGGAAGATTTAATTTCGTTAATATGTCAATTCTCTCCAAACTGATTAAGAGATTGAACACAATCCCAATCAATATCACAATAGGATTGTTTCTTTAAAAATCTGCAAGCTGATTCTGAAGTTTATATGGAAATGCAAAGGAACTAGAACAACCAAAATAATTTTGAAAAAGAAGAAAAAAATAGAAAACTCATAGTACCAGATTTCATGACTTTAAAGACAGAAACAAGTATCAATGGAACAAAACAGAGTCCAGACACAGGAACATACATATACGGACACTTGATTTTCATAAAGGCAATTCAATAGAAAAAGGTTATTTTCTCAAATATCGGCACTGGAACAATTAATTGGATGCCCATGTCCACAAAAATAACCCCTGAACCATAATTTTCACAAGATACAAAAATTAACCTAAAATGGATCATAGAACTAAATGGAAAGGCTACAGTTATAAAACTGCTAGAAGAAAACATAAAAGAAAATCTTTATGACCTTAGATTAGGCAAAGCTTAGATATGATGCCAAAAAGCACAAAAGAAAAAAATCATGAAGTGGACTTCATACACACACACTCAAAACAAACAAAAAAACACTGCACTTCAAAAGACGATGTTATGAAAATGAAAACATAGCTACATATTAGGAGAAACATTTACAAAAAAAACCCATAAATCCGTAGAGACTACATAAAGAACTTTTCTTGTTAAGTCAATACAGAAACAACTAAATTTTTTACATGAGCAAATATTAGAACAGACATTTCACCAAAGAACATATTTCAGCTGGCAAATAACCACAATAAGATACCAATACACACTTGTTAAAATGGCTAAAATTAAAAAGATTGAATCTACCAAATGTTGGCCAGGATATACGAGAACTAGAAGTCTTATACAGTGCTTGTAAGAATGTGAATTGGTAAACTGTGTTTGGAAAAGTTCAGCAGTTTCCTCAAGAAGTTAAATATACACCTAGCATATGATCCAGGAAGTCAAATTTCAGGAATTTACCCAAGAGAAATGTAATCATGTGTAAACATAAAGACTTTACACAAATGTTCTTAGCAGCTTTATTGATAATAGCCCAAAAGTGGAAACAACCAAATGTCCATCAATAGGTGAATGGATAAAATTGTGGTATATATATATAAAGTGAGATATTACTTAGCAATAGATAGATATAATTTATTGATACTTTCAATAACAAATATGAATCTCAAAATAATAATGTTGAGTGGAAGAAGCTAGACCAAAAAAGATACATACTGCATGATTCTATTTATATTAAATGTTCTAGAAGATGCAAACTAATCTATAGTGACAGAAAACCTGAGACTGTCAGGCAGAGAAAGAGAAACTTTCAGGAGATGACACACATACATTCTTTTTTTTTTATTATTTCAAAATTTTTATGGGTGTACACGTCAAAACTCAAATTGTACACTTTAAATATGTACAGTTTATTATACCTCAATTTAAAAAACACATGAAAATAAATATTTCCAGAACTTTGAGAATTTAGAATACTTGATCCTCTTAAACAGTGTAATTATATAGCTCCATAATTTTGTATACCAAAATCATTACAATGTAAACTTTTAAAAATAATGACCTAGCTAATTTGTTTTCTGCTCATATGAAAATTTTACTCATAAATCTACAAAAAATTTACAGAAAAGTAAAATAAGGCTACTTACGAGAGTAAGGCCTTTAAAAGCAAACCTGTGTTTTACTCATTCATTAATCATCATAGCCTAGGGCACTGCCTGGAACAGAGTAAATTAAACGTTTGCTCAATTAATAAGTTAATATGCTCAAATCGATCTCTACTCCTGCTCCTTTTCAATTACTCACTAGCAAGGTCTAATGTTAAGACTCATTATAATATGGAATTATTCCACTTCTAAAACATCAAACTTTGACCTTTCCCTCTTCATAGCCCCCATTTTCTCACCTTCTCACAATCTATTACTTTTCCATTAAACTATAAATCCACTTCCTTCACACTGTCTGCTAGCTTTCAGCTAGTCTGCCTCACAGACCTTACTACTCATCCTAGCTCCCAAAGTAACAAGGTCACTAAATAAAATAAACCAAATTCCACTGCCCGACACTCAAAGACTTTCTTACAGAAATTCTAGCCCCAAAATATTTTCCATATTTTTCTCTTATTGTATTTCTTTAGCCTAAACAACTATGTGCTAATAAAGCTTTCACTGTTTTCAAACATACCTGGGACTTCCTTGATTCTGTATCTTTCAAAGTGTTCCTTTTTTGAATGTCTGCTTCGTCTCCCAATTGTTCATCAACGTACTACATAATTTTTCAAGCCTTAACTCAAGCTCACTTTCTCTACAAACATGTCCTTGATTTACTTTAATTAAAATAACTATTGTTTCCTCGGATACCCAGATTACTTAATTTAATACTTCATGTAAGCAAATATTATCTGTACAGAGGGCAGTCTAAGAACCAAAAATATATGGAAATGAAAGAAATAAGATTGTTAAATTTTAAAGAATCAATACATTATAATATAATAAAATCACCTTTTAAAGAGATTCTGGTCTATAGTCCAGACCAAGACACAACTAATGAATTTTGCGTTACTAGCTTGTGTCTTGGTCTGGCCTATAGACCAGAACACAAAAATAATTGCGGTTTAAAAGGTTAGATTGCAAAAACCACAATTACTTTTGCACCAACCTAATATTTAAAAACATAAATCCAAAAGAATTGTATTAACTATAAAGGATGGAGAGAAATGGGAAATACATAAACACTCTAATAAAAACTCAGCCAAGTACACCAATGTTCATAGCATTATTATTCACAATAGCCAAAAGGTAGAAACAACCCAAATATCTATAAACAGATGAACAGATAAACAAAATGCAGTCTATACACAAAATTAAGTATTGTCCAGCCTCAAAAAGGAATGAAAATCTGATACATGCTACATGATGAATCTTTAAGACATTATGCTAAGTGAAATAAGACAGACACAAAAGGACAAATATTGGGCCGGCCCGGTGGCTCAGGCGGTTAGAGCTCCATGCTCCTAACGCCCAAGGCTACTGGTTCGATTCCCACATGGGCCAGGCGGCTCTCAACCACAAGGTTGCCAGTTCGATTCCTCGACTCCCGCAAGGGATGGTGGGCAGCGCCCCCTGCAACTAAGACTGAACACAGCACCTTGAGCTGAGCTGCTGCTGAGCTCCCGGATGGATGGCTCAGTTGGTTGGAGTGCAGGCTCTCAACTACAAGGTTGCCAGTTGGATTCCAAGGGATGGTGGGCTGTGCCCCCTGCAACGAACAATGGCAACTGGACCTGGAGCTGAGCTGCGCCCTCCACAACTAAGACTGAAAGGACAACTTGACTTGGAAAAAATGCTGGAAGTACACACTGTTCTCCAATAAAGTCCTGTTCTCCTTCCCCAATAAAATCTTTAAAAAAAAAAAACCATTAAAAAGGACAACTATTGTATGATTCCACTAATATGAGGAGTTACTGTTTAATAAATACAGAGTTTTTGTAAGGAATGATGAAAAGGTTCTATAGATGGATAGTAGTGATGATGGTTGTATAATGTAACCATATTTAATGCCGATGAACTTAAAATGGTAAATTGTATGTTATGTATATCTTACCACAATTAGATACATAAACTTAGTGAGAGAATAATTGACAGGACTCATTCAAACACTGCCCAGGTAGAAGGACCATGTCCACCTAACAGACATAAATTTACTATGATAAATGAACATACAAAGTTATCAGAACCTAGCATAATTAAATAATCCAAAAACAATTTCCTACTTTCTAAGTCCTAAGCATTAGGCAGGTATGCTAAAGCAAATACCCATCCTTCTTGAATTTCCAGCTCTGGAAGCTATGAAAAAGGAGCTTCTACTAAGAAACCTAACTTTTATGGTACTACAGTTTTCACGCAGGAAAATACAAGAAAATAGTATTTGAGAAATAAGTACTAGAAACTCATTAACTTGTAGAGATGATATAACTGAAATATCACTGAGTACCTACTATATGCAAGATATGCTACAAATTAAGTACAATGAAGTATACTAACGTCACTTGGGGGGAATACAATACAGTTTGGGACTAGATAGGTAAATGTTAAAAAGCAAAACAATATATAATAACATACACTTTGTGCCAAATGAGTGGAACAAACAATAGATCCTAAAGGAGCTAAAAGAAGGAAGAAATCTCCAGGTCAAACGCAGCATAAACTTTCCTATGAACTTGTCCATGGTTTTCAAGAAATGTCAGTAATCTACTTGGTCACTACTCTCCTCCATTTGAAGTCTTCCCTAATTATCCTAGCCTTCATGTATCATTTACCATACCATATGCCATATTCTGTATTCAGTTACTGCAAGTACGCTTGTCACCCCAATGATTGTGCATTAACAAAAGGTATCCATATTGCTTAGTATAATTCTGTACATACAGAAAGTGCCTCATTAAGACACAATGAACTGAAATGAATGTTTCCAAGTTAAGAACTCAGGAACAATGCCCGATGTATACAATAAATGCAAATAATTACTATGTAATGTTTCTAATACAGATAACTTTGGGGGGAGGGGCAGGGGAAAAAGAAGGACCAATATTTCATCATTTTTCTCCCTCCAAAAAGTATTAGCACTATGGACATGAAGGCATTTAACAATTGCTTTTATTTCAGCATAATTCTATACTTTATAGGTGACCCAGTGCATATTTTTGTGGTTTGCTGCAGAAGGAGATATATTTAATGAAGCATGAGATGATCTAACACCAAGAAAATTGTCAGTTATGATAAAGTTTCAGTTCCCAGTAGATTTCTAGGGAGTTTCTGGGTTTTGCTTCCATGTTTCTCTTACTTGGAAGAGGTCCAGTGGCTATTAACCCAATTTGGAATACTCAAGTAAAAGTTTCATTCAATTTATTTGTAGTTTAAAATGTAATCATCCTAAATTAATTTATAAGAAACTAAAAATTAAAAATGTCAAGACTACCAAATATAATTAAACTCAACTACAGAGGAAAAATGATGTCAAACATAATCTGAAGTTTTAAATATTTTTTTTACAAAATAACTTTTCAAATTACATACAAAAGCAGAACAAAAGCAAAAATATTAATTTTAAGAAACAAATTAAAATAAGAACTTTCAAGAAACTGTAAGGGTCTAAGGCCCTAGAAAGATTCATAATTTGACAACCAGAATTATAACTAATATCCTACTTTTTTCCTTAGTGATAATGTATACCAAGTGCTTTTATTTCCTAGAAAATAATTTTATCACTATATTTAGTTTTAAAACATCTTACTCTAAAAAGTAGAGATCAGTGAGCACAGGGTGTAAATTGCCATTTTTGCAACCTATGTATAGTTGTAATTAGCTGAAGTATAAAGTTTTTAAATGAAAAAATTTGATCTACCCTAAAATAGAACCTAATTTTCTCATACAAATATGAGAAAGGTAGATCATAAGTCATTTTTCAGTGCTCCCATGTAATCATATAACTCATAGTATTTATCACATATCTGTTTTCTCTGATGTTTACAACTAGAAAATCAATGTGGCAATTTAAGTCAACTTGTTATCTGTACCAAAGTTACAATTTCTGAGATAGGAATGAAACGGCATGAATTACAAGCAAAGAACAACTATTAAAGATTAGGATAAGAGGATGGCACACATACAAGGTGTGATCAAACAACATGGTGAATGTATAAATTTTTAGAAATTATCATAGAAGACACATTGCCATTAATCCCCCTCAAAATACTCCCCCTCCTTTCGAACACACTTACTCCATCGTTATTGCCACTTTCTGAAGCTGTTCTGAAGTCCTCTTTCGTGAGTGTCTTTAGTTGCACTGTCATGGCTACCTCGATGTCCTGAATCGATTCAAAATGTTTACCTTTCATGGTCATTTTGACTTTGGGGAAGAGACACTCACGAAAGAGGACTTCCAGACTGCTTCAGAAAGTGGCAAGAACAGTGGGATAAGTGTGTTCGAAGCCAGGGGGAGTAACTTGAGGAGGATTAATGACAATGTGTCTTTTACTGAAATAAATGTATTTTATTTAAACATTCACCATATTTTTTTAATCACACCTTGTATATGCATTTAAATTCAGTAGACTAAACGAATGTGGCCAACACCAAAGCGTGTGTGTGTGTGTGTGAGACAGAGAGAGAGAGAGACAGAGACAGAGAGACAGAGACAGAGAGAGACAGAGAGAGACAGAGAGAATGAAGAACCATGAATGCCTTATGGGCAATTTTACCTGATATGCCACTCAGTGAAATTATACCTTAGAATGAGCATTTAAGATGAGAAATGAAAATCTGTTTTCCATATAACTGACTCAATTCAAGAAGGGGAAAAAAATTATTTGTACTGTGTGTGATTCAAGTATTTAGGCCACAATTTATAATTTTCAATTAACATAAACCACAAATAAAACTAACAACATCGTCTAGTGCTCAGGTGGGAAAAAAATAATAATCCATTTCTAACAACAATGAAAGAACCAGCTGCTTTAGACGCAAGATTTAGTTTTATATTATCTCTGTACTATACAGATTTATCAAAGTTTATAAGATAACCTTGGCCATTTAAGGCTTTTGCCTTATGTGCTAACTTGAGAACCTAATTCTCACATGATTCTCACAGATGTAGCAGTTACTGCACAGAAGTTACCATAAGCTAAGCATTTTTCCAGTGTTATTTTTAAAAGTAATAATGGATATATAATTTCTGTTCTCATGTTAAATTATAACTGTTAGAAAAATAATTAATTTTTGAGTATGTTCTTTTTTCCTAAACATGAAAAAATTCCCCCAATACTTCTGAGTACTCAGTAAATGTGCTTTTTGTGATAGAGCCATGTACTGCAGAGTCTGAGAGAGGAAAAAAAATAAAAGTACATGCTAGGATGAGAAACACGTATCTTAACAAATAAATGCTATCCTTATTTCAACCTGTCATTCCTTAAGCCTCTTTTAATAGTTCAAAATGTTTTTGAATTTCTCTTGAGATTTCTTCTTTGTCCCATGTGTTATTTAGAAATATGTTGTTTAATCTCAAAGCATATTGGGCTTTTCCAACTATTTTTCTATTACTGATTGCTAGTTTAATTCCATTGTGGTCTGAGAACAGACATTGTATGATTTCCATTCTTTTAAATTTGCTAAGGTGTGTTTTAAGGCCCAGAATGTGGTTTATCTTGGTGAATGTTCCGCATGAGCTTGAGAAGCATGTGTATTCTGTTGCTGGATGAAGCAGTCTACACACGTCCACAGTTAATTGATGGCATTGAGCTCAGCTATGTCCTTGCTGATTTTCTGCCTATTGAAGATTTCCAAAAGAGGGGTGCTGAGGTCTCCAACTACGCTATCGTGTTTGCCCGAAAATAAGACTTAACTAGATAATAAGCCCTAGCAGAGTTTTCAGGATGACATCCCCTGAACATAAGCCCTAATGCGTCTTTTGGAGCACAACTTAATATAAGACCTGGTCTTATTTTCGGGCAACACGGTAATAGTGGATTCATCTATTTCTCCTTGTAGTTCTATCAGTTTTTGCCTCACATATTTTGACACTCTCTTTAGGTATAAACAGGTTTAGGATCACTATGTGTTCTTGGATAAATGAATCCCTTTATCATTATGCAATGCCTTTCTTTATCCCTGGTAACTTTCCTTCCTCTGAAGTCACATCTGTCTGAAATGCAGCTACTCCTGCATTCTCTTGATTAGTGCTAGCATGGCATATCTTTCTCCATCAATTTACTTTTAATCTATGTGTATCCTTATACTTAAAGTGGGTTTCTTGTAAACATATTGTTTGGTATTGCTTTTTTGATCCAATCTGACAATGTGTCTTTTAATTGGAACAAGTACGTCTATAATCTGAACACCTTCAAAGACAGTTTTTATTACCTGCTTTTTTTCCTAAGTGTGGAGCATACATTCCTATTTCTTTGCATGTCTCATGATTTTTGGTTTAGAACTGTACATTTTAGATAACATATTTATTAAATCTGCATACCGATCTCCTACTCATCCAAGGATTGTTGCTGTGGTTTGCTTGTTTATTTCTTTAATGTCTTGGCTGGACTATTTTAGTGATGTCTACCTCCCTCATAGCTTCCAATGTTACTCATCAAAGGACACAGCCTAGGGCATGCACACAGATCCTCTGGGATGACAGGAGTTTGGGCAGGGCCCTCCTTGTCTCTTTACCTGATTTCTCTGTTGTCTGCCTCTTCTGGTATCACCCCTAGCTGTTAGCCTCCCCTAACTGCTAGCTCACTGCTCTGTTGTTTTCAACAGTGAACTGGGCATAAATTGCTCTAGTCTTACCAATTAAATCTTGTCTAGCTAGTCTACAATTTGTCTTGTTGGACTCAGGGAGCTGAGTCTTCTCTAATTGCCTCCCATCATAATCACCAATGTTTTTGAGCACACACTTAGGCCTGAACTTCCCACCTCCGTTCCAAATAAAGTCAGTTCCCTTGCGGAGAGTTTCAGAGTTCTCTGCTCTTACGACCTGTCTCGCCCACTGCGCAAAATTTTTGTACCACTTCTTTGGAGCTGGCAGTAGAGTGGCCAGCTTAACTCAGAGTGACACCCCTATTTATGAGTAGGGTACTGGTTGGGTGCAGTCATTTCTAGTCATCTCATCTTCCTCTCCCAGTGTGAAACTTCCACCCTACTAGCAAGCTGCGCTGAGGGCTACTGAGGCCCTACCAGTCTCAGCCTGATGCCCCTGGGGTAGTGCTTCCTTCTCCCTAGGAGGGAGACTGGGTGGACGATTAGAGTCCCAGACCTTTTACCTGTGCTAACATGGAGTACAGCTTCAGTCGCATGGAGCTAGGGAAAAAAATAAAAAATGCTAGCATCCTGCCCCTTCTGGAGAAAACCAGTCTCAGACTGGGAGCTGAGAGAATGGGAAGTGCGATAAAGCCTGCGTACTGATCTGAAGATACTGGGGGTAAGGCTTCCGTTGCTTCCATTGAAAGAGGGAGCAGGCCATGGCTCAAATGCCATAGACTCTCACTGTTCTTATTGAAACACAGATTTTCTTGAATAAATGTTTCTTCATTTGGAATACGACCTTAGAACCATTTCCAGAGACTTTAAATGGTTGGTTGAGATTTGTTTGAGTATTTAACTTTTAGTAGTTACACTGGTTTTACTGGGAAGAGGGTCTGCAGAGCATTTCGTGTCACCATTTTATTTTTCTAACTTATTTATTTTAAGTGTGTTTTTCCAGGACCCATCAGCTCCAAGTCAAGTAGTTGTTTCAATCTAGTTGTGGAGGACGCAGCTCACAGGGATGCGGCCCATGTGGGGATCGAACCGGCAACTTGTTGTTAAGAGCACTGCGCTCTAACCAACTGAGATAACCAGCCACCTCTTGTGTCACCATTTTAGAAGTAATCTCTGTATATTTTTTTGTCTTTTATTGAGTGTTAAACAATCATTGTATTTCTGGGATAAAGCCCACTTGATCATAGTACATTACCTATTTGATATATTGCCAGATTCAAATTGCTAATATTTTGTTAAGTATATCTTTCATGTATCTTCACTAGGGATATTGGCCTGTTGTTTCTTTTCCAGTGAAGTCTTATTCTGGTCTTAAGATCAGGATAATGCAGGCCTCATAATAAGTTCGTAAGTATTTCCTCTTCCTCTATTTACTGAAAAACTCCCTAAATGATTGGAAATAAGTAAATGCTATAAATATTCAAAAGAAAAATAAAAACACTGTGTCCCGGGAATGATATAGGTGGTAGAACCTGAGATGTCCTAGGAAAGACAGTCCTTGGATAGAGGGGTAAAGAAATGGCATAACTAAAGGTACAAATATAGAAAACTTGAAAACAACCTTAGGAAACAACTGGCCTACTCTGCTAGAACTCAGCAACTTTTGGAAACTTGGCAATGAGCCACTAAAACATTTTATAAATGGAGTTTATATCTCCAATTTTCAATTCCTTCATGATGAATTATCACAATACTATAATCTTATTAAAGTAAATGAATTGTGCTAATCTTTATACAATACAAACATGGTATCACTACAATATACTCGTAAATACCTACAGAATGATAGAAGTGGGGGTATTTGATATTATTTTAGTCTGTGAAAGATTTCAACTCAATTTTTTATTTAATTAAGGTAATTGGTATATAACATCACATTATCATATTAGTTTCAGGTGTACAACATAATATTTGATAACTGTATACACTACAAAGTAATCACCACAATAAATCTAATTAATATCCATCACAATACAATTGACCCCCTTCAACCATTTTGACTAACTCCCCAATTCCCATACCTTCTGATAACCACCAATCTGTTCTCCATATATATGTGTTTTGTTTTGATTTGTTTTATTTGTTCATTTGTTTCATTTGCTAAATTCCACAAATAAGTAAAATCATACAGTATTTATCTTTCTCTCTCTGACTTAAATTTAACTTAGCAAAATATCCTCAAGGTCCATCCATGTTGTTGCAAATGGCAAGATTTCCTACTTTGTTATGGCTAAGTAGTATTCCATTATATAATATATACCACAATTTATCTATTCATCCATCAATGGACACTTATGTTGTGACCATATCTTGGCTACTGTAAATAATGCTGTAATTAACATAAGGGTGCACCTATCTTTGCCAATTAGTGTTTTCATCTCTTCAGATAAATACCCAGAAGTGGAATAGCTGGAAAATAGGGGACTTCTACATTTAATTTTTTGAGGAACCTCCATACTGTTTTCCATGGTTGTTGCACCAATTTACATTCCCACCAACAGTGCACAAGGGTTCCCTTTTTTCCATATCCTTGCCAACCTTTGTTATTTCTTGTTTGCTTGATGACAGCCATTCTAAGAGGTGTGAGGTGATAATCTCACTGTGGTTTTGATTACATTGCCCTGATGATTAGTGATGTTAAGCATCATTTCATGTACCTGTTGGCCATCTGTATGTCTTCCTGTGGAAAAATGTCTGTTCAGATCCTCTGCCCATTTTTAACTCAGATTGTTTCCTTTTCTGCTATTGAGTTGTATAAGATCTTTATTTACTTTGGATATTAACCCCTTATTGAATATATGACTTGCAAATATTTTCTCCCATTTGGTAGGTTGCCTTTTCATTTTATTAATGGTTTCCTTTGCTGTGCAGAAGACTTTTAGTTTGATGTAGTTCCACTTGCTTGTTTTTGCTTTTGTTGCCAAATCCAAAAAGTCACCGCTAAGCTTGATATCAGAGCTTACTGCTTAAGCTTTCTATTAGGAGTTTTATGACTTTAGGTCTTATATTCAAGTCTTACTCCATTTTGAAGTAATTTTTGTGTATGGTGTAAGACAGTGGCCTAGTTTCATTCTTTTGCATGTGGCTCTCCAGTTCTCCCAGCACCATTTGTTGAAGACAAAACTGTCCTTTCTTCATTGTATATTATTGGACCTTTGTTGTAAATTAATTAACCATATATGCATTGGTTTATTTCTGAAGTATTATGTTCTATAGATCTATTTGTCTGTTTGTAAGCCAATACCATATTGTTTTGGATACTATGGCTTTGTAGAATACTTTGAAATCAGGTAGCATGATACCTCCAAATTTTTTTTCTTCTATATCAAATTGCTTTGGCTATCTGGGGTCTTTTGTGGTTCCACATAAATTTTATAATTATTTTTTCTATTTCGTAAAAAAATGCCATGAGAATTTTGATAGGGATTGAAATAAATCTGTACATTGTTAAAATGTTCATACTACCCAAGTCAATGCCAATTTTTCCTATCCATGAGTATGGAATATCTTTCCATTTATTTGTGTCTTCAATGTTTTTCATCATCGTCTTCTGATTTTCAGTACACAGGTCTTTCACCTTGTGGTTAAATATATTCCTAGGTTTTTATTCTTTTTGATGCAACTGTAAATGGGACTGTTTTAATTTCCCTTTCTGATAGTTCATTATTAGTACAAAGAAATGCAACAGATTTCTATATACTAATTTTGTATATTAATTGGAATGTTGTATTAATATTTCCATTTTCATTTGTCTCAAGGTCTTTATTGATTTCCTCCTTGGTTGTTCAGTATCATGCTGTTTAATCATCAATTTTCCAGTTTTCTTCTTGTAATTGACTTTTAGTTTCATTCCATTGTGATCAGAAAATATGCTTGATATGATTTCAATCTTCTTAATATTACCGAGACTTGTTTTGCGGCCTAACATGAAACTATTCCATGGGCACTTGAGAAGAATGTGTATATGCTGCTTTTGGATGGAATGTTCTGTATATATCTATTACTCCATATAGTCTAATGTGTCAATTAAGGCTGATGTTTATTGATTTTCTATCTGGATGATCTTTTCATTGATATAACTGGGGTATTAAAGTCCCTTACTATTGTTGCATTGCTGTCAATTTCTTCCTTTAAGTCTGCTAATATTTGCTTTATATATTTAGGTGCATCCATGTTGGGTGCATATATATTTACAAATATTGTATCCTCTTGTTAGATTGACTCCTTTGTCATCACATAATGCCCTTGTCTTTTATTATTTGTCTTTGTGTTAAAATCTATATTGTCTGCTATAAGTATCGGTATACCACCTTTTTTTCATTTCCATTTGCATGGGAAATCTTTTTACATCTCTTAATTTCAGTCTGTATGTGTCCTTAATTTGAAGTGAGTCTCTTACTGTGTTTCCCCGATAATAAGACCTAGCCGGACAATCAGATCTAATGAATATTTTGCTCCAAAAGATGCATTAGAGCTGATTGTCCGGCTAGGACTTATTTTCTGGGAAACACAGTATGGGCAAATATAGATTAACCTTGTTTTCCTACCTGTTCAGCCACTCTGTCTTTTGACTGGAGAATTCAGTCCATTTATATTTAAAGTAATTATTGACAGGTACGTACCTATTGCCATTTTGTTCATTGTTTTCTGGCTGTTTTGTAGTTCCTCTGTGTTCCTTTCTTCTTCTCTTGCTCTCTTCCATTGTGATTTCATGACTTTCTTTAGTGTTACGTTTAGATTCCTTTCTCATTACTTTATTGTGTAAACAATAAGTTTTTGGTTTGTGATTACCATGAGTGTCACATGTAACAGCCTATATATATAGCAGTCTATTTTAAGTTGATAGCAACTTTAGTATGAACGCGTTATAAAAATTCTACATTTTCCCCCTTCAACCCCACATTTTGTTTTTTTGATGTTATATTTTACAACTTTTTGTTTTATGCATTCCTTAATTATTGTTGTTACAGTTAATTTTACTATTTTTATCTTTTAACCTTCATACTAGATTTATAATTGGTTAATCCAATACTTTTACTATATATTTGCATTTACCAGTGAGATTTTTACTTTCATATATTTTCTTGTTATTAGTGCCTTTCCTTTTCGGGTTAAAGAAGCCCTTTTAACATTTTTTGTAAGGCTTTTTTAGTGATGATGAACTCCATTAGCTTTTGCTTCTCTGGAAAACGCTCCTTTAATTCTGAAAGATAACCTTGCTGGGTAGAGTACTCTTGGTTGGAAGTTTTTTCCTTTTGTCACTTTGAATAAATCAAGTCACTCCTTTCTGGCCTGCAAAATTTCTACTGAAAGGTAAGCTATTGGTCTTATGGGGGTTTCCTTGCACATAACAAGCTGTTTTTTTCTCTTGCTGTTTTTAAGTGTCTTTCTAACTTTTGACATTTTTATTGCAATGTGTCTTGGTGTGAATCTTTTGGGTTCATTTTTTTTTTTATTTATTGGGGTGACAATTGTTAGTAAAATTACATAGATTTCAGGTGTACAATTCTGTATTACATCATCTATAAATCCCATTGTGTGCTCACCACCCAGAGTTAGTTCTCCTTCCATCACCATATATTTGATGGGTTCATCTTATTTTAAGCTCTCTGGGATTTTTGGACTTGGATGTCTGTTTGCTTACCAGAGTAGGGAAATCTTAAGCCATTATTTCTTCAAATACATTTTTGCCTCGTTCTCTCTCTCTTCTCCTTCTGGGACCCCTATAATGTGAATGTTATTCTGCTTGATGTTGTCTCAAAGCTATCTTCACATTTTACAACATTTTTTTTTCTTTTTGCTGCTCAGTTTGGGTGAGTTCCACTGCCCTGTCTTCCAGGTCTCTGATCCATTCTTCTGTTTCATCTAATCTGCTGTTGAGCACCTCTAGTATATTTTTCAGTTCAGTTACTGTATTCTTCAGCTCTGTGACTTCTGTTTGGTACTCTCTTACATTTTCTATCTCTTTTTTGAAGTTCTCACTGTGAGCATCTGTATGATTACATTGAATTCTTTATCAGGTAAATTACTCATCTTGATTTCATTCTGGTATTTCTTCTGGGGTTTTATCTTATTCTTTCTTTTGGAATGTTTTCCTCTATTTCCTTGTTTTACTTCTCTCTCTCTCTCTCTCTCTCTCTCTCTCTCTCTCTCTCTCTCTCTCTCTAAAACAGCCACCACTCCTAGTCTTGAGGGAGTAGCCTTGTGTAAGAGCTTATCATTAAACCTTGCCCAAGCTCTTGGTGGTCTCTGGAACCTTTGTGATTGTCTAAGCCATCTCATTTATTCTTGGTAAGTCCCAGTTGTTAAAGTTGTGCCAAGCCCTGTCACTGTTCCAAAGGGACAGATCTCAGGCAATACCTAGTTTCAGGCTGACTGGAAGCTAGACCCTTAGGTAGGAACTTTTAAAGTATGCAAATATATACATTCCTGTGGGACTGCAATCGTAACCCACACTGGCAACCAGACAAGGCAATTTTGAGGTTTCTCTTTGGTGACAGTTACAAAAACTGGGGTTCCAGACGAGTGTATAAACTCCCTTGTGGGAGGTACCCCTCATTCCTTAGGGAGAAGCCCCGCATTTCTAAGATTCCTCCTGATTGCAGGTCACTGCACTGGGGGTGGAGTTTTGGTGAGACTGCGTCTCTGCTTCTCCCACCTATCTCGATGTGGTTCATTTAGCTTTTGTTGTGGAGGAGTTCTTCAACTAGTTTTTAGGTCTTATTTCAAAGGGAATTGATCCATATTTAGTTGTAGGTTTGGTGTGTCCGTGCGAGGAGGTGAGTTCAGGATCTCAGTACACTGCCATCTTGAACCCTGTTCCTGCACTCACTTCTTATATTTATGGAATATCTAATTTATGAGGTCATACCACTAACATAGGCTGAAAATGCCAAATACTTGCTCTCAGTCTTAGTTACAGCCAGGGTAAGGCACATGAACACACCTCTGCCAATCTGCAATTACCAGTTATACAGCAAATCAAGAATGGGTGATGAGAAGTAGCAGTTACATCCAGTTTTCAAGGTGTGGCAGACTCTGTAACTAATATTATACATAATGATGAAAGATCAAATGTTTTCCCCTTAAAATTGGTAACCAGACAGGATGCCTGTAGTCACCACTTATATTCAGTACAGTACAGTACAGGAAAATCTAGTCAGTGCAATAAAGCAAATAAAGTGCAAAAAAGAAAGAAAATATGCCTACGTTAGAAAGAAAATGGTCTTTATTAGTGGACTATATTATCTAGGTCACAAGTCAGCACACTTTTCCTTTAAAGGCACAGATGGTAAATATTTTAGGCTTGTGGGCCCTTTAGTTTCCATCACACCTACTCAACAGTGCCATTGTTGACTGCAAGCAGCCATAGACAGTACAATAACATACGGACAAGACTGTGCTTCAAAAAGCTTTATTTACAAAAAAGGTGGTCAATACACAGGCCATAGTTTGAGGAACACAGGCCATACACAGAGGTCAATACACAGGCCATAGTTTGAAAATGTGATGGAATCTACCAAAAAAGCTAACAGAAATAATAACTAAGCTTTAAAAGGTTGGAAGAAACCAGATTAATATAGAAAACTCAACTGTAATTCTATATATTTGTAATAGGCAATTGAACATGAAATTTAAAAATACTGCTACTTACACTAGTATCAAAAATATGAAACAGAGATAACTATGACAAAGGCTGTAAAAAAAACAGTATACTGTCAACCATCCTCACATTGGTCTATACATTCAACACAATCAAATCAAAATTCCAGCAGGCTTTTACATTTAGAAACCAAAAAGCAGATTACAGAATTTGTATGAATATGTAAAGAACCTGAAATAGCCAAAACAACTATGAAAAAAAGAGGGAAAGATCAGATTTCAAGACTCATTATAAAGATACAATATTCAAAATAGTGTAGTAATGGCATCAAGACAAAAAAATAGATCATGGAACAGAATAGAGTGCAGAAACAAATTCAAGCATATATGGACTACTGATTTTTGACATAAGTACAAAGGCAAATTCATTGGAGCAAGGATAGTCTTTTCAACAAAAAGTCTCAAACAACTGGATTTCCACAGGCAAAAGTGAACTTTCATCCACACCTTGCACTGTATGCAAAAATCAATTGAAAATGCGTCATAGACCTCAATTTAAAACTCTAAAAATAAATATTTAAAAAGAAACATACACTTTTTTCCAACGTGATTATATCATTTTACATTTTCACACACACTGATGGTGAAAATATAAAATGATATAACCACGTTGGAAAAAAGGTTTAGACATTTCTTTAGAAAGTTAAACATATACCTATCATCTGATCCAGCCATTCCACTATTGGATTTTCACCCAAGAGAAAAAAAAAGCATATGTCCAAAGAATACATACATTTTCCCTGAAGCTTTATTTTTAATAGCCCCAAACTGAAAACAACCCAAAGACCCACCAACAGGTAAATGGACGAACAAATTGTAGTATATCTACACAATGTAATATTACTCAGAAGGAAAAAAAAAGAACAAACTACTGATGCATGATACAACATGGATGAATCTCAATATAATTGTGTTAATTGAAATAAGCCAGACAAAACAGAGTACACAGTATATGATTCCAATTCTATAAAACTTTAGAAACTGCCATCTAAATCCACAGTGACAGAAATCAGGTAAGCAAATTACTGGCTAAGGGAGGTGGACGGGTAAAAGTTGTGGGGAAGAATTGCAAAGAGGCAATGGAAAATTCTTAGGGGTGATGAATGCATTCATTATCTCCACAGAGGTGGTTTCAAGGGTGTATACATATGTCAAAACTTTTCAAATATACGTAGTTTATTATATGTAAATTATACCTCAGTAAACCTGTTGAAATACAAAAATTAAAGAAACGTAAGAAAAAAATCTTTGTTTCATTGATTAAACAATGGTCTCAGTGATACACCACACACACAAAAAGCAGTTCATTAAAAATTTATTAAATTGAACTTTATTAAAATTAAATTTCTCTGCTCTTTGAGAGATACTTACAAAGGAATGAAAAGACAAGACACAGACAGAGAAAAAAATATTTACAAATCATATACTGGTGAACTACTGGTGTCTAGATTCTTTTAAAATCTCTAAACCCAGTAAGAAAACAAAAAAACCCAATTTTAAAAATGGGCTGAAGATCTGAACACATACTTCACCAAATAAGATACACAGATGGAAAATAAGCACATGAAAAATTGCTCAATATTCTAAGTCACTAGGGAAATGAAAATTAAAACCACAATGAGATGCCACTACCCACCAGTCCAATGGCTAAAATTAAAAAGGCTGATCCTACTAAGAGTTGGCCAGGGTGTGGCGGCACTAGAACTCTGATATACTACTTGAAGGAATGTAAAATGGTACAATGTTTTCAAAAAAACATTTCGGCAGTTTCTTTAAAAAGTTAATTAAGTACAAATAAATAGTTAAATACACGCAATCATTCAACTTCTAGGAATTAATACAAGAGAAATGAAATCATATGTCCACATAAAGACTTAACACAAATTTCATAGCAACTAATATTTATAATAGCCAAAAACTGGAAATAACCAAATGCTCATCAACAAGTGAATGGATAAACAAATTATGGTACATACATACAATAGAATACTAATAAAAAGTAAATTATTAATACATACAACAACAAAGATGGATCTCAAAATAAATATGCTGAGTGAAAGAATCCATATTAAAAAAAGCATACATACTGTATGACTCCATTTATATAAAATTCAAGAAAATGAAAACTAATCTTGTATCCATTTCTTTGGACTGCTGTGACAAATTACCACAAATTCAGTGGCTTAAAACAACAGAAATTTATTCTGTCACAATTCTGAAGGCCAGAAGTCCAAAATCAAGGTGCCAGTAGAATTGGATCCTTCTGCAGGCTCTGAGGAAAAATCTACTCTATGCATGCCTCCTGCCTAGCTTCTGGTGACTGCCAGCAATACTTGGCAATCTTTGGCTTGTAAATGCATCACTCCAATTTCTACCACCCTTACATCACCAACTCTGTGTCTTTCTTTCATAAGGACATTTATCAATGGATTGAGGGCCCACCCTAATCCAGCATGAGCTCATCTCTAGATTCTTAATTACATCTCCCAAATAAGGTCACATTCAAAGGTTCCAAGTGGACATATCTTTTGAGAGGCCACCACTGACCCACTACAAATGTATAGTGAAATAAAGTAAATCAGTGGTTGTAGTGAATGGGGAGAAATGAAGAGAAAGGATTAACAAAGGGACATGAAAAACTTTTGAGGTGATGGATATGTCCATTAACTTGATTGTGGAAGTGGCTTCATGGAAGTATGTTTAAAGTTATTAAAGTATACCCTTTGCAGTAAGAACACCACCATTTCACGTCTTGAGTCTCAAACTACAACCATCAAATGGTATTGACCAACGTACATGACCACAAATTCAAATTAAGATAAAGGAAAAGGGGTTAGAAAAGGATATGGTATTGAGAAAGGAAAGAACAAACTGAGCTGTAAATTTAATGAATGACAGAGTTTAATGAGGGAGGTTCCACTACCTGAAATGAAAAACAGGTAAAAATTTGGAAGCTTAAAATTACCCTGAAACAGGGCCTGCTACAAAGACCCTCAAGAAATACTTCTAAAAGTTAAATATATACATATGTATAGAAAAAGTCAGTATATCAGTGAATTATATACATGAAATGATCAGTGTATCAATCAATGAAGCATTCATTCAGAGTTCCCTGTGGTAAAAATAAGGCAGTATTATTCATAGGCCCTTGGACAAAAAGTAGGGCACACAGAACGTCAAAGTAGGTTGCCAAAGCAAATTGGTAATAGGTACCTTATTAAGGTGGCTGTATATATCAGTATACTGCAAATAAGTATACTGCAAATAATAGCAACACTAATATAAATATGATCAAGAGTTTAATGTTTCCATCTTAATTCTCATTTGCCAAGAACAAAATTCTATATGCCAATGTCTAAAGTGGAATGAAAGGTTAAAAATGAGGACTAAAAGAAGAAAGAAGTAGAAACCCTCAAGGACTGGTCCCTTCCAAGACTCATAATATAATACCTACAATTTGGTGATGCACTGGAAAATCTGCTAAAACACAAAAATTCTTGCCATATTGTTTAGAAACCAGTAAATCAGACACATATGCAAAATGTATTTTTCTATTCCACAGAAAGTTCAAAGTTAAAAAACATAGAAAAGCAAATAGCTGTAGATTTATCTACAAATAAACTTTATTACGTTATATATGGAAAATATATGACATGTTAAAGGGACAAAAATTAATCCTTGAAAAAAACAAACATCCCCTTTAATGAGCAACACCCATTTGTTCTGATGTACCAAGTTTAATTCACATGACTAGCAGCTTGGTTTGGCAGTCTCAATGCATAAGACAAATAATTCATAAAAGTTTGACAATATTATTTTTAGTTCACATGCTTCTTGGAGTGAGCCCATAAATGATTCTACTTTATGCTACTCTAGGGACTCCAATCAGACACAAATACATTTGTTAGAGAGACTGAGGGAGGAACTCAGTACATACACCATTATATTCTGAGAATTCAAACTTATACATCCTATTTGGGCAGATATTTAGAATGCAATTTAAAAAACGATTGCCATTACTTCTAAATGGAGTCAATGAAATACGACAGTAAAATTGAGAGTACACAATACTATGTACAAGAAGTACATTTCTACTAATAGGATCGAAATGATCATGACCTGATAAGTTTAACAATTTAATTGATCTCTCATAAAACAATGTTTGAGAATGGTTACACAAAACATGTTAAATGTAAGCAGTGTTTACAAGTAACTTGACTATATTATGAAGCACAAAACATTTTTATTTTCAGTGAGGGAGAAATATATCTAAAATTAGAACTTAACACAAATATCTGATTCAATTGTTTCTCCAACTACTTGCAAACAAAATATTTCAAATTCCGTACAAGATTCTGCAAACCCATGAGTACAAACTCTAATCTTGACACTGAATTTGGATCATCTCCTTAGAGGAAATCCATCAACCAGATGTGAATTTATTCTTCCAGATGTATTTTATATGTTTGAGGAAAAATAAAACATTTTTTCACTATCTTTATTTGAGGCCAGTTAAAAATATACTAAGATAGGAATAGCAAAAAGGAAAACCTACAAATGAGTCTTCTACTATTCTAAAGCAGTCATTCACTGAATTATTCCTAATCAAACTACACACACACAGCTGCTACATTACGGACAAACATTAAAGTAACTGGTAATTCAGAATCAATTTAATATTTATAATCCACCAATTTTCTCAGTGTTTATTAGCCATGCTAATTATACCAAAGTGTTTTAAACAACTTTTGTTTTGACATTATATAGAAATTAAAGAAGAGAAAATATACCTACAGTTTTAACTAAATGTCATGACCTCAACATCTGAGATTAATTTCTACACAGAAATAAATGAATCACAGCAAAATTTAATAAAATTAGTAATACACATGAATCTAACTATATAGTCCCAAAGTTTGAAATCTTTTTATAATATCAATGACACAAGTTAATAACTAAGAGCTTGAATATCACAAAAACCAACCTCCAATCATACTAAGATCAAAACTAACTAGAAACAAATAAAATAGCTCCTCTGGCACATACATTTCCTTTGCCCTCCACCGGAGATCGTTTAAATATTTAACAGCTCCTATTTAACTTTTTTTTAATCTAACCAGGAAAATGAGTGATCTTGATGAAATGTTTACTTTTATCCAGGAAAAGAATATACACACATACTAATTAGTTATGATAGCTGTAAGTGGGTGTAACTTTAATAAATATTTATATGAAATTGGCTTAATACACCAAGAAATAGCAGCTAATGAAACATCAATTCAAATTACAGAAATATAAATATACACACACAAGCACATTATAATGACTTAACTTTTATACACCTTATGTTTTTAATGACTTAATCAGATTATTAAAATTATGATATCCTGGCATAATATAATTTAAATATATAAACTTATTTTAATTTTAATAAAAATATAATTTTATATTTCACAGAAACACTTTATGGTCATTCCAAGAATTTAAATTCTAAACTAAAAGAACAAACTTTCATGGTAGGAAATATTATATAAATAATTACTACTCAACCTAAGGGATGGGGATGATTTCCTATATGCATCAAAAATAAGTATGAAGTAGTCAACAAGAATATATGCTATGGCTGCAGTAAAACTGTGCAATAACTCAAATCAGAGAAAGCAGTGTTTTTGTTTCCAATACTATAAAGTACCAGAAATGCATCATTTTACACCCACACATACTTGTTTAATGCACAAGTTTGGTGTTGTGCTAATAACTTGGCTTCACGAAAAATTCCTCTCTGAAAGTAAGTAATTGTGGTTGTATTTTAAATACAAATAAATTAAAAACAAAAATTTAACTTAAGTGCTCTATTACAGATGTTTCCTTTTCACTATTTAAAAAATGTATCAAGTGCAAAACCTTATTCGATTAAGAGGAAACAGTTATACGTTTTTTAACTTCACATTTGAAGTTGAACATAAAAGTTACTCTGAATTGCAGAAAAGTGAAAATTCTCTGATTTCAAGGAACAAAAAACATATGAATGACATTATGCCATGAAATTAAAATGTCACCTTCTATATATAATAGGATTGAACCCTTCATTTCTAAAACATTTCTGGAATTAGTGGGAATGACATCATAGAAATGGTGGCGTGATATGAGCCTCCTGAAATCTCCCCTAGAATTTACAACAAATTGAACAACTATAATTCCACAAAGAACTCCCTGTGCAGCAGACAGGCAAGACTACGAGACTCGCAACTGAAAGCATCTAAAGGTGGGCAAATTGGGCAAGCAGGGGAAGAGGGAAGCAGGAAGTACGGCGACAAGGGCTACGTGGGCTGCACAGGACGCAGACCTAGCTCGGAGCTCTGAGCTCCCTGGATTCCGGAGCTACCGCAGTTGAGGGAAAGGAAAGCAGTCCCGGGAGAGCTTAGAATTTGGACTGCTAGAGCTCCCCTTATGGCCCACAGTCCCTCCTGAGGGATCAGGCTGTAATACGGCTGAACCCAACACTCACGACAGAGAGTCCTTGGAGCAAAGACTGAGGGAAAAAGGATGAAAACTGAGATTTAAGCCCTCACTGCCAAGCAGATGACTGAAAGCTTAGGCACAAAGCCTAGCCACCCCTTCCCACCCTCCCAGAGCTTCCCACACCCCCATCTTTCCAGAAGCTGAAAGGTACCAGTGTCAGATCAAAAGAACACAGTATTTGCAGTTTTGAGAACTGTGGCCCCACAGCCACAGACTCACAGCCCAACAAGTTCCGGCGAAGGGGAGGGAGCCTTAGGTACAGGACAGGAAGTGCTGGTGCTCACTGCCATTGCTCACAGCCACCTCTCACAACCCACCCCAATCCGCACCTACATATGTGCGGAGATCCCTGCAGGGGTAAACAGCTGCTGAAACACACAGGCCCTGAATCTGGTGCAGGAAGAGCTTCGGAACTTCATAAGCTCTCCACATTCCCCATAAGAGCGATATGCTGAGACCCAGGTAACATGCTCAAAGAGGAGAAGCCCACATTCCAGGCAACCCCACCCCTTTGTGTAAGAAGCCAGAACAGCGCAAAGCAAATATAACACTACAGTATGAGAGAGAATTAAAGGCTGCTGGAGAGCAAAGAAAAGACATCTTCCTACCAATCTGCTGCAAAACCCACTCCTGTAGACGCCTAGGAAGAGAAATAATAATTCACTAATTTCTATGAATAACCAAAGTAACAAGGCAGCTCAGAAAGAAAATGAAAAGTCTCAAGAAAACAAACTTAAATACATGGAAATATATGACTTAAATGATAGAGAAGTCAAGATTGCAGCGCTGAAAAAGCTCAACAAGATGCAAGAAAACACAGGCAGTTTAATGAACTCAGAAACACAATCAAAGAACAAAATGAACATTTTACCAAAGAGATTGAAATTTTTAAAAAGAACCAAATAGAATTTCTGGAGATTAAGAATGCAATAAAAGAAATGAAGAATGAAATAGACAGCTTAGGTAGTAGAGCTGACCAGATGAAGGAAAGAATCAGTGACATCGAAGATAGAAACCTGGAAATGACACGGATGGAAGAAGAGACTTGAGAGTTACAAAAAATGAAAGAACTCTACAAGAACTTTCTGACACCCCCAAAAAGAGCAATATAAGAATAATGGGCATACCAGAAAGAGAACAAAGGGAGAAGGGAACAGAGAGTATATTCAAACAAACAGTTGACGAGAACTGCCCAAACTTGTGGAAAGAACTGGATTCTCAAATCCAAGAAGTAAATAGAACACCTAATTACCTCAACCCCAACAGGCCTTCTCCAAGGCAACTGTACTGAAGTTGTCAAAAATTAACGACAAAGAAAGAATCCTCAAGGCAGCCAGGAAAAAGAAGATGGTGACCTACAAAGGAAAGCCCATTAGGTTATCATCAAGTTTTTCAGCAGAAATTCTACAAGCCAGGAGGGAGTGGATTCAAATATTCCAGCTAGTGAAAGAGAGAAATTATGGGCCAAGAATAATATATCCAGCAAAGATATCCTTTAGATATGAAGGAGGAAAAAAGACCTTTCAAAACATACAGAAGTTGAGGGAATTTTCTAACAAGAGACCTACACTACACGAAATACTGAAGGAGTCTATTCGACTTGAAACAAAAAAGGAAAAGAATACAAAACCATGAGTAGTATTACAAACAGACAGACAGAAGCAGGCAATGGCAACCCCAAATAAGATGCTATACACTTAAACATAACATACAGGGTAAAGAAGGAAAAAAAACACTTAAAGAAAAAGAGGGAAAAGACAACTTGCTACTACAATGCAGGAATCAACTCACAGCGTATTAGGGATAATTTGTGACAACCAAGACATACAATTGGGGAGAATAAAGGTCTGAACTGGCATAAGGGAATGGAGAAAGTAAGCATGCTGAAAAAATGGAATGAATATTCTAAATATGAAACTTTCTTTTACATAAACTTAGTGGTAACCAGTAAAAAAAAAAAAATCCAGAACTGAAAAATATGTAACATAATAAAAGAAGAAACAGAGGGAAAATCATAGAAAACCACCACACTGAAATAACAGACAATAACAAAAAGGCAAAGAAATAATGGACACACACTCCTACCAGAAAACCAAACATAGAATGATAGGAAATCCTCATATATCAATAATCACTCTAATAGACTGAACTCACCAATAAAAAGGCACAGAGTAGCAGACTGGATCAAAAAACTAAACCAAACCATATGCTGCCTCCAAGAGACATATCTCAGCTATAAGGACAAATATAGACTCAAAGTGAAAGGGTGAAAACTGACACTCCAAGAAAATGGTATACAGAGAAAATCAGGTGTAGTCATACTGATATCAGATGAAACAGACATCAGGATAAAAAAAGTAACAAGAGACAAAGATGGACATTTCATAATGATAAGGTGGACTATAAAACAAGAAGACATAACAGTCATCAATATGTATGCCCCTAATCAGGGAGCACTGAAATATACCAAGCAACTACTAACAGAACTAAAAGGAGAAATTGACCAAAACACAACTATAGTGGGGACCTAAATACATCATTGACAGCTATGGATGGATCATCCAAATAGAGAAATATCAGCCCTAAATGACACATTAGATGAAATGGACATAATTGACATTTACAAAGCACTTCATACTAGAACATCAGACTATACATTCTATTCTAGTATACATGGAACATTCTCAAGGATAGACCGTATATTGAGACATAAAACTACCCTCAGCAAATTTAAGAAGACTGAAATCAAACCAAGTATATTCTCTGATCACAAGGCTTTGAAATTGGATATCAACTGCAAAAAGAAGGCAGGAAAAAAAGCCACAAATATGTGGAGATTAAATAACATACTTTTAAAGAACGACTGGGACGAAGAAATAAGAGGAGAGACCAAAAGATACATAGCAACAAATGAGAATGAAAATACATCCTACCAAAATTTTGGGGATGCAGCAAAAGCAGTTTTAAGAGGGAAATTTATATCATTACAGGGCTATCTCAAGAAACAAGAAAAATCCTAGATAAATAACCTCAAGTTGCACCTTAAAGAACTAGAAAAAAAAGAACAAATGAAACCCGAAGTCAAAATAATGAAGGAAATAATAAAAATCAGAGCAGAGCTAAATGAAATAGAGAACAAAAAGACAACAGAAAACAACTTAATGTGACAAAGAGCTGATTCTTTGAAAAGGTTACTAAAATTGACAAACCCTTGGCTAAACTAAGATAAAAAGAGAAAAGACACAAATAAACAAAACCAGAAATGAAAGAGGGTAAGTTATCACGGATGCCACAGGAAAAAAGAGTCATCAAAATTACTATGAAGGACTATATGCCACCAAATTCAATAACCTAGAAGAAATGTACTAGTTCTTAGAAATATATATGTAGCCTTCTTAGACTGAATCACGAAGAACTGGAAAGTCTAAATAGACCAATCACCAGTAAGGAAACTGAATCAATCCCAAAAGCAAACCTTCCCAAAAGCAAAAGTCTGGAACCAGATGACTTCACTAGTGAATTCTACCGTACATTCAAAGAGGATCTAAAACCTGTCATACTCAAACTCTTCAAAAAAACTGAAGAGGAAACAATACTCTCTAATTCATTTTATAAGGCCAACATTACCCTGATACCAAAACCTGGTAAGGATAACATAAAAAAAAGAAAATTACAGACCAATATCTCTGATAAACATAGTTGCAAAAATCTTAAAGAAAATTCTAGCAAATCAAATAGAACAATGCATTAAAAAGATTATACATCACAACCAAGAAAGGTTCATCCTAGGGGCACAAGGAAGGTTCAACATACATAAATCCATCAGTGTGATACACCACATAAACAAAATAAAGGACAAAAATCATATGATTATATCAATACATGCAGAAAAAGCGTTTCACAAGATACCACATCCATTTATGATTAAAACACTTAATAAAATAGGTATAGATGGAAAACACCTTAAAATAATAAAGGCCATATATGACAAGCCCTCAGCTAATATCATAATTAACAGTGAAAAACCGAAGCCCTTTGCTCTACGTTCAAGAATACGACAGGGCTGTCCCTATCACCTATGCTTTTCAACATAATATTGAAAGTCCTCCCCAGAGCAATCAGGCAAGAGAAAGAAATAAAAGGCATCCAAATTGGGAATGAAGAAGTTAAATTGTCAGTTTTTGCAGATGACTTGATGCTATATATAGAAAACCCTAAAGACTCCACCAAAAAGTTATTAGAAACAATAAATGAATACAGTAAAGTTGCCGGCTACAAAATCAATGTACAAAAGTCCACTGCATTCCTATATACTAACAATGAAATCTCAGAAAAAGAAATTAAAAAAAACAAAAAACAATTCCTTTTGCAATTGTAACAGAAAGAATAAAATACCTAGGAATAAACTTAACCAAGGATGTAAAAGACCTATATACTGAAAACTATAACACATTTTTAAAAGAAACTGAAGAAGACACAAAGAAATATAAAGGCATTCCATGGTCATGGATTGGAAGAATCAACATACCATGTTTCCCCAAAAATAAGACCTAGCCAGACCATCAACTCTATTGCGTCTTTTGGAGCAAAATTAATGTAAGACAGAATTTTGCTCCAAAAGACGCAATAGAGCTGATGGTCCGGCTAGGTCTTATTTTTGGGGAAATATGGTAGTTAAAATGGCCATATTACCCAAAGCAATATACAGATTTAATGCAATCCCCATCAAAATCTCAATGGCATTTTTTAAAGAAATATAACAAAAAATCATAGGATTTGTATGGAACCACAAAGACCCAAAATAGCCAAAGCAATCCTAAGAAAAAAGAACAATGCTGGAGATATCACACACTCTGACTTCAGCTTGTACTACAAAGCAACAATAATCAAAACAGTATGGTATTGGCAGAAAAACAGACACACAAACCTATGGAATAGAATTGAGAACCCAGAAACAAGCCCACATAAATATGGACAGACAATTTTTTTCACAGAGGCCAAAAACATTCAATGGAGAAAAGACAGCCTCTTCAATAAATGGTGCTGGGAGATATGGAAAGCTATGTGCAAAAGAAAGAAACTAGACTTCTGTCACCATGTACCAAAATTAACTCAAAATGGATCAAAGACCTAAATGTAAGACCTGAAACAATAAACTGCATAGAAGAAAACATAGGTACTAAACTTATGGACCTTGGATTCAAAGAGAATTTTATAAATTTGACTCCAAAGGCAAGGGAAGTAAAAGCTAAAATAAATGAATGGGACTATATCAAATTAAAAAGCTTCTACACAGCAAAAGACACCAGCTTCTACACAGCAAAAGACAAAATAAAAGGCAACCAAACAAATGAGAGAAGATTTTTGCAAACAATGGCTCCGATAACGGGCTAATATGCAAAATATATAAGGAACTCACGCAACTCATAAAACAACAAAAACAGACAATCCAATTAAAAAATGGGCAGAGGAACTGAATAGACATTTCTCCAGGGAGGACATACAAATGCCAACAGACATATGAAAAAATGCTCAACATCACTAATCATCAGAGAAATGCAAATAAAAACCAAGATGAGATATCACCTCATCCCAGTTGGAATGGCTATCATCAACAAGACAGATAGTAACAAGTGTTGGAGAAGCTGTGGAGAAAAAGGAACCCTCATACACTGTTGGTGGGAATGCAGATTGGTGCAGCCACTATGGAAGGCACTGCGAAGGTTCCTCAAAAAATTAAGAATAGAATTACCATATGACCCAGCTATCCCTTTCCTGGGTATCTACCCAAAAAATCTGAAAAAGTTTATACATAAAGACACGTGTGCTCCAATGTTCATTGCAGCTTTATTTACGGTGGCCAAGACATGGAAACAACCAAAATGTCCTTCGATAGATGAATGGACAAAGAAGTTCTGATATATATACCCAATGGAATACTACTCTTCCATAAGAAAAGATGAAATAGTACCATTTGCAACAACATGGATGGATCTTGAGATTATAATGCTAAGTGAAATAAATCACACAGAAAAAGCAGAGAACCATATGATTTTACTGATATGTGGTATATAAAACTGAAAACAACAAAAGAACAAGACAAGCAAATGAAGAAACAAAAATTCACAGACACAGACAATAGTCTGTGTTTAGTGGTTACCAGAGGGTACAAGGATCAAAGGGGATCGAATATATGGTGATGGAAAGAGAACTGACTCTAGGTGGTGAACACACAATGTGATATATAGATGATGTATTACAGAATTGTACACCTGAAATCTATGTAACTTTACTAACAATTGTCACCTCAATAAACTTTAATTTAAAAAAAACAACAGGCCGGCCCGGTGGCTCAGGCGGTTAGAGCTCCATGCTCCTAACTCCGAAGGCTGCCGGTTCGATTCCCACATGGGCCAGTCGGCTCTCAACCACAAGGTTGCCAGTTCGATTCCTCGATTCCCACAAGGTATGGTGGGCAGCACCCCCTGAAACTAAGATTGAACATGGCACCTTGAACTGAGCTGCCACTGAGGTACCGACTCCCGCAAATGATGGTGGGCAGCGCTCCCTGCAACTAAGATCGAACACGGCACCTTGAGCTGAGCTGCCGCTGAGCTCCCAGATGGCTCAGTTGGTTGGAGCGCATCCTCTCAACAGGGTTGCCAGTTCTACTCCCGCAAGGATGGTGGGCTGCACCCCCTGCAACTAGCAATGGCAGCTGGACCTGGAGCTGAGCTGCGCCCTCCACAACTAAGACTGAAAGGACAACAACTTGACTTGGAAAAAAGTCCTGGAAGTACACTGTTCCCCAATAAAGTCCTGTTCCCCTTCCCCAATTAAAAAAAAAAAAAATCTTAAAAAAACACACAAAACAACAACAAAACCTTAAGAATTACTGCTAAAAAAGCACCAAACAAACATGAAATGGACAAATGGTTTTATCTCCCATCATGACAACGCTCCGTGTCAAATATCACTTCTGGTATATGGCAATTCCTGTCAAATAAAAACATTATGGTGTGTCTTCATCCACCTTATTCACCAGATCTGACACCCTGCAACTTCTGGCTCTTCCCCAAAGTCAAAATGATTCAGGACATAGAGGAAGCCATGACAGCGCAACTAAAGACACTCACGAAAGAGGACTTCTGGAACTGCTTCAGAAAGTGGCAAGAATTGTGGGATAAATGTGTTCAAAGTGAGAGGGAGTATATTGAGGGGGATTAATGGCAATGTATCTTTTACTATAATAAATTTTTTTAATTTAAACATTCACTATACTTTTTCATCACACCTGTACTCTCACCATCATTAGTAGTACATATATCTCATTTTCTATTTATAACTATTCTTTTCTGTTTCCTGCTATCTCTGGATATTAAATCCTATAGCTCTCCTCACCTATTTTATTACTTCAATTATTAGTATATAATACTAATTGAGACTCCAATTAGTATTGGAGTCCAAATTCAACTAAACACATAATACTGCTATAGGCATTATTAAAACACTATATAATCTCAATTCTAAGATATACCTTTCACACTTCAAAATTTCTATAATCAGGATGGATCTTTCAATTAATGTCACAAAAAACCTACCGGTAATTATGCAGAAAAGTAAATTATGACACCACTACAAACACAATTATACACATAAAATATCTGTTCATCTGAATATCACTTTGCATTTGTAGCAGCAAATGTGATTGAATTTTAATTCAAACTTAAATCCCTAGTTGTCTGTTAAATTGTTTACAAGATTATACTGTTGTGATGCTCTGAAACAGAAAGTAAGAATATAAATACAAAGTTGATTGTCACATACCAGATAAGATAATTAAATACAATGGAAAATGTGAAATCTTTAAGAACTGATTGCTAAATTCTAATGCCAGGACAGAATATATGCATCAGGAAAAATCCAGATATTCTCTTCCAAACATTTCAATGAAGCACTGATAGATTAATTATCTAAAACACTGCTTTTATCATGTAACTCTCTTGTTCATGAATCTATAATAGCTTCTTTTTACCTCCTTCAAATATGCACTTCTACACAACTTTCAAGGCCATCCATTATCCAGGCTTCATAAATTTATGCAATTTTAACGAACATTTTTCTCATCTTCTACCTCCCTGAGTCTCTGCTTCAGTCAATCATTCTCTTAAAGAAAGTCCTTATCTTTCTTACAACCCTGGCTTCATCTTTTTCACTTCCCCCCATCTTCTTCTTCCTAGAGAATAAAACCCTACCATCTTCCCTCACAATTCAAGTCTAAATCTACTTAATTTTGAATTCCTGTTGTAGCTAGAAACACTATTATATAAATTATCAAGGGCACTTACTTATTGTTTCTTAACTATTCCTTTTTCCAAACTTAGGGCTTAATAATTTTGGAAATATGGAAAACATCATCCATCCTTTCTCTTCTCCAAAGAAAAGGAGGACTTAAAAGATAGGAAACTAAATCTCAGAGAAATTAAGTGTCAGATCAAGAGCTAAGTAATTCAACCTAGTCAAAAACCCAGTTTAGTGATCTTTCCCTTCAACACAGTATTGACACTTGAGACAAGTAGCTAAACAAAAGATATGTATCAAACCCAGGTCCTATTTTGCTTTTTTAGTTTTATATAAAAAATAAAATCACAAACAGGTTCCATTATATGTTAACCTACTGAAATTCCTCTTTCCCAGTTAGACTAAAAGTTTATGAATTCTGAATTAAAGTTCCAATACAAATTAGGTGTGATTACTGGGAGGGGAGCAGAGAGAGAGGATTAGTTATGGACTTGTTTAGAGACACCAAGTTGTATTTAAACTTGGTAAAGCAGCCTCGGGAGTCTCTCTTGGGTGCTATTTACACATTTTTTTTTCAGATTACATTCATGCAATATGATTCCATTTGGGATTTCGAGTAAAGTTGGAATGCTGTATTCCCTAAAGAGCGAATAGTGTTTAGTTTAACAGGGAAAAAAAAGAAATGTGATACTTCTGGTCAAAAGTTCTCTTTCTGGAATTCATGATAAATGATAAAGAATTTTGGCAGTTCCTATGTCATTCTGCATCTCACAGGCAACGTGCAATTCCTCATGTCACTACCACTGGGTTATTCATTGAAACAACTGATCTTATTACAAAACAAGTTAAAGAAACAAACAAAGCCTCCTTCAGTTCCTGCCTTGATTCATTATTAGAATTCACCTTTCCTTTCACCTCACCCACAGTCTCAGATATTGAATGCCAAATGTAGGTCTCACTGAAGGACAGGACATTAGACAATTTAAACATCAGCGAAATTGAATTCAGCTATCCTTAGTCACTGACTAATGATTCTATTCCTATTTGTACATTTTTAAAGTAATACTATGTCCTTCCCGGAAGTTCTTTTTGCATTCCGGATTACGACAGGGACTGAAGTACAACAAAGGAAAAATGCAAAATGTCAAGTGTCAAGACAAGTTTGAAGCATACACACATTATGTAGGTAAGTTTGGTCAAAGTCCTGTTCAGTAATACATTAATCTTTATGAAAATTTTAAAGAAATGTTGTTTATTCTAAAGAAACTTAATTCTGCCTTAGTATCAAATTTAAAATGTGATCAGAAAGTGTACATTCTAACATATGTAAGGGGAAAGTATTTACAAAGCATTTCACAAATAATATTTGATTGTACCAAACATCCTATTTTCTAATGTCGTGTGATACTCGGATATAAGAAATATTACCATCAATTTTTCATTGCCCCCCCCGCCACCGTCCCAAATCAGAAATATGACTGAAGTAGTAGAAATTTATTTCCGAAATTTACCTTGAGGAGTTCCAAAATACAATTTTCTACGAACACTAGAAATCACAAACATTTTAACAGTTGTGTATACTCTTTATCTAAATTGACCAGAGTTCATTTAACAAATGATTACTATCTTTACTTCTGCTGATTATCTGTTGGAGCACCATATATATGTATGCAGATGTGACTCTAACAGAGGAAGATATCTATATATAAATAAATATAAATATATAGATATCTTCCTCTGTTAGAGTCACATCTGCAGGAAAAAGGCTACTAAAAAAAGAAACAATCTGCTGTTCCAAGTTAATATCCTGCCAGTGGTTATTTTGTAATGCTCAGGGTTGAAAAATGTTCTTAAAGAAAACGTTTTATATTCTCATATATTTACAGCAGAAACTCCAGACCCAGAGAATTAAAATGGTAGTTATATTTAATTAATATACTTTACTGAGTAAGTCTGACAACTTTGTCTGGGTCTCTGATTTATACCATATTTTGTAAAACCCAATAATAACAAAAATTGTCTCAATACTCCGTTTCCCTTGCCTTTCGCATCAAATATGTTTACCATTTATAATTCTCATGTGCAAATACTAGCATCGACAACAAACTAGAGACAAATTTCATTTTGAAAAATCCAAAAAGCGAGAATTTGGATATATGTACAGATTAAAATATTGGAGGTATACAACAACAAACACAATTCTAGTTTAACTGTGCTCAATCTTCCAAATAAAGCAAGTTTAAGTTAAATGTTATTTAACTGTATGTATGCCACTGCAAAGTTAAAGGTAGATTTAAAAATTCTTAACCAAGTGATATGCTATTATCTTGTAGACAGTGGTGAAAACCATTCATAAGAGAACTTGATACGTTTGTTTTCACAAATTTCTTCAATTTACTACTAAGAGGGTTCTCTGATTTCAATTCTGATGGCTGAATTAATGAATTCTTGCTTAGTAAATTAGAATTTAACAGTATGTAATTCAAAGAGTATTTAATTTCCTGGAATGAAATTATTTACAAGATCACATGATATCATCTACCTAGTGGCTTATCTTACAATTCTTATGTTTTTATGTTTATTTCAGTGGTTCTCAAAGTTAACTATGCTTTGGTATCATGTGGGAGGCTGTTAAATTTTTTCAGCACCGTGATCCCATCTCACACCATATAAATCAGAATATCTTGGCAATTAGGCGTCAGTATCAATTTTTTTGTTTTTAACTGTGGTAAAAACATAACATAAAATTCACCATCTTGGTCGGCCGATGGCTCAGTTGGTTAGAGTGTGAGCTCTGAACCACAGGGTTGTTGGTTTGATTCCCACATGGGCCAGTGAGCTGCACCCTCCACAACTAGATTGAAGGACAACAGCCTGGAGCTGACGGGCCCTGGAAAAACATACTGTTCACACACACACACACACACACACACACACACACACACACACACACACACACACACACACACACACACACACACACACACACACACACACACACACACACACACACACACACACACACACACACACACACACACACACACACACACACACACACACACACACACACACACACACACACACACACACACACACACACACACACCTTTGAGACTCTGCTTTCAATTATTTTGGGTATATACCCAGAAGTAAAATTGATGAATCATATGGTAATTCTATTTTTTAATTTTTTGTGGAACCCCTATACTGCTTTCCACAGTAGCTGCACCATTTTACATTCCCACCAACAATGCAAAAGGGTTCCAAAATTCTCCACATTCTTGCTAACACTTGTTATTTTCTGGTTTTTTGAGTAGTCATCCTTAGGGGTGCGCGGTGGTCTCTCATTGTGGTTTTGACTTGCATTTCTCTATTAGTGATGGTGGCAACATTCAAGGAATGAATAACCTTTAGAGTCAGAGATACGGCATTGACATTCGAAAAGAAAATAACGCACAGGCTGGTAATGGTTGAAATACACTTAGATAATAGTCAATACTTTCAGGTAAGACTTGTTTGTTTCTTCCATCCCATTCAAACTGCGTCCTTCCTTGAACCTCCTTAGTCTCTCTTTTTTGCCACAGAGGATTCTCTCTTTCAATACATTCTGTTAAGAAATAATTTAATATGAATTTGGGAATATTTCTGATTTCTCACTGGGATATTTATATATAAAGCCTTAACACTGTTTAAATAAGGAAAGATCTCCTTTTTTTCACATGGTAAAAAGGAGAAGCTTTAAGCCACAACTACAAGGCAGAGGTAGTCACAGCTGGTGCTCTGTCTCATAAGCCAATTTTGAAAATGATTAACTACTACTGGCCACCATATTTCACCTAAGGCTGACCATTTATAGAAAAAAACAACAATAAACCAACATTAATTTAAAAATATACTATGGTACACACCAAGCACTTACTTGGAGACCTGTAGAATAAACTATATATTTCTTAGTTATTTTAGTGTGAAGCTAAACCTCAGAGTAGGTCCTGAAAATCTAATCAGTGTTTGAGTCAAAAGAATTTTCCAACTTTTCATTTGTTCAACACCCTCAATTATGCAGAATACAGCCAAGATCCTAAAAGCAGGCCATCAAAGCAAATAGTTAAGTAGAAAAATTAGATATCAATCTTTGTTAAAAGGAACTTTATTTTCCTCATAGGAGTATCCTTGGACTCACACTGAGTTATTGGATACTATCAGTTTACACACAACTTTAGCAAATTTAATTATATGATTTTTCCATCTAGAATAAATGCATTTACACTGGGGGGAAGAGAAAAACTCGGAAGTCTGAACAAGCACAATCTAGGTTGAAGTCCTTCTGCTTACGCACTGCATATTACTTGCAAGCATCACTTATTACAGCATATTATGAGAAGTGATATTCATATTGAGAAGCCTTACTCATCAAACAAAGGTTAAATTACATTGGTATGCAATCTTGGAAAGGTGCATAGCTTGTTGTAGTGTGCAGGCATGCGCGCACGTGTACCCACACACACACACACACACACACACACACATACACACAGTTTGTCCACACCTTTCTAAGGCTTTCCAACCTTGACTCTTATGAGTCACCACATAAGCAGCTCATTAGTTGGCTGTTCCCTTCCTCCCTGCCTAGTCTCAGCATTCCAACCACCTGACTCAACTAGAGGAAACCCTCTCCCTGTTTTCTCTACTAAAAGTAAAGAATACATCAGGATTAGAGTGTCAAAAAATACCACAAAATTGAATCCAAGACTTCACCTTTGAAAGAGAAAAGCAGGGAGGAAGAGTATTAAGAAAAAGAAATGGAAGAAGTGAGACATGAAGCCCAGTTTACAAATACTTGTAATTTATTTTAGTAAAAATATTGACTCCTCTTCTCTTAATAGTTTATTTATAACAAACACTTTGGGGAATTACATGATATTAATATTTGTTCTGCTTTCTTCCTCTTTAATATCAGTAGGAAAAACTGAAGGGCTTCCCTATTATCTGGGTAGTTTTATAAAACCCCACAACAGGAAATCTCCCAAAGGATGTCATATTTAAATTTTTGTATTTATATCAAAAAAATTCTTTAAAATATACAAGAATTAAAATCCTCTATCCCTACTTGAAAAAAAAAGTATAACTTTTTCTTATGCCACTAAATTAATTTTCCTATATTTCTTCAGACCTACCTGTAAATATACACGTAACAGTTTAATAAAAATTTGTATCTGTCCACATCTTCTTTTTCTCTTCTAACAGTATCATGGAGAGCTTCCAGATAAATCTACCAATTCTTTTCCATAAATCTGAAACTTGGTATATTTACCTAACCATAAGGCTGCTGAGAAGGTTTTCAGTATTTTGCCATTATAAGAAAGACCAATTAACATGTTTGTTGTAACAAATTCGAATCTTATCATTAATGCATGAATATGCCTACAGTTACCAACATTTGCTTATAAACCTTTCATAGCTTGGCCAATCTCATAGCCAAACTCTTCATTCACTGTTATTTTAATATGCCTTTAAAAATTATGACTGCAATTGGAGGCAGCTTCTCATGGTTACTGCCAATGTGAATGCCTTCTTCAGTGAACGGACAGTTTGTATTTTTCTATTTTTTTCTCTTGGTTTTTATTATCCAACTCTAATGCTCATTGATTAAGGATATCAACCATTTATTTTCACTTGTTTGACAATGTCTACCACACTATACAGTGTTAAAAAAATTTTATCCAAAACTCGGAAATGAAGAGTATAGGACATCTTTTCAATGTCATACTGGGGTTTTGTTTTAACAAGCCCACCAAAGGATTATTTAATTTTTGAGGAAAATAAACCTGTGATGGACTTTCTAAATTACTATTTAAAGATTAGAGCACAAACACTGGGAAGTTCCATGTAACTTATACTTTTCTATCCTAGAGAAAATATAAACCTAAAGGCTATGGTTTTATAGCTTTGCAGGATATTAGCTAGTTTTGTATCTTATCGACCTTTTTCTTATGGCATCTTTTTGAAAAACAAAAACCTTTCCAGACAGATTATACAAGTCTGTTCTCCAACTGTTCTGGAATCTAGCTTTATTATCTTACTAGTTCCTGCATTAATTAAAAGGTTGAATGAGTTTTTGACATGTGTTCATTCTATATTTGTATGACAGATGCATTTCTAATATTTGAAATTATACTTTGACAGAAGCATTTAATTTACTTATGGATAGATTTCATTTTATTCTTTAAGGCTTCTGGGCTTTCTCTTTAACTGAGGAAGGCCACCTCCATCTCTGCATTGTAAAAACAAATAAAAATGTACATTCTTTTATATTTACCACAGATTTTTTTAACTGTTTTATTAAGAATTTTATTATAAATACTATAATCATGTAGTTTTACTCTTTCAACATGTGATGAATTATATTGATATAATTCATTATAGTAAAACATGCTATATCTCCAGAATAAAAACTATATAGCATATTACTCTCAAAACACACTAATAGACTCAATCATCTAATACTTTCTTTAGGATTTTTGCATTTATATATTCTTTGCTTTCTTCATTAGATTTTCTGTATCAAAGTAATGCTGTCTTCATATAATTAACTGAGATGCTTTCTATATTTTCAGTGTTTTGAAATTGTTTTAATAAGGGAAGAATTATCAGTTGCTTGCTAATCAGCTATACTAGACAGGGCAGTAGGCCAATAAAACCACCTATGTCTGCCGCCCTTTTTTATGACAGATCCTTAACAATTCTTTTAATTACTTAAATTAACTTTTTAATCTTAAAATAATTTTAGATTTATAAAAAGTTTTAAATGTAATACAGAGTTCCTGTATATTCTTCACCAGCTTCCTCTAATGTTAACCTCTTACATAGCTATATCCAAACTAAGAAAACATTAGTATAACACTATTAACTAAGGTACAGACTTTATCCAGATTCCTATTTTTCCACTAATGTCCTTTTTCTGTTCCAGGATACTGGACTGTATGGATTCAGTATCTTGACTCTTTGGTCTCCTCTGACCCATGACAGTTTCTTAATCATTTCCTTTTCACAGACTTGACAGTTTTTAAAAGTACTGGTCAGAAATTGTGGAGAAGGCCCTGCACTTTGGGTTTGCCTAATGCATCCTCATGCCTAGACTGCCATTACAGGTTCTGGGGCAGAATGCCACAGAAGTGAAAAGCGCTTCTCATTGCACGGTATCAAGCAGTACACTCTATCAACATGACTTTTTACTAGTAATGTTAACGTCGATCACTTGTTTATTAACTGTGCTTTTTACTTCATCCATTGTTATCAGTCTGTTCAAATTTTCTACATCTCCTTGAGTTTCAAAATTTTAACAAAATTTATATTTTGTTAAAAAAATAATTTGTCTCACCTAGAACTATAATTTGTCTCACCTAGAACTTAACAACTGTATATGTTAAAATTGCACAAAATCTTTTATTCTTTATTGTTAATGTCCTCTACAACTGTGGTTATATTGCCTTTCTCAGTCCCAATGCTGTATATCATTGCTTTTGTTCTTTGTTTTTTTCTTAGATTTCTTTGGGATTTGTCTATTTTGAGATTTGTTATTATATTTTTAGTTTTCTACTTTACTGTCACCTTTTAACTCTATTATTTATCAAACAGGCAGTATTTAGATCTTGACAGATGGCCAGGGCATTGACAGATCAAAAGAGAAGGTAAACAGAACAAAGCAGATGACAAAAGCAACAGAGGACTGGAAAATATGGGACATGTAATCTGACCTAGCTACAATATATAATACATTCAGGAATGGCAATGCAAGAAAAGATGTAAGCAATATTGAACAGGTTGGAATAAAATGTTACACTCAATAAATAGATTTCAAAAAACTACATATAAAATTTCCATATAATTATCCAGCAATCCCACTTCTGGGTATATTTTCAAAAAAATTCAAAGTAAGATCTTAAAGAGATATGCACACGTATGTTCACTGCAGCATTATTCACAATAGCTAAAAAGTATAAACAATCCAAATGTCCACTGATGGGTGAATATATAAACAAAATGTGGTACATACATAAAAGAGGTATTATTCAGACTTCAAAAGGAATTAAATTCTGATACTTACTACACCATGGATAAACCTTGAAGTCATTATGCTAAATAAAATAAACAAGAAATAAAATGACAAATATTGTATGATCCTACTTATACGAGGTACCTAAAACAGGCAAATTCCTAGAGACAGAAAGGAGAACACAGGTTACCAGAGACTGAAGGGAAAGGGTAATGGGAAGTTATTACTTACTGAGTACAGAGGTTCAGTTTGGGATGATAAAGTAGGTTTGGGAGATGGATGATGGTGATCATTTCACCACAATGTGAATGTACTTAATGCCACAGAACAGCACCTCCGAAATGGTTAAGATGGTAAATTTTATGTTATGCATTTTTTCCCAATTTTTTATAGTGGTAAAATACACACAAAATTTACCATCTTAAGACTTTTAAATGTATCATTCAATGGTATTAAATGCATTCATAATATTGTGTAACCATCACCACCATCTATCTATCTCCATAATTCCTTTCATTTTGTAAAACTGCAACTCTATACCCATTAAACAATACAGTCCCTGCTTATCCTTGGAGGGATATGTTCCAGGAGCCCCAGTGGATGCCTGAAGCTGTGGACAGTACTGAAACGTATTCAACTTCTTCAACGCTGCCAGAAACGTGGTAGCACCTGTCTTCATCGGCAGGCACAGCCTCTCCTGTAATTTTTATATTTTTCAGTCCAAACCTATTTCTGAATCTGTGTAACCATCCTTTACTTGCAGAAAAAGGCTTGGTGCCACTCGTTTTAGGGGAATCCCTTGCTGAAGTATTCATATAGGTTCAGTGCTTTCTGGAGCAACAAACACACTGCCATCCTTTGGAACACGTTTTCTGTTCCTGTCTTCCACCCACAAATTTAATGCCATTTCCAGCTTAACTAAGTACTTATCATGCTCTGTGACCATAATTTTTGCAGTTTCGGGTGTGACAGCAAAACTAGCATTAATTACTTTTTCCTTCTTCATAATTTCACGGATAGATTATTCTTACCACAGATCTTAGCAACCTGAGCATATAATATTTTTACTTTCCTTATTAAGTTGAGAACTTTCACCTTTTGACTTAAAGGAAGCATTTCATGGCTTTTCTTTGGCATATCCAAATTGCCAGCACCAGTACTCTTGCACTTCGGAGCCATTATTAAGTAAAATAAGGGTTATCTGAACATAAGCATTGCAATATCACAACAGCCGATATAACACTGATGGCTACTAAGTGACTAACGGGCAGGCAGCGTCTACAGTGTGGATGCACTGGACAAAGGGATGATTCACGTTCCAGACAGGATGGAGTGGAACAGCACAAAATTTCATACACCACTCAGAATGGTGCACAATTTAAAACTTATGAACTATTTATTTCTGGACCTTTCCATTGAGTGTTTACAGACCAGAGTTGACCACAGTAACTAAAACTATGGAAAGCTAAAGCTTGGACAAGGGGGGACTACTGTAACTCTCATTCACCCCTCCCCGCAGCCCCTGGCAACCACCAGTCTATTTTATGTCTCTGTGATTTTGACTACACTAAATACCTCATATAAGTAGAATCATACAGTGTTTGTCTTTTAGTGACTGGTTTATCTCGCGTTGCATAATGTACTCAAGGTTCCTTTATGTTGTAGCACATGTCAGAATTTCCTTCCTTTTTAATGCTGAATAATACTCTATTATATGTATGCCACATTTTGCTTATCCATTCATCCATCAATAGACACTTGGGCTGCTTGCACATTTTAACACAATTTAGCTATTGCTGCTATCAATTTGTATGTGCAAATATCTCTTCAAGACCCTCCTTTCAATTCTTTTGGATATACCCAGAGTGCAATTGCTGGCTCCTATGGTAATTCTATTTTTGAATTTTTTGAGGCACCTCCATACTGCTTTCCATAGAGTTCCAATCAACAGTGCATGAGAGTTCCAATTTCTTGACATCCTTTCCAACATTTATTTTCTGTGTTTTTTTTTTAGCAGCCATTCTAATGGATGTGAGATGGTATCTCATTTGCATTTCCTTAATGATTAGTGATGTTGAGCATATTTTCATGGGCTTATTGATTATTTGTGTATCTTCTTTGGAGAAATGTCCATTCAAGTCTTCTGTTCATTTTTGAATCAGGTTGTTTCTGTTGGTTGTTTCTTCTGTTTCTGCTGATGAGTTTGCAGAGTTTTTATTCATTCTGGATATTAATTGCTAATATACATGATTTGCAAATATATTCTCTCATCATGTGGTTGCTTTTTTACTCTGTTGACACTGTATTTTAATATACAAATTTTTAAAATTTTCATGAAGTGAAATGTGTCTATTCTTCCTTTGGTTGCCTGTGCCTTTCATGTCATATGAAAGAAATTACTGCTAAACACGATGTTTTTAAGCTTTTCCTCTATGTTTTCTTCTGAGAATTTTACAGTTTTAGGTCTTACATTTAGATCTTTGAGCCATTTAGAGCTAACTTTTATATACAGTGTTAGGAAAGGATCCAACTTGATTCTTTTGCATGTGGAAATCCAGTTTTCCTTACACCATTTGTTGAAAAACTATCCTTTCCTTGTTGAATGGTCTTGGCGCCCTTGTCAAAAATCATTCGATTATATATGCACGGGTTTATTTGTGGACTCTGTTATTCCATTGGTCTATATGTCTGTCTTTATGCCAATACCACACTGTTTTGGTTGCTACAGCTCTGTAGTAAGTTTTGAAATCAGGAAATGTTAAATCCACCACTTTTGTTCTTCTCTTTCAAGATTGTTTTGGCTATTTGGGCTTCCTTGAGATTCCAAATGAGTATCAGGATGAAATTTTCTATTTATGCAAATAACATCATTAAAATTGTGATAAGGATTGTTTTCAGTCTGTAAATTGCTTTAGGTAGTACTGACATCTAAAAACATTAAGAATTCTAATCCATGAACATGGAGTGTGTTCTCATTTATTTATGTCTTTTTTAATTTCCTTCAGCAATGCTTTGCAGTTTTCATTGCATAAGTCTTTCACCAATTTGATTAAATTAATTCCTAAATATTTTATACTTTTGATGCTACTATTAATGGAATTATTTTCCATAATTTCCTTCTCAGATAGTTCACTGTTAATTACACAAATGCAACTGGTTTTTGTGTGTTGACTTTGTATCCTGCTACTTGGCTGAATTCGTTTATTAGTCCTAACAGCTTTTGGCGGGGGTTGGGGGAACCTTTCGGGTCTTGGGCAAAGAAGATCATACTATCTGTAAACAGAGATAATTTTACTTCTTCCTTTCCAATGTGGATGCTCTTGTTTATTTCATTTTTAATTACTCTGAGTAGAACTTCCAAGTATTAACAAAAGTGACAGAAGTGAGCATCTTTGCCTTCTTTCTGATCTTAGAAGAAAAGCTTTCAGTTTTTCTCTTGATGTTTGCCATGGGGTTTTCAGCTATGGCTTTTTTTATGTTAATGTAGTTTCCTTCTATTCCAGTGTGTTGTTTTTATCATAAAAGGGTGTTAAAACTTTGTCAAGGGCTTTTTCTGCATCAACGAGATGATCATGTGGTTTTTTCCCCTTCATCCTGTTAATGTGGTATATTGATTTATTTTCATATGTTGGAACATCCTTGCATTCCAGGAATAAATCCCAGTTGGTCATTGTGTATAATCCTTTTAATATGTCATGGATTCAATTTGCTAGTATTTTGTTGAGGGTTTTTGCATCAGTATTCACAAGGGATATTAGTCTGTGGTATTCTTGTAGCATCTTTGTCGGGCTTTGGTTATCTGGCCTCAGAATGAGTTATGAAGTGCTCCTTCCTCTGCATTTTTTGGATTGGTTTGAGAAAGACTGGTTTTAGTTCTTCTTTAAATATCTGGCGGACTTCATCAGGGAAGCCATGAGGTCGAGGGATTTTCTTTTTAAGAAAAGTTTTGATTACTGACTCAATCTATTTACTAGTTATGTACCAGTTACAGATCTACTCAAATTCTCTATTTCTTAGAAAATTGATTTAGTGATTTAGTCTTAATAAGTTTTTTGTTTATAGAAATACGTCCATCTCATCTAGGTTACCCAATTTTTTAGCATACAATTGTTCATAATACTCTCTTATAATCCTTTTCATATTTGTATAAGTCTGTAGCAATGAACCCACTTTCATTTCTGACTAGTAATTTGAGTCTTCTCTCTTTTTAACTGAGTTCATCTAGTTAAAAGTTTGTCAATCTTGTTTATCTTTTTAAAGAAAAACTTCTGGTCTCATTGATTTTCTCTGTTGTTTTTCTGTTCTCTATTTTGTTTATCTCTAATCTTTATTATTTTCTTCGTCCTGCTAGTTTAGGTTTAGTTTGTTCTTTTTTCTAGTTCCTTAAATTGTAAAGTTTCTTATGTATATTTTAGCACAATAAAAAAATAGTTTTCACTTACCATCTCCCCAAACTCTCTGACGACATGTCTGGCTCTCAAAATTATTTTTAAAGAATAAATTAACAAGAGAATTAGAAGACAAGCCAAACTGGGTGGAAATATTTGCAAAAGACACATCTGATAAAAGAACTGTTATCCAAAGTATACAAAAAAAAAAAAAAAACTCTTAAAATTCAACAATAAGAAAACAGGGCCAGCCCGGTGGCTCAGGCAGTTAGAGCTCCATGCTCCTAACTCCAAAGGCTGCCGGTTCGATTCCCACATGGGCCAGTGGGCTCTCAACCACAAGGTTGCCAGTTCAACTACTCCAGTCCTGCAAGGGGTGGTGGGCGGCGCCCCCTACAACTAAGATTGAACGGGCACCTTGAGCTGAGCTGCCTCCTGGATGGCTCAGTTTGTTGGGGCGCATCCTCTCAACCACAAGGTTGCCGGTTTGACTCCCACAAGGGATGGTGGGCTGTGCTCCCTGCAACTAGCAACGGCAACTGGACCTGGAGCTGAGCTGCACCCTCCACAACTAAGAATGAAAGGTCAACAACTTGAAGCTGAACGGCTCCCTCCACGACTAAGATTGAAAGGACAACAACTTGACTTGGAAAAAAGTCCTGGAAGTACACACTGTTCCCCAATAAAGTCCTGTTCCCCTTCCCCAATAAAATCTTTAAAAAATAAAAAAATAAGAAAACAAACAACTCACTTAAAAAATGGGCCAAAGACCTTAACAGATACCTCACCAAAGAAGACATACAGTTGGCAAATAAGCATATAAAAAGATGCTCTACTTCATATGTTATCAGGGAAATGCAAATTAAAACAACAATGTGATACCACTACGCACTCATTAGAATAGCCAGAATCCAGAACACGGACAAAATCAAATGCTGGTGAACATGAACCCTCAGACCCTGCCAGTAGGAATGCAACATGCATGGCAAAATGGTACAGCTACGATGCAAGACAGTTTGGCAGTTTCTTACAAAACAAGACATAAGCTTAGCATACAACCCAGCAATCACCTCCCTTGCTACTTACTCACAAGTTTGAAAATTGTATGTCCACATAAAATCCTGCACACAAGATATTTATAGCAGCTTTATTCATAATTGCCAAAACTTAGACGCAACCAACATGTCCTTTAGTAGGTGAATGGGTAAATAAACTGTGGTACATCCAAACAATAAAATATTATTCAGCACTAAAAAGAAATGAGCTATCAAGCCATGAAAAGACATGGAGGAACCTTAAATGCACAGTACTAAGCGAAAGAAGCCAATGTGAAAAGGCTACATACTATATGATTCCAACTATATGGCATTCTGGAAAAGGCAAAACTATGGAGGTAATAAAAAGATCAGTGATTACCATGGGGTTGGGGGGCAGGGGGCTAATAGACAGGGCACAGATTTTTAAGCAGTGAAAATATTGTGTATGATATTATAGTGATAGACATATGTCATTGTACATTTGTTCAAATCCATAGAATGTACAACAGCAAGAATGAACCCTAAGGTAAAGTAAACAACGGACTTTAGGTGATTAAGACGTGTCAATGTAGGTTGTTCCTTGATAAAAAGGATACCACTCTGGGGAGTGGTGTGGATAATAGGTGAGGCAATGCATATGTGGGACGGGGGATACATGGGAAATCTTAGCACCTCCCTCTCAATCTTCCTGTAAATCTAATGTCTTTTTGTAAAAAAAAATTAATGAACTGGCAAACAGTTTCCCATCATGTTAGTTTCATCCTCACAATCTTCTGAAGAGGCCATACTATTCCTCCAATGCTTGCCACCTTTTCTCATGCTTTTTCTCCCTGAACTTCCACTCCCTCTACATCCCATCTTCCCATCTAAATTTACCCATCTTCCAAGGATTAACTCTCTTCCATGAAGTCTTTCCCAGGAATTCCAGTTTTACTTCTACTTCCTGTCCAAACATCCTTTCGTGCCAAAGTTTGTAGGTTAACTATAACCAATTTAAGCATTTTGTTTATTATCGTCATATACAGTATCTGATTGAACACACCTTAAGAGATAGGGATTATATCAGGAATCTTTTATATCTCTACATTGCTTATCACAATGGTACACAATAGGGAATAGAATACAAAAGTAGTTAAGAGCTCAAGCTCTAATGTCACTAAGTCAATGCAAAACCCAGCTGTACCACTTAGTAGCTTGTATGATGCTAACAAGTTAGTTAATCTCTCTGAGCCTCACTTTTTTCATTTGTAAATGGGAAGAAATTTGTAAATGGGAAGAATAAAAGTATCTACACATTATAACATTATGTGAAGATTAAATTAATTAACAAGAATATAAGCAATCAATAAAGATTAACTTTTAGTATTACTATTAGAAAGTACCTTATAGTATTTAGTATAATTTCTAAGAAGTTTAATTATAAACGAAACTTTCAAACTATGGTAAATCTACAACACATTGATACCAAACTTTAGAAAATAACATGATAAACACATACTTGTTTGTTGGCCAGTTCATTATCTATCTCCCTAACTAGACTAGCTTCATTCGGCCAAGGATTAATTGTATTTTACATAGTACCACAGAGAAAGCACCTGTTAAACTGTCAGAGAAACAGTTATGCACAAACTGGCATTCAAATAACTATTGAATAAATTAATGAAACAGCTAATATTTTATAAAGTCCTGAGTTTAAACGGATGCTTACATCACTGACAACAACAACCCTTTTTCCCTTCAAAAAAATTGATTCTGCCTTCCTCAAAACTAAAAGTAAAGGTTATATTTTTGTAAGGGTCACCACAGAGTATCAATCTATTTTGGCCCCCACCTATCTTACAATATGTTCTAATACCACACCATCTAAAGAATCTAGTGGTACATCACACACTGATTAAAGACACTGATGGCTGTGGAATTATAGTACTGAACTTCAAAGTCCTGAACAAACTATTGTTGTTTAGACTGAAAGTAAGAAATAATATTTTGTCAGTTTTATTAATTTACACACTTAATTATAGGAAAAAATGCTCAACAAAAGGTAGTGAATTTATAGTTGTAAAACTTTCATCAGTTTAAAACAAGTAGGGGAAATAGCTGTGTTTTCTTTCAAACTATATTTCCTAATAATTTTATATGAAAAAATGTTTACTTTTTTCTGCTTGTTTTCGTATCTAGTTTAATTCAGTTATCAAAACAGGAATTCCTCTCCACCTGAACCAACAGACAGTAACCAAACAAGTTGGCCACAGGCTCAGAGAGTCATGTCTCCCATAGAATACGACTATCTTGCTCCTTTGCTATTACCGTGTTTCCCTGAAAATAAGACCTAAAGCATCAGCTCTAAAGCATCTTTTGGAGCAAAAATTAATGTAAGATCCGATATTATATATTATATTATATTATATTATATTATATTATATTATACTGGGTCTTATAGTAAAATAAGGCCAGGTATATATTATATTATGCTATTACTATACTATATTATATTACATTATATTATATTATACTGGGTCTTATAGTAAAATAAAACCGGGTCTTATATTAATTTTTGCTCCAAAAGATGCATTAGAGCTGAAGGCCCAGCTAGGTCCTATTTTCGGGGAAACACGGTATTTCCTTGGTGGTAAGAATCCTTGAGAAAAGTGGTTTGGTTGGTACCTGCGTGCAACTGCTCTCCTCTCCTCAAAGTAATCAATAGCTATTAAATAAACACATAACCACACACTGTGCTTTAAGCCTTGAGGAAACTATGAAATTAAACAGTAAATAAAGCAGGTGTTCTCTTCCATGAGCTTACAACCTTATTAGATCCTCCTGTAATTTTTTAAAATTTATCTATTTTTATTACCTTTGATTCTCACTTCACACTCACCTACCTAAAAACCCTCAGCAATCATAGGTTGAACTTGTAAAATATATTGCAAATCCATCCATTTCTCTCCATATCAAATGCCATCGCCTTGGTTCAAACCACTTTTTTAAACAGAGCTATTGCAATAACTAACTTACTAGCTAACTAGCTAACAAACTAACTCACTGATCTCTTGCTTCCATTCTTATTTAGTGTATAGGCTACTGTGTGTGAGCTTTCTAAACCCTAGATGCATTTCAATATCTTTTTTACTAAGTTTAAAAAATTTATGAAAACTTACCAATATTTAAAAAAGAGAAGAAATCTAATGAACATGCATATATATCTGCCATCCAGACTTAACAATTACTAAGATTTTGTCACAGATACGTTTTTTTAAATTGGGGTATAATTGACATATAACATTATGTCAGTTTCAGATGTACAACATAGTGATTCAGTCTATGTACACACTGTGAAATGATCAGGTCCTCCTCCAATTTTGTTGAAATCAATTAATTGTAAATCATCTAACTTTCAAAAGGATTTGTACCCAGACATAAGAATGATTATTTTCTCATTTTCTGGGAAGTCTACAAAATGAATTTTCAAAACATTATCTTATTATACATGTAACTCACCTAGAGACAGCTTCATTATCTTATTATACATGTAACTCACCTAGAGACAGCTTCATTATAAATAATAAAAAGGGATTGTATAAACTACTCTTAAATTTCAATATGCCTTTGGCAAAACAATATTTTTAAAACTTTTTATTTTGGAATAACTGTATAATCTATGCAAGTTGCAAAGATTAAAAGTAGAGACAGGCCTCTTGTATTCTTTACCCAGTTTCCCCCAATGGTTACTTCTTATACAACTACAGTACAATACCAAAACCAGAAAACTAACATTGGTACAAATTAGGGTTTCCGGGCAGGAATTCCCGCCCGTTTTCGTGAATTTTTTTCACTTTCCCATTCCCGAATCCTGAGAAAAGTTGGTCAGGAAATCGGGAAAATCGGCTCCTTGAACCCAGGCGGTTGGTAGTATCGGCCGTCACTTTGTGGAAATGATTCATCATGGAGAACAGAAAACAGTTTATATCTCAGGATTTGGGAACGGGAAAGCGAAAACAAATTCCTGAGAACGGGTGGGAATTCCCTCCCAGAAATCCTAGTACAAATGTGTGTGTACACTTCTGTGTCACTTTATCACCTGTATATATTTGTGTAATCACCATCACAAACAAGAAACAAAACAATTCCATCACCACAAAGATCTCCCTCATGCTATACCTTTATAGTTCCACGCAACTCCCTCAACCTACCTAAATCCCCTGGCAACCACTAATTTCTACATGACCTCTATAATTTTGTTATGTTGAAGAATGTTATATAAATGGAATCACATGCTATTTGAGCCTTTCTGAGATTGGCTTTTTTCACTCAACATAATGCTCTTAAGACCCATTCAAGTCATTGAGTATATCAATAGTTTATTACTTTTTATTGCTGAGTAGTATGCCATGGTGTGTGTGTGTGTGGGGGGGGGGGTTACAGTTTGTTTAACCATTAACTTATTGTAAGACATTTCAGTTGTTCCCAATTTTTGAAAATTGAAAATAAAATCACGTATAGGTTTCCGTGTGGAAATAAATTTTCACTTTTCTGAGAGAAGTGCCCAAGAGTAAAATCACTGAATCACATGTTTACGTGTATATTTAGTATTTCAAGAAACTGTCAAATTTTTTCCAGAGTGACGGTACCATTTTAGATTCCTACCAGCACATATAAGAGATCCACTTTACAGGTGAATTTTACAAAACGTTCAAAAAAGAATTATCGCCTATTCTCCTCAAGCTCTTCCAAAAAATCCAGGAGGAGACTCCCAAACACTTTTTACGAAGCCACTATCACCCTGATCCCAAAATCAGACAAAGACACCACAAAGAAAGAAAACTACAGGCCGATATCTCTAATGAACATAGATGCAAAAATCCTCAACAAAATATTAGCGAACAGAATTCAGCAATACATTAAAAAGATCATACACCATGATCAAGTGGGATTCATCCCTGGTATGCAAGGGTGGTTCAACATCCGCAAATCAATCAATGTGATACACCACATTAAAAAAATGAAAAATAAAAATCACATGATCATATCGATAGATGCAGAAAAAGCATTTGATAAAATCCAACAGCCATTTATGATAAAAACCCTTAAGAAAGTGGGAATAGAGGGATCATATCTCAACATAATAAAGGCCATTTATGATAAATCCACAGCTAACATCATACTCAATGGGGAAAAGCTAAAACCATTTCCCCTAAGATCAGTAACAAGGCAAGGTTGCCCACTTTCTCCACTTCTATTCAACATAGTGCTGGAAGTTCTAGCCACAGCAATGAGACAAGAAAAAGAAATAAAAGGCATCCAAATTGGTAAGGAGGAAGTAAAATTGTCATTATATGCAGATGATATGATACTATATATAGAGAACCCTAAAGACTCCACCAAGAAACTATTAGAGCTGATAGATGAATTTAGTAAAGTAGCAGGATACAAAATTAATATTCAGAAATCAGTTGCATTTATATATACCAATAATACAATATCAGAAGGAGAAGTTAAAAAAGCAATCCCATTTACAATTGCTCCAAAGACTATAAAATACCTGGGAATAAATTTAACCAAAGAAGAGTAAAAGATCTGTACTCAGAAAACTAACAGACACTGAAGAAAGAAATGAAGGAAGATACAAATAGATGGAAACACATACCATGTTCATGGATAGGAAGAATTAATATAGTTAAAATGTCCATATTGCCTAAGGCAATATACATATTCAACGCAATTCCTATCAAACTACGAATGACGTTTTTCACAGAAATAGAACATATAATCCTAAAATTTACATGGGACCATAAAAGACCCCAAATAGCCTCAGCAATCTTCAGAAATAAGAACAAAGTGGGAGGTATAACAATACCTGACATCAAATTATACTACAAGGCTACAGTAATCAAAACAGCATGGTACTGGCATAAAAACAGACACATAGATCAATGGAACAGAATAGAGAGTCCAGAAATAAATCCATGCCTATATGGCCATTTAATCTACGACAATGGAAGCAAGAATGTACGGTGGGGTAAAGACAGTCTATTCAATAAATGGTGCTGGGAAACCTGGACAGACACATGCAAAAAAATGAAACTGGACCACCTCCTTACACCATATACAAAAATAAATTCAAAATGGTTTAAAGACTTAAATGTAAGATCTGAAACCATAAAATACCTAGAAGAAAATATAGGAAGAAACTTCACAGACATTACTCAGAGAAAGGTTTTTACTGATATATCCCCTCGCGCAAGGGAAGTAAGAGAAAAAATAAACATGTGGGATTACATCAAACTAAAAAGATTTTTCACAGCAAAGGAAACCATCAATAAAACAAAAAGGGATCCTACTGAAAAGATATTTGCCAATGATATATCTGACAAGGGGTTAATATCACAAATTTATAAAAAACTCACTCAACTCAACTCCAAAAAAACAAACAACCCAATTAAAAAATGGGCAGAGGACACGAAGAGACATTTTTCTAAAAAGGACATACAGATGGCAAACAGACATATGAAGAAATGCTCAACCTCACTAACCATCAGAGAAATGCAAATAAAAACCACAATGAGATACCACCTCACCCCGGTCAAAATGGCTACCATCAACAAATCAACAAATAACAAGTGCTGGCTCGGATGTGGAGAAAAGGGAACGCTTGTGCACTGTTGGTGGGATTGCAGATTGGTGCAGCCACTATGGAAAACAGTATGGAGGTATCTCAAAAATCTGAAAATGGAACTACCTTATGATCCAGCAATTCCACTCCTAGGTATCTATCCAGAGAAATCCAAAACTCCAATTCAAAAATCTTTCTGCACTTCTATGTTTATTGCAGCACTATACACAATAGCCAAGACATGGAAACAACCGAAATGCCCATCAGTAGATGACGGGATTAAGAAACTGTGGTACATTTATACAATGGAATATTACACAGCCATAAAGAAGAAAGAAATCTTACCATTTGCAACAATATGGATGGACCTAGAGAACATTATGTTAAGTGAAATAAGTCAGACAGAGAAAGACAAATACCATATGATCTCACTTATATGCGGAATCTAAAGAAAAGAATAAGTGAATGAACTAATCAGAAACAGTTTTGGAGACATAGAGGAAAAACTGAAGGTTGCTAGATGGGCGGGGGGATGGGGATAAGAGGGAAGGCGAGGGGATTCGATAACAGTCGGTAACCACAAGATGGCCACGGGGTTTTGAAAATTAATTTGGGGAACGTAATCAATAATGTTGTAAAGATTTTGTAGGGTATCTGATGGACACTTGTCTCTTTAGGGAGACAACTTCAGGGATGATGTAGATGCCTGATCACTGCACTGTACACCTGAAGCTGAACAATAATGAATGCCAACTATAATTTTATACATATTTGTATATATATGTATGTATATACTTACAAGAAGCGGAGTACAGCATTAGGAATAGAGACAGTGGAAATGTAATGGCTCTGTGCAATGTCAGAGGGATAGTGGATGGGGGGAGGGGGGTTCACACAGTGTGAGGGATATAAATGATAAACTCTAAGTATTATTTTGTCTTGTGCACCTGAAACTAATTTAAAAAAAAAAAAGAGAGAGAGAGATCCAGTACTTCCATATCCTTGCCAGCGTTTGGTATTGTCACTATTTTTAACTGTAGCCATTATAAGTACATAGTATTATCTCATTGGAGTCTTACTCTGCATTTCACTAATGGCTAGTGATGCTGAACATTCTTTCATGTGTCCATTTGCCATCTCTATGTTCTTTTCAGTGATCTTTTCATGACTTTTAGCCATTTTCTAAATGGGTTGTTGTTGTTGTTGTTGTTGTTGTTGTTAAGATTGAGATTTGAGAGTTCTTTATATATTCTACATATAAGTCCGTACCACATGTGGTTTGCCAATATTTCATCTCAGTCATCATTCTCATCACAGAGTATATTTAGCAAAGCAAAAGTTCTTAATTTTAGTGAATTCCAATTTAAAAATTTTTCTCTTATAGATCATGCCTTTTGCATCAGGTCTAAGAAATCTTCAACAAGCTTTTAGTTCCCAAAGATGTTCTATTTTTCCTTCTAAAAGTTTTATAGTTTTACATTTTAAACTTCAATCTATGATCCATTTTGAAATATTTTTATATAAATTGTGAGCTCTGGGTCAAGATTAATTTCTTTTGTCTATGAATACCCAAATGCTCTCACGTCATTTGTCGAAAAAATTATCCTGCATTGAATTGCCTTTGCACCTTTGTCAAAGAGTCAGGTAGCTGTAACCACAATGGGCTATTTCTGGGTTTGCTATTCTGTGCCATTGAATATGTATGTATACTTCTACCAATACCACACAGTCTTAATTACTGTAGCTATATAATAAGTCTTTAAATCAAGGAGAGTGATTACTCCCACTGTATTCTTTTTTTCAAAAGTGTTTAGCTATCCTGGTTGCTTCACTTTTTCATATAAATTACAGAATAATCTTGTCCATACATAGAAAAAATCTTTGGGGATTTTGATGGAAATTGTGCTAAATCTATATATCAATTTGGACAGAATCAGCATCATCGCTATATTGAGTATTCCAATCCATGAACATGGTATGTCTCTCCATTTCTTTAGATCTTCTTTGATTTTTATTCATAAGCATTTTATAGTTTTAGCATACAAGTCCTGTGCATGTTTTGCTGCATTTATTCCTAACTACATTATTTTTAAGTGATTATATATGATATTGCATCTTTATTTCAATTTCCACATGTTCACTGCTAGTACATAGAAATGCATTTTTGTATGTTGGTCTTATATTCATATGATATGAATATATGAACTGACTTATTAGTTCTAGAAGTATTTTTGTGAAATCCTTGGGATTTTTTACATAGATCATCATGTCACCTGCAAATAGGGACAGCTTTATTTCTTCCTTTCCTATCCATACATCTTTTATTGCCTTGATTTGCTTTATTTTGCTGACTAGAATTCTAGTACTATATGCAATAGCAGTAGAGCAAGTAGGCAATCTTACGGGGAAAGCATTCAGTCTTTCACTATTAAGGATAATGTTACCTATAGGCTTTTTGTAGATGCTGTTTATCAAGTTGAGGTAGTTTCTCTCTAATCCTAGCTTTCTGAGTTTTTTGGTCATTTTTTTAAATCATGAATGGGTGTTGAATTATGTCAAATGCTTTTTCTACATTGATTGATATGGTCATGTGATCTTTATTCTTTACAGGTTAATATTGTATTACATTGATTTGATTTTTAAATACTGAAACAGTCTTGCATCTCAATAAACCCATTTAATTATGGTATATCATTATTTTTGTATATTTCTGAGTTCAATTTGATAATATTTTGTAAGTTTTGCATCTATAGTCAGGAAAAATATTGGTCTGTGGTTTTCTTTTTTGTATTGTCTTGTCTGGTTTTGATATCAGGGTAACACTAGCTTCATAAAATAAATTGCAAAGTGTCTTCTTTATTTGTTGGAAAGGATTATGTAAATTGGTGATAATTCTTTTTTAAACATTTAAAAATTTTTATTAAATTTATTGGGGTGACATTGGTTAGTACAATTATATAGGTTTCAAGTGTACAATTCTGTAATACATCATCTATAGATTGCATTGGGTGTTCACCATCCAGTCAGTTTTCCTTCCATCACCATATATTTGACCCCCTTTACCCTCTTCTACTGACACCTTTCTCCCTTCTTTTTTAAACATTTGATAGAATTCTCCAGTGAAATCATCTAGACATAGAAATTTCTAGCTTGAAAAACTTTTTTTTTTTTTTTAAGATTTTATTGGGGAAGGGGAACAGGACTTTATTGGAGAAATGTGTACTTCTAGGACTTTTTTTTTTTTTTTCCCAAGTCAAGTTGTTGTCCTTTCAATCTTAGTTGCGGAGGGTGCCGTTCAGATTCAAGTTGTTGTCCTTTCAGTCTTAGTTGTGGAGGGCGCAGCTCAGCTCCAGGTCCAGTTGCTGTTGCTAGTTGCAGGAGGCGCTGCCCATGGTCCCTTGTGGGACTCGAACGGGCACCCTTGGGGTTGAGAGGATGCGCTCCAACCAACTGAGCCATCTGGGAGCTCAGTGGCAGCTCAGCTCAAGGTGCCGTGTTCAATCTTAGTTGCAGGGGGCGCCGCCCACCATCCCTTGCGGGACTTGAGGAGTTGAACTGGCAACCTTGTGGTTGAGAGCCCACCGGCCCATGTGGGAATCGAACCGGCAGCCTTCAGAGTTAGGAGCATGGAGCTCTAACCGCCTGAGCCACCGGGCCGGCCCTAGCTTGAAAAACTTTTGACAAATGCAATTTCCTTAATAGTTATACTGTTATTCAAATTATATATTTCATATTAGATGAGTTGAGTAGTTTTTACTTTTCAAGGCTTTGGTCCATTTCATTTAACTTGTTAAATTTATGTGTGTAGTTGTTCGTAATATTCATTAACTCTGATGACTACAGGGTCTGTAGAGATATACCCAGTTTCATTCATGTTATTAATAATTTGTATTTTCTCTCTTATTTTCTTTGTCAGTCTTACTAGGAGTTTATCAATTCAAAGAGCCAGCTTTTTGTTTCATTGATTTGCTCTATTGTTCTCCTATTTTCAAATTCATTTGTTTCTACTCTTATGTTTATTATTTCCTTCCTTCTCCTTGTGTTGAGTTTATTTTGCTCCTCTTTTTCTAGTTTGTTTGTTTGTTTTTTGAAGTAGGAGCTTAGATTATTTATTCCAAACTTTTTCTCTTTTTCAATGCTGTTTTACCTGCATCTCAAATATTTGGTATGTGGCATTTCACTTAATATATTTGTAGTATTTCTTTTTTATTTCTTTTTTCATTTCTTTGACCCATGGATTACTTAAAAACATATTGCTTTGTTTTCAAGTGTTTAAAGATTTTCCTGTTATTGATTTCTAGCTTGATTCCATTGTAGTCAGAAAATTCATTCTGTATGATTTCAATTGTTTTAAATTTTTCCAGGATACAAAATTTTTAACCTGAAAAATTATAGATTTATGGAATCTATAAATACTTATAGAACAATTCTATAAATGTTCACTAGATTCTATTGATTGACAGTACATACTTGCTGATTTTTCTGTCTAGTTGTTCTATCAATTGTTGAGAAAAGGATGTTGCAGTCTTTTAATTATAATTGTAGATTTGTCTGTTTCTCCTTTCACTTCTATCAGTTTTGCTTCACATTTTTGGAACTCTGTTGTTTGGTGCATACACATTTAAAATTGCTGACTTGTTGATGGATCAATACTTTCACCCTTATGTAATGTCCCTCTCCGTCCTGGTCACTTTTTTTTTTCTGAAGTCTGTTTAACCTGGTAATAATATAGCCACTCCTACTTTCTTTTGAATAACGTTTGCGGGGCATATTTTTCCATTATTTTTCTTTCAAACTACTTACTGGTATATTTGAAGTGAATTCACATAAACAGCATAAAATGGATCATGATTTTTTTTATCCACTGTGCCAGTATTAGTCTTTTAACTGGTATACCATTTACATTTAGTATAATTGTTTATATCATAGGACTTAAGTCTGCCATTTTATTTTTTGGTTTTTGTTTGTTCTGTTTTACATTTCTTTATTTTCTTTTTCCTCCTTTCTGTAGGTTACTTGAACACTTTCTTAGAATTCCATTTTGATTTATTTATAGTTCTTTTGAGTGTATTTTTATATAGATTTTTGTAGTAGTTGCTCTAAGTATTACATCATATATACCTAACATCAGAGTCAACTAATGTTGATACTTATCCAATTTGAGTGAAGTGTAGAAACTTCATCTCCTTTTATGTCCCTTTAGCAGCCTCCATTTACAATACAGTTATTTTAAATACATCCTCTACATAGACTGAGAACCACATCAGACCATGTTATACATTTTGCTTCAACTGAAAACATAATTAAAAAACCTCAAATGTTCCTAGTTTCCTTCTTTTAACAGTTACCTTTGGTTTTAGAGAAATTCCTTTAGTCATTCATGTGGGGTAGGTCTGCTGGTGAGAAATTCTGATGTGTTTTCTAACACCAACAACCAGTTCTCTGAAACCAAAACCAAGTGTCCAACAATTCAATTCAATTCTGACTCTAACTACCTGATGTTAACGGGGGACGGGGTAATAGAGTTCCCATGCCCTCTCCAAGCAGGCCACCCTCCCGGCAAGTTGATGTGTTCGCCAGCCTGGCAACTTTGAATCTCATTTTTCAAGAGTTCTTATAGAGCTCAATTTCTAGGCCTCCTCCCCTTTCTTGGAGGTTGGTAAGTGGGGCTGAGAGTTCCAACCTTCTAGTCACTTGGTTTTTCTGGCGAACAGCCCCAACCTGAGATTATCTGGAGTCCCCACCCTGAGTCACCTCAGTAGCATAAATTCAGGTGTGTTTCTTTATTCTCTCAGCCTCTAAATATATTTTAATCAAACCTTCGAGATACACATTTTGCTCAATTTATGAAAAATGGGTGCCATACAATTCATTTGACAAAATTAGTATTTGTCAAATGAGTTAAATTGGATTCACTTTCTACCAGAAAAGGTCTGAATTTATTTTTTAATTTAAATAATGTGTTAATATTTGTCTCTGTGACAATCAACTGTTTAACAAATTCTGAGATAAGGCTGGGAAAAGAAGGGTGGGGAAGGGCAGGAGGCTTAGAGATGACAGGACACTGAGGAAATTTGCTGCGCGGCTAAACATAGGTGCCCTCACATTCAATATTTCTTAACTGAATCTTTTATTTGCTTTGTTGTTAAAGAAGTCTTCTGGGAAGGATGCATTTTTCTGACATCAGTCAGGAGACAGAAGAGATGAAAATCTTAAAGAATCTCTGTTTGGGACCCTGGGACAACGCATCTGATTATGCATCTGGATACACACAAAATACTTTTGTCTTTTGTGAAGGAACAAAGGGGGCTATTGTTAAAGGGAAGGTGGGAAAGGGAACTACCCTAATATCAATATATATATTCTTAGAAGGATGAATTTGGGGAAAAAAACAGAAGTTGAGAATCTGAAAATGGATTTCTTTAAAACTATTCATGTATGAGTTACTCTTTGGAAAATCTTCATGTACTCCAGTGTAAGATTGGTAATTTGTCCATCAATTAGACTCTACTAAGAAATGAGTCTGGAAAACCATGTGAGAAACTAATTAACTCATATAATAAACAGTGTTAATGCAGAGGGAGATTATATTATAAGCTATTACTAATCAAGAAATTACATGTTTACATTTGGTTTGGAAAAAGGTGGAAACTATTGTTTTGGTTGCATCTGAGTACTAAAAAACTACTTATTTTTGGGAAAATGTTAAAATATTCACTTATTCAGTCTGTTAACTATTATTTACTAAGCACCTTATCATATACAAAGCACTGTGATAGGCCCAGGACCTCTGGGGGATCTAAAACTAAATCAGACATATTGCAGACTCTCCTGCAGCTTTTCTCTTGTGTTAGAACACTGCCATCTGATAGCACTTTCTGTGATTATGGAACTGTTTTGTCTCTGTAGTGTTAAAGATGGTAGCCACTAGATACACCAGGCTACTAAGCACTTGAAATGTGGCTAATGCAACAGAGGAACTGAGTTTTTTATTTTATTTATTTTTAATAATTTTAATTTATATACTCATATGTGGCTACTGCTAGAGGCTACCACATTAGAGTGTAGCATCAGATCATAATAAAGGTCCCTTGCACTTAGTACTATATGTTCCCAGTTTAAAGCTGTCCATGATTTGTCTGAATTTAAAGCAGATAAAAGAGGTGTGACTGGGATGGTTCCACCCTCACTACTGAGTGCCTACTGGATAATCGTATGGCTCCTACCCCGCAGGCCCATGTTAGCAGAAATACAAGTCAACTAACGCAGATGCTATCCAACAGATTCAGAAGGGGAGAAGAAATTCTTAGGTGTGATTTTTTTTGGGTAAGGGGCCTTTGAACATGTGAGTACAGGAGGTTAAAGTTACATTTCACATAACTTTATTTAAAGATGAGTAAAAAAGTCTGGGCTGTATATATTTTTATTGTGTGACAAATATAAAAATGCTTTTTTCCTTTTAACAAATATGAACTTAACTCTGTACCTATGAGTAAAAGCATAGAGTTCATGTAAGGGCTGCAGTATCATGTTCTGTATACAGAAGAGGTTTATTATAGTGTTTCCTGGTACTCAGGAAAGAACAGAATGCTGGGTTATTATAAATCATAAAGAACACTATAGCCTCTAAGTGGAGACTGTGCTCTAAATGGAAATATTTACAGGAACAAAAACTTAAAGAAGGTGGCAGTACACCAACTCTTTCCTTTGCAAACAATGCTTTTCGGGCTTGCTGGTTTTGTCCTCCTCTCTACCACCATCCCGTCCACTCTGGAGAAATGCAAATATCTAATGATTTTAGAACAAGAAAGAGATTTGGGTCCCTTAGCTAATGTAACAAGTATACTAATCTGGAAGGACTCTAGAAATCACCTTTTTCAAAACACATTAAAATTTTATTATTATCCATCAAACCAAGTCATCAAAATTGTAGCTAGCTTACCTCAAGCTTCTAATGACATGTGCTGCTTAATAAAATAGTAGACATCTTTTTGTCCTCAGATGAGTATCATAGCTTCAGAGCTCTCCTCACAAATACAAATAAGTGAAGGACTAGAAATCCCATCAGGAGGCAAATAAAGAAGAAACATGTATCCAGTTCTCCACTAAGACTCCTGACTGATATGTTCTCTCAAAAATAACCTTAAGCCAATCACTATCAACCTTATACAAAACTCGTATTCATCAAGAAACAATGCCATAAAGTTCTGACTTCTTGTAGCATTTGATGTAACCTCAGATTAGTGACAACAGAAGTAAAAGTTATTCATCCTCTTGAAGCTCTAACGCCTTGAAACTCTGCTCCTTTCCTTAAGAAACATCATCCTTTAAGACTTCAGCCTAGATTTCTCTCATTGCTGATACTGAAATTCTGAGAAGGAAGCACATACTGAAGTCATCATCGTTGGCAAAGGCAGAAACTGCACCATTTCTGAACACTTTAAACATTCCTCTTAGCAAAAAGCTTGGATAAGGATATTGTGACCTGAAATATTGTACAAAAGCTTCTAATTTCTGTGGGCAAAGAAGGGGCCCCACACTAAACCTGACAAGCTCAGGAGAGGCCTGCGTGGTGGGCCTTACTCAGAGACCAAAAGTAACCAACCACATAGGACAGTCTGAACATAAAAATTCCTAACTAATATCCGGTCATGCCAGGTAATCACAACCTAGGCCTGTAGCTTCCTTGACAAAGGTCAATCTTTATGTTAAGTGAGCCTGTCTTTTAGCATCTATGTTTTCCAAGATAACATACCCTTGGAAAGTCAAAGCGATCCTTTTTTCCAGACCCCTCAGGGCACACCCACATGACACCACAGAATCCCTCACTGTTATCATGTGCCCTGAATACCATCTCTATATGCTGTAAATGTCAATTACTAACTATCCTGTACACACCAGTGCAAAAGAAGTATGTGTTTCTCTGTTTTACTTTTTATCCAATCTCACAGATTTCCCTGCTTTACTTTCTTTCGCCCTCTTTTTCTGCCACCAATGATTTCATGTAACCCTCCTTAGGTTTCCTCCTTTTAGTTTAATATATAAAATGAGCTGCAAAACTACCATTCTCTGGAGCATTTTCTCAATCCCTTGAGATTTTGCTTCCGGGCAATTGCTCTCAGTGTGGCTCAGATAAACTCATTAAAATTCTCTAGAGATGTGGACATTTCTTACATGACATTTCTTATCATGCATCTACTCTTTACATGTAAATTAATTTCTGTATCTGCTAGAGATTTGGGAATGCGATTTGGCTTTGTATTTTCCACTATTTAAGGGGACTATGTCAGGTCCTTCTGTAACATGAAAGTAGTGTGAGGCATGTCACTCACACCTATTTTAAAAATTAAGATTATTGTAGAAAGCCTCTTACATCAAACAAAGCCACAATTTCTAAGAATAACAACCTTGTTTTCCAAAACTAGTTGTACTGGATCAAAACATTTTTCCTTCTACCTACTCAAATTCTAAAGGTCGTATTATGCTACTTCAAAAAGAAAAAAAAAAAGAGCTTCTGGTATAACTGGCATGCAGTCATTATTCACTACAAAAATTACTTCTTCTGCTATGTGAATATCATAAATAACAGACTATAATCTATAAAGCCATTGACTACTTAGCACTTCCACTACCAACCACATTAAACTTGTAGACTGATTTTAATTAACCAATACAACTATTTCACTAGCCAGAGGTTTCAGGAAGTATTTGTATTCAGAATTTATTTTGACTATGTTAAGACTGTTTACAAATTGAGATATCTCCAAAGAAAATAATGGTCTCAAAAAACGGCACCACTTGGCAATGCAATGATAGGATGTATAATTGATACAAACAGCCATAGGGAATCATTCTGTAAAATTCAGATTGAACTCATAGGGGTAGGTACTATTAAGAAGACACCAAATATGTATCCAGACATGAAATATTCTGTCTGCTACAAGCCAGTAGTCTCATGAGAGCAGTCCCCTTCTTAAATTATTACTAATTCCACCCTCTCCTTGGTTACTCTATAAAACATTGATGGGCCCCCATCTTGACCCCTTGCAATTAATTAGGCACTGCAGTCTTTAGTCACTTAAATAAATTTTTGCCTGTAAAGGAAGATTAAAGAAAGGCGTAGCAGGAAAAAATCTGCTAGCCCCCAGTGACAGAATCCCATATGAAACAATATGCAATGAATGAAAATAACACTAGTTATTACTCCTGTTCTGAAATAACCCATAAAAACACTCAAACAATTAATAAAGTCAGATGTTATTTTTCAAATTACAAAATTTACAAGAGCTATGCTCCTGGCACAAAGTGTGCGACAAATGTTTGCTGAGTAAACACGTATAAGTATAAATGAACTTAAGACACATTCCAGTAAGTTAGATGACGTAAGAGAAAAAGTTCCACAGTCATTTTGTATATGATCTTCTATACTCAAAAAATCTTTATGGTCCCATTGCACACAGAAAAACATTTACACTTTTATGTTTGAATTTTAAACATAATGAAGTATTAAGAGCCATACAATTGGGCCTTACTACCTTTGCAACTTTCTCTTCTGTTATGATTTAACATTAATCCAAATCCAAAATAAATCCTGAGCTTCAGGCAACTTAACATCCTATCTCAGGACTTTTGTTAAAGCAATACAAATTCCTTTTCTCTTTAGCATGTTCAAGTTCCACTATGTTCCAATTACTCTTGCTTCATAATCAACAATCCCAAAATGTAGTAGCTTATATTAAGCATGATTTTATTATACTCACTGAGTCTGTGGATCAGAAATTCGGATTGTGCAAGGACAGAACACTATTCTCATTCTTTGACCAAATATCAACATAGAAGATTAAGATCAACAGATTAAGATTAGTTATTGGTGAAGAATAGGATTACTGATGGAAGAGGGAGTGTTTAAATGGAAATTTAATAATTTAACATTGAAATTTATTTTAAGTTAACTGAAATACTTTAAAATTTGTTTCAAAAAAATAAATTTAAGTGTTAACTACATTGATCTGTTTTGTTTAAATAATGAAATATATTTTATTGAATAAAACTATCCAGACTACAAAAGCTATTTTTTAAGCAATTCAGCAGGAAATATTTCACCTTGGAAATAATGGATCATCTGTTTTAATTCTACTTTAAAACATGTCCCACATTTCCACCTGGATAAAACACTTCAGATTTAAAAAATACTTCAAGGAAAAACATTTATAAATATGGCAGGTATAAGATGGAGGCATTTAGTTTTTGGTGTTTCCCCGCCCCAAGTCTGTATTAAAAGGTCAAGTGCTAAGTAAAAACAAGAACAGGCATGAAATAGGAGGGTAAATAACCAAATAAGGATAAAGGCAGAACTGGAGCAATTACCTAATGTATTAAATTCACAATCACACATGACTTAAACCTTCTGGAATTGGGGTGTAATCATTATAGAAACATCAGTCAGCATTTCTTGTAAGACTCCTAGATAACTCAAGGGTTCCTCCCAACTTTCTATGCTAAAGGTTGACATGCATCTCTCTTGGATGAGAACATTTATATTTTATCATCAAATCTTATATTCTGATACACATCATCTCTAACCTTCAAGGACCCAATGACATTTGAAAATATCTGTATTCAATTATGCATACACATACCATACTTAACATCTCCAAACATGTCCATAATATAGTCCAAGCAATCCAGTTCTAAAGAGGTTCTGGAATGCTGACCAAAAAATCCATTGGCATTTCTTTGCTCACCTAGCCCTCTTTCCTCTGCATCCTTCTTCTTCCATTGATTAGGTAAAAAGACCATAAGATTCCATATACCCATTGACTCCTTTCACTAAAATTTCTTTCCTCTAAGAAACAGCGCACCTAAAAGGGCTTTGAAATAATGGTAAAGTGCTATTCAAACGTTATTACTGAACAGAGCTTATCTTCTTGACTATAACAACAAATCACATTAATACAATTCAAAGTTTAAAGTTATGATAAAACAGTAGATAGAATGTCCTACAAATAATCATATTTTTTCTAAACAATCTAAAAATTTCAACTGCATCTTCTCCTGTAATAGAATAACTTTTCAACTGTCCTCGTAATTTTATTCTTCCCTGTCTACTGGTGTTTCCTCATTACAGGAACAGTTACAAATGAGGAAAACTGCCAAGCACTTTAAAGTGTTTATATCTTTTAAAAGATCCAACTTGTCAAGCCACCAGATCATTTGCTTTACTAAAAGTAACTGAGTATCACAGTTGGCCAGATAAAACCCATTTATATACAGAGTTCACTCTTCCAATTGCCAAAACTTTAAAAAAAAAAAATCTAAACTGAAATGATTGTAAAGTAGGCTTTTCCAATGTTAAAATATTCCTTGACACAAAAAAATATTCATCTAAATATTTTTAGATATAACATGTCTAAATTTTACCACAAATAAATGCCGGTTCTTGAGGCGTAACTGCAAACCACTAATCATCCACAACCACAACCCTAGACTCCTTTTCTAAAGATAAACAACAATTTTTCAAAGGTAAAAAATGCAAATTCTTTTATCTCATCTGATCAGCTGCTATTACTTATAAGCAAAACTGATTTAAATAACCTTCTCATGTCTTCTGTTTTGATTTTCCTTTTTTCACACGAGACACTCTTGGAGGTGTATAAGTCAATTCTGTGAAACACATCCAATGTCAAAGAGCATTCAAAAGCAGAAACACTGGGAAACCAGTAAAACGAAAAGACAACCTACAGAATGGGAGCAGATATTCTTCAGTTACATATCTGATAAGAGGTTAATATTCAAAATATATAAGGAACTCATACAATTTAATAACACCCCCCCAAAAAAACAATCCAATTAAAAAAATGGGCAGAGGACTCGAATAGACATTTCTCCAAACAGGACATACAACTAGCCAATAGATATAGCAAAAGATGCTCAACATCACTAATCATCAAGAAAATTCAAATTAAAACCACAATGAGATATCACCTCACATCTGTCAGCATGGCTATCATCAATAAATCAACAACCAAGTGTCAGCAAGGATATGGAGACAAGGGAATCCTTGTGTGCTGCTGGGGTGGGATTATATTGGTGCAGCTACTATGAAAAACAGTATGGAGGTTCCTAAAAAAATTAAAAATTTTTTGGTTAGACAGTTGGTTAGACAGTGAGCTCTTAACAAGGTTGCCAGTTCGTTTCTCACATGGGCCAGTTAGCTGCGCCCTCCACAACTAGATTGAGAACAATGGCTTGAGCTTGGAGCTGAGCCATTGGTGGGCAACTGGTTGGTTCAGTGGTTAAGAGCACAGTGCTCATATCACCAAGATCACCAGTTCGAGTTCCACATGGGCCAATGAGCTGCGCCTTCCACAACTAACTAGACTGAAAACAACAACTTGACTTGGAGCTGAGCTGAGCCCCCACAACTGGATTGGGGGAAGAAAAAAAAAAGACTTGACATCCTGGAAAAACATACTGTTCCCCAATATTCAATAATAATAATAATAATAATAAAAGAAGAACTACCATACAACGCAGGAATTCCATTTTGGGTATGTATCCTAAGAAATCCAAAACACTAATTTGAAAAGATACATGCATCCCTATGTTCACTGCAGCATTATTTATAACAGCCAAGATACGGAAGCAAACTAAGTGTCCACTGATAAATGAATGGATAAAGAAGATGTGGGACTTATATACAATGTAATATTACTCAGCCATAAAAAAAGAATGAAATCTTGCCATTTGCAACAACATGGATGGACCTAGTGGGTACTAAGTTAAGTGAAATAAGTCAGACAGAGAAAGACAAATACCATAGGATTTCATTTATATGTAGAATCTAAAAACAAAATAAACGAACAAACAAAACAGAAAAAAACTCATAGAGAGAACAAATTGATGGTCACCAGATGAGAGGAGGGTTGAGAGGATGGGTAAAGAAGGTGAAAAGGACTAAGAAGTGTAAATTGTCACTTACAAAAATAGTCAGAGGGATGTAAAGTACAGCATAGGAAACATAGTCAATAATATTGTAATAACTATGTATGGTGTAAGCTTATTGGGGTGATCACTTCATAAAGTATAAAATATCTAATAAGAGCCGGCCCAGTGGCTCAGGTGGTTGGAGCTCCATGATCCTAATGCCAAAGGCTGCCAGTTCGATTCCCACATGGGCCAGTGGGCTCTCAACCACAGGTTGCCTGTTCAACTCCTTGACTCCCACCAAGGGATGGTGGGCTGCTCCCCCTGCAACTAACAACGGCAACTGGCCCTGGAGCTGAGCTGTGTCCTCCACAACTACGAATGAAAGGACAACTTGACTTGGAAAAAAATCCTGGAAGTACACACTGTTCCCCAATAAAGTCCTGTTCCCCTTCCCCAATAAAAATCTTAAAAAAAGAAAGTCTAATAATGATATCATACACCTAAAACTGTACATCAACTGTAATTGGAAAATAAATTAATTAAAAATAAATGTTATTAAAAATAAAATATTTTTAAAGAATCAAAAAGATCTGTAATTACAGTAATAAAACATTTTCAAAGACCTTTTCCATCTCCCATTTCTCTAAAATAAACAGTAAGACTAACATGATTTAATAATTAAAACTACATAACTAATTTTCCATACCTTGGTTCTACAAATTTGAGAGGGTATAGAGGACAGGAATGGAAAGAGAATGAAGTCTCCTGGGGTTGCTTCAAATGAAGGAAATCACTAAGTTTTATACCAAAATCACAGTGTTATTTTGGAAAACATACGCTAATAATGTCAACAAGAGTCACAGCTAACACATAAAAACTACTACGTGGTAGGCACTGTTCTGAGCACTTTATGTGTATTAATTCATTGATTCTCACAATATTTTTATTCCTATTAGACTGATAACAAGAGGCAGAGAATCTTTGTACAATTTGCCCAAGATCACACGGTTTCTAAATGGAGGAGCCAGAATGAAAACTCAAGCAATCTGGTCCTGGAGTCCACGCTCTTCTTAATCACTTTACCAAATTATCTTTCTAGGTGTTAAAGTCATTTGGAGAGTCAAACTGGACAGAGCTGAAATTATTTCTACTTTCCCATTGTCCTGTCAAGGTACTGCTACTTTCCCAGTCACCCAAATTTAAATCTATGAAATAACTTTCAGCCCCTCAGTGCATTCCATATTCAATTAGTCATCCAACCAAACCCCGTTAGTTAAATATTCCATCTCCACTCCCATTGTCATCATCCTGGCGATTCTACAGCCAAAAACTGCAGCAGCTTTTCAAGAAGCCAATAACGCATGCCAACCTTATTAATAAAAGATCTTTTTCACATGAACTCCAGGTCTCTTATACCAGTTTTATGGGACATAATTATAAAAAAAATTTTTACATTTCCCCAAACAAGTTCTCCCTATTAATTTTAGTCCATCATTCCAGCCTATATATTAACTTTCCCTTCCAGATACATACCAAACACAAACTGGATAAGCAAAACTTTAAAATAATTTAAAAATGTATCAATCACATTCCCTATTCAAATGACACACAACGGCTTTAAAGTTTTAGTCCTGAAAATAAGATCTACAGGAAAGGAGGGTAGCTGAATCAAATGGAGTTTATAACCTTTAATTACACTTGGGAGTCGGGTGCTCTCACTTCAATTACCAGAATCATACTTACGTTACCCTCACGGAAGCACAGTGCTTCCTTTAATCCACTTTAGTTCCAACAGGTATCAATGAGACCGTTTGGAGACTTTAAAAGGACTTTACCAACTAGGGAGAACCAAACAGAAATAGAGGCCAAGAAGTACAAATTGGCAGTTACAAAAGAGTCACAGGGATGTAAAGGACAGCATAGGGAAGATAGTCAATAATATTGTAATAACTATGTATGGTGTCAAGGGGATACTAGATTTACCTGGGGATCACTTAGTAAGTTATACAAATGTCTAACCACTATGCTGTACACTTGAAAGTAATACAATATTGAATATAAACTGCAATTGAAATTTTTTAATTAAAAAATTGATTAATTAGTAAAAAGAAGCTCCACAACATTCCGCGTGGCACACGGTAAACCACAGTGCTCTCTAATCGTGTTCCCTTCTGCCACACAGAAGTGATTGCTTACACAGCACACCACGGTGAATCACAAGACTGCTCCCAGTGTGTCTCAGTGTCTCCACACACCACTGAGCCAGGTGGCACAGGGCATCACTTGGCAAGTCCCACACTCAGCAACCACAGCTCATTTGTTCTCAGCAATCATCAGTTCTAATCTTTTCCAAACCAGAGAGTCGCCCAAAGCCCTAGAACTACTCTGAAGGCCCCTCACATGGATTCCTTACTTCCTAGCTCCCTTTGTGCCAGGATGTGGGAAGAGAACTTCCTCTTGAGAGGCAGAAAGAAAGAATAGCTAATTCTGACCTATACCTTAACCCTCCTATTTTATTTGTTTTAAATCTGGAAGAAAAGACTCTTCTAGCTGTTTGGTAACTGACAATATGAATGACTTTAGTCAATTAGTGTACTTTTACCTCCACATATAAGGAGGTATCAAAAGGCTCAGGTGATCTGGTATTATAAAACACATCCCTGTTAGTATTTGAAAGTTGCCACAGGTATTAATCCAGTGTGATGTGGATGAGATTAACTTCACATTATCCGATGCCTTGTAATGTTTTCATATCCTTGTGGTACGTACTTCAGCCTACACCTGTAAAAATGACTGCCAGAGTTCATGGCTCCACTAGCAATAGCTGGCACTAGTCTCCAGTCTCCACTACAATCTGTTGCAAAGCTCACCAAAAATAATGTCCAAAGAGCTGCCAGTTAGAATTTCCTTTTGAAAAGCAGAAGGCAACTTAATTGAGATCCTAAACATACACTGGTATAGTATAACATCAAGTATTACATGGAACCAGATCCCCATCTTATTCATTTCAACTAAATTATGTGTCTGAAATCTCATCCTTAGTAGTATAATGTAATTAAATAGGGTGGTAAGATTCCATATTCTGCCCTGCATGTTCTAGAAAAACCAATTTTATTAGGTTGAGCCCTATCTTTGTAATTTAATGACATATAAACATTACAGAACCTCCAACTTTTGAAAAGAGAATTTGAATATGTATGTATTTTAATACAAATTTAGTGAGCAAGTTTTTGAGGGAAAAAAAGCATAGCATTTTCAAGTACAGTAACAACTGGAATATTAACCTGAATATTTCCAGTTAATGCTCTTATAAACTTGTGGAAAAGAACAAGACCATTGAATGTGATGTGTATAAGATTATGATGGTGAATATATAATATATACAAGAGCAAGTCCACCATCACTAAACAAATGCTATTACACTGACCATGAGGGCACGAGCTACATCTGTCTTATTTACTACTGCATTCCCAGCACCCAACACATTGTCCAGAACCTACCAGGCACTAAGAAAATACTTAAGGATGAATCGTATTTAATATAAGATAAAGCTACATGGCCACTTGGCAAAGGTACGTATACAAACTGATTTAATCACCAAAACTTGACCAGAAAACCTTTCTAGCCCCTTCCAAAATCTAAGATTCCGTAACATTTTCATCACTACCCTGGTGAAGATTTTAAATGAGCATCACATTCTATTACTGGAAAGACCTTTAGAAAAATGTCTACAATAACTAGAGGCTGCATTATAACCTACCAGTCTTTTTATATAAATCTTTGTCAAGGATGGGGAAAAGGAAAAAAAACAGAGTGAAAGAGAATCACTAAATATTATTGATCTTAAAGGACAAATTAACTTTATATATTTCTATATTTAGAAACTAGGCAATGATATTAATCTTAAAATAATGACCAAGTCTATGAGTTGTATTAAACCAATAAACCATTAAATGCTGTATTACATATGCTAACAAATAATTAGGGAGAAAAAGCCCCTAATATCAAAAGTACATAAAATCATTTTTTTTTTACAAATCCTAACTTGAAAAGTCCTGTATCAATTAAGCAATTTCTCAGTTACAGGACTAATTTAAAAATAAATAGAATTTTTATATTTGCATTTAACTTGCTTTAATGATAAACTGCAAATATGTGACTCTACATCTCTCTACCCTGTTCTTTGTACTTGTATGGAATACAAATATTTTTTGAAAATCTTGTATCATATACAAATAGGTTGTACATTAAATGTGTAACCTATGTGATTACAGAAAATTATAATCACGGTCATACACAACTCACATATCTGAATAATTCTTGGCTACTTTAAGCCAAGAAAGTAACATCCACCACTCTTCATATTAAAGATTATGTTCTTTAATAGTTTGGTAAGGTTAAAAGTATATAGTTACAATTTGTTTAATAATATCAAAAATAAGCTTTTAAAGCGACCCCATTTGCTGTCTTTAGATTATTTGGCAAGCAGCAACAGATAACTGGTTGCCTTGATTGTTTACAAACTAATAGGCCACCACTGTTCCTATCACTGCTCTATTATTTTTTCACAGTACTTACCACTGCTCCTGTACTACATATTTCTTACTCGTTACAGTTAGTGCCAGTATCTCTCCACTAGAAATTTAAGTTCTAAGACACAGATTTTATCTGGTTCACTGTCATATCTTCAACACCCATCCCAGTGCTTGACACATAGTAAACACTCAATAAGTATCTGTTAAATGACATTAAATCCCTGCTAAATTTTCAAAATGGCTATAAATATTAAAGTGAAAGTCTGGAAAAATGAGCAACCTATAAAAAAAAAAATTGTGTTTTTCCTAAGTACTCACAAGCCAGCTCCCTAATGATCTTTTTCTAAAAAAATCAGCACTGATCTATACACAGAGGGTGCCCAAAAAATGTAGACACATTTTAAGAAAGGAAAAAACTGTATTAAAATTGTAATATTCAATATATACTGATAACAAAACATGAATACACGCCATGTGTATACATTCTTTTTGGCACCCCGAGTATATTGTTTTCAGTTTCTAGATTCCACCTCTGTCCCTTTTTCATGTTTGGGAAATAAATCTTCACTTTTAATAACAGCATCACATCATTCTGCTTAAAGTTGTCACTGTTCTGTGAGACAAAATTACAGCTATTATATAGGTAGAACAATAGTAATATAAGTAAATATTTATGTAAATTTTAAAAGCACCTTTCAGAAATTTTAAAGAGGCCACATTCAGTTTAACAGTTGGTGGAATGAGTAGAAAATATTACTTATGAACAGAGAGCCTTCCTGTGCCTCTTTTCAACTCAGAACATGTCTCTTCTTCCATTTACCTGGCCTGTCAGAAAGTAAAGCATTTAAACCACAATCCCGGGTTCTACCTCATCTTATTTATCAGTACAGTCGCTGCCTGGGGAAAGAGCCCAGTGGACCTTAAACAATGAAAACCACAATTAATTCACAAATTGATAGCACTTCTCATGTAAGTTTTATTGCTGTTTATTCCTCTTTCCAAAGTACATAGTACTGAATACTACCCTTAATAAAATCTTTTAGTCAGTTATGAACCCAAGAGTAGAATCCAAGTTTTTCATTACAACACTATGGCTGTCATAATCAAAGTTGTTCCTGAATTCACACGTACCATAGGAGCTCCTTATAACTACAAATACAGTCTTCCCTCAGTATCCTCAGGGGATTGGTTCCAGGACCCTCAGATGCTCAAGTCCCTTATATAAAATGGCGTATTGTTTGCATTTAACCTCCACATATTCTCTTCTATACTTTAAATCATCTCTGGATTACTTGTATTATAATAACTAATGCAACGAAAATCCTATGTACATGTTCAGTACAGACACTACCATTGTAGGCCTAACTACTTAGTACACGTCAGCAACAACGTAACATTTTTATTGACTATTTTCCATCCATGGTTGGTTGAATCCGTGGATGTAGAATCCATGGATGCAGAGCCCATGGATATGGAACCCATAGATACGGAGGGCTAACTGTATGGTCTAGCTTTGGAAGAAATAAAAGCTACCAACTCCTTAATTACCACAGATTTGTATCCTTAGACACTTCTGATTTTAGTATTAAAACACTTTTCTAATGCTTTCTGATGCTAGTTAAACCTTCCTAAGTAGAATAAGACTTACCCTGTTAATTTTTTTAAAAGTAGCAGGGAAAAAATCCATCTAACACAAAGAATAGAACATTTTTAGTTTTAGAAAAGCTTTAGCAGAGAGCCAAATACCAGGATTTTATTATCATCACTGCCAATTGTTTTATGACCTTGGCAAGTTATTTAATCTCTCGATTTCAATATTCAATTTTTAGCATGAATGGAGATGAATTTTAGGACTTAAAATAAATTTAACTTACCTAAAACTCTCAGTTTTCTTTTTAGCTTTCCAAATCTTCAATTTACACGAGTTTTCCCAACTTTTGAAATGAACTGTCTAAATTTCACATACATTTCAGATTCTGGATAATTCTTAGCCTAAATTTAAGTATCTTTAAGTTATCTAGAATTAGCTGTTTAAAGAAATAAACTTCACTAAAGATGTATTATCTTTAAGATTAACTTAAGAAATATTGACCCTATTTTTATCTTTTATTATATTTAAGGCGATTTCAGAATTGTTCCTACCATCCCCCTTCATGGACACATTTCAGTGTACCACAATAGTAAACTACTGCTTACATAAGTACAAGCTACATAGAAATACTTCCAATTAATACATATGTATATAACTTCAAGGCACTTGTTAAAAATAAGGAAAATCTAGTGATGATAAAATTTGTCATAATAGTGACAAAGCCACATCACTGGAAATTTTATAGCTGATTAATAAATTTTTAATTCTCAAACATTAAAAAACTTTTCTTCAACAACTACACATATTTGTGTTTTGTCACCTTAGTAACACTCTCCCCCTAAAATTTTGTATATTGGTGATATTAGTGACTTTTTAATAGACACAGAAGTACCACTAGAGGCCACTAAATACTTCACTTTTTAAAATTGACACTTGTATAAGTTATAAGGAGATGACGATGCACAATAATATCCGTCACTGTAAAAGTCCTACATGAATACTCAAAGCACAATAAAAACTCAAGCAAAAAGATGTGAACATATTTCATGCAGTAAATAGGATGTCTGGATTACCAAAGACCTTGATTAGACCAAGAACTGGGGAGGGGGAGGAATGGGTACTATCAAAATATCATTCCTTATATACCTTCAAAAATGGATTATATAACCTAGGTTAATGTTTTCTCTAAATAGCTGTTGCCATTTATAATCGAATTATATATCTACATATAGGTCTATATACTGATACAGACAGATAAACAAAATCCCAGACTTCAGTATTCTTTCCTCCATATCACAGTCTTTCACATATAATAATGTTTTTATATCTAAAGTTGGCTACCATCTATAGCAATTAAAACCTTGATAAAGAAGTTCTATTGTCAGTCATCCCACAGATTTGAATATACCCAAAATTCTGGTTTGAAGAGGAAAACCTGGCTCAACAGAAGAAGTAACACCTGAGAAAACTTTGTCTGAGTTCCTAGGGGAACTGTAACTAGTCTCCCATGTCCCCTCATTTCTTCCAGTGTCTCCTCCTCATTAAAGGTAAATAGCAAAAAGCAAAGAGCTCAAGTAGCATCCAGAGATTCTGTAGAGTCAAGTGAAATCTACAAAACAAAATGGGACTTTTTGTTATCTGACTATCCATCTTTTTTGCATGATGATACACTAGTTTTCAAGGGTTTTCAAGTACCCAGGGAACCTTTATTAGTCATGCTTTTGGCATTCTACCTAAAGTCTTTGCTTAAAGAAAGGTCGCAAAGATGTTCTTGTAAGTTTTCTTTTAAAACCTTTATAGTTTTAGCTTTTATATTTAGTCTATGATCCATTTCAGATTAATTTTTCTGTATGGTGTAAGGCAAGGCCAAGGCTAATTTCTTTCCAAATGGATACTCAGTTGTTCCGGCACCATTTGTTGAAAACCCTATCTTTTCCACAACTGAATTACCGTGGCAACTCAACTGAAAATAATTTACCATACATGTGTGGGTTTGCTTCCAGACTGCTGCGTGGATCTTCATGTCTATCCTTAAGCCAACACCACAATGGTATACTGAGCTGTACAGTATGTCTTGAAACCCGGTAGTGCAAGTCTTCCAACTTTGTTCTTTCTTCTCCAAATTGTTTTGGCTATTTGCTATACAATAGGTCTTTTATTCATTCATTCATGTCACTGCATAAAGCCCTATCTCATACTTTCCTAAAAAAAAACTGTTAAAAAGTATCAGAAGTACAAATGGCTGACAAGCACATGAAAAGATGCTAACATCGTTAATCAGTAGGGAAATGCAAATCAAAACCACAGTGAGATAGCACTTCACACCTGTTATGGTGGCTACTGTTTAAAAAAATAATAACAACAGCAAGTGTTGGTAAGATGTGAAAAAAATTACATTGTTGTGCACTGTTGGTGGGAATGTAAACTTGTACAGCTGCTATGCACAACTTAAGGAATAATAGTTCCTTAAGAAATTGAAAATATAATTACTGTATGATCAGCAATTTCACTTCTGGATATATACCCCAAAAAAATGAAAGCAGGAGCTTGATATTTGTACACACATCCATAGTGGCATTCATCACAATAGCCAAAAGGTGGAAGCAACCCAAATATCCACTGACGTGACTGGATAAACAAAATGTGGTTTATACACACAATATTATTCAGCCGTAAAAGGGAAGAAAATTCTGATATGAGAGTATGCTGCAACATGGATGAACTTTGAGGACATTAGGCCAAGTGAAATAAGCCATCACTAAAAGACAAATACTGCATGATTCCATTTCCATGAAGTACCTAGAATAGTCCAAGTCAAAGATACAGATAGTAGTCAAATTTATAGGCCCCTAGTGTTTGACCAGAGCTGTTTACTGGGTATAGAGTTTCACTTTTGCAAAATGAAAAAGTTCTGGAGACTGGTTACAGAACAGTGTGAATGTACTTAACACTACTGAAAAGTACACTTGAAAATGGTAATGGAAAAGATACCAAACTATGGACTAGCTCAGTCTGAGACATGTAGGCAATACAGTTAGAGCACAGGGATTGCAGAAAAGGACAATCGAAGGCATGATTAAGATTCAAGTACAAAACACTGACAGAATAGTCATATCACCACTTTCCAGAGAAAACAAAACACCAAAAAAACTGAATCCTATAGAAAGTCTGTAGTAAGGGGACCACAAAAATAATAAAAAATGGAAGAAGAACTAACTAAACCTGAAAGAAAAAATTCAGATGATGATGACTGTGTTGATTTTTCTCTAACACCAAATGTGTGAGTTTTTTCCAACACCAACTACCATGTTTCCCTGAAAATAAGACCTAGCCGGACAATCAGCTCTAGTGCGTCTTTTGGAGCAAAAATTAAAATAAGACCAGATATTACATTAATTTTTGCTCCAAAAGACGCACTAGAGCTGATTGCCCGGCTAGATCTTATTTTCGGAGAAACACGGTAGGTACCCAACAATTTAATTCAATTCTGCCACTAACTACCCTGAATTAGCATAAACCCCACAGGGCAAGGGCTCAGGAGTCAGCCCCACAAGACTACCCTCATTTCAGATTTCCAGCTGCAAATGGGGTACATCCAGGATACCCACACTTCCGTGCATACTACAAATTCAAGAGTGCACACAACTGCCGCCCTCAGATTTAATTTGCTAGAACAACTCACAGAACTCAGGAAAACACTTTACTTACATTTAACAGTTTCTTATGAAGGATACAACTCGGGAACAGCCAAATTGAAGAGATGTATAAAGCAGGATGTGGAGGGAGGGGGCAGTGCAAAGCCTCCAGGCCTTCGCCAAGCACACTACCTTCTCAGCATGTCAGTGTTCACCAACTTGGAAGATCTCCGAATCCCTTCATGTAGGGGTTTTTAGTAACGTTTCATAGGTAGGCATGATTGAGTAAATCATTGGCCATTAGTGACCAAACTCAATCTCCTGCCCCTTTGCCCGCCACAGTGGGACTGAAATTTCTAACCCTCTAATCAGTGGTTGGTTTCTCTGCCATATCAGCCCCCTTCCTGAAACTACCTAGACCCCTAAACCCATAGTCCTCTCATTAGCATACAGAAGATAGTAAATTCCAAAGGTTTCAGGAGCTTTTTGCCAGGAACTAAATAAGATAGTGACTAAGTATTTATTTTTTAGTATGCCACAAAGCCTGAATTTGTGATGTCAAAAAAATAAAGTGGTCAAAGAAAATGAAGACAAGGCACAGATCTTTGAATTCAGCAAGAACACTGTGGCAGAGTAAAGCTAGTCGGGCACTAAATCACTTTCACTTTTCTGTTAGGCACACTTCTAAGGCTTTATTTGCCCAACTCCCATTACAGTTAACTGTTCTGTATGGTTGATTTGTGATTAATGGAACAGAACAGAAGTGATGCATTCAGCCTCCCAGGCCTATCCCACAAAACCCACCTGTACTGTACTATCCTCCATGCTTTCTCTTACTACTCTGTCAACTGGATGTTGATGTCCATCGTGACCCTGAGGACCACACTGTAAAGGTGACAAAACCCACTCCCTAATTAGACTTCATGCAAATCAAAAGGAAAAAATTTCTATCATGCTAGCCACTAAGATTTCAAGGTCTATCTATCATAACAATTAGGAGTATAATAGCAAAACCAGCTCAAACTGGTCTTATTCTGTTTCTAACAAGATGAATTGCTTTTCAGAGACAACAGGCCAAAACCACAGGTCATGCTGTCAAAGCATGCACAGAGGAAAGCAATTTGACCTCCTGTTACCCCTGGAACCAAAGTCTTATGCACCTGCCACCACAGAACCCAAGGACCTGGATGGACATGACCAGAACTTGAACACCAGAACCCTTTCAGAAGCGAAGGGTCCGCTGTCCAGGAAGATCCGATTCTGAAGCCCTTTACCACCTTACCATAAATGTCCAAGTTCCAAAGAAGCTCTCCAATCAAAACCTGTCCTGGCAGCACTTCCACATTATCAGCCTGTTCCCCCAAAGCCCTAAAACTTGCCGCTAACTCGAGATCGAAGAGACAGATTTGAGGCTTGCCTCCTGTCTCCTAGCCATTCAATTTCACAATAAAGCCTCTAATTTTCTCAAAAGCTGATGTCATAGTATTGGCATCCATGCAAGTCAGGCAGCAAGCCCTTGCTCCTTAACAGTGTTACCTTAACGAATTCAGAAAAAAATTAATGAACTTCAACTCTGTAATTTCAGAATGGAGAGGACATAAACTATACTTCAGAATAAACCCGAGATGTGGGTGAGATGGGTGTACGACATGAATGAGAGTGGATGGCAAGAAATCATAACATTACAGTTTATTCAAATGTTAACAGACAATCAAGTGCCTGATAAAAGCCCAGCAGGAAAAGTAGTATTATCAAAAAAGGTAAATTAACTTTGCTCAAGGTTTTAAAAATCCAGATCCCATAGTCTTTCCACTGTACCACACTAGTCTCCTAGAGAAATGGAGACAGCAAATGAAGACGGATCATTTGAAACATTTTATAGTACAGAAGAAATAGGATAATACCTAACAGAGATAAAGTCAAGGAAAGTTTTTTTTAGCTAATATTAAAGATACTCGGGATCTATGGAAGCAGAAGAGTGGGGGGGGGGGGGACTGGAGATTAAGAAGGATAGAATAACCATAGCGGTGATAAGACATGCGAGATAAGTAGCAATATTCCATGTGGTAATGAGGGCCAGGCTATATGCAAACATGACTTTGTAACAGGTTAGGCCTGTGTAGATCTACATCTTCCTTAGGAAACTGTCTATGGCCTCAAAGCACCAGATGCAGTAGAACCGCAGCATGGCACGAAAATCTTGTCTAAGGTGGTTCTGAGAACAGTGCTAAAGCAGCAGACCATGAAGACTGGGTAAGTGAAAGGTTCTCTAGCATAACCGAGACTATCGATACATTAGTAAAATAAGCAGAATTTTAAGTAACTTCAAGTCTAGTACACGACAGCAAACCATTTTAGTGAGCTTGGAGGAATGTGAGAAGAATAGCAAGACTGACTACACCCCATCTCAGACATGTTAAGAGAATCTACTATTTCAGATGCATCCTCTAGACTCTCTTAGGTTCCAACCTGCCACGTGGTTTTATTACTTCAAAGAGACAACTGTCTGGGAGGAGGAAACAAAAATGTAAGCTCAAAACACCACTTTCCAGGTTAAAACCCATTTATATCCACTTGCTTTGTTGTGAACATAACTTAAAAGGTCCTTTTGTAGTCCTTAGGATGACCTAAAGCCACGTCTCTATACTTCGTAGCAGTGTTGTTTTCAGACTCAACTCTACGCATAATCAAGTCCTTTCCCACGTCCTTCACAACTTCATCACCAAGCGCCCCACCTACTGCGCGCGGCACAGAGCCTTTAGATACTACCTAAGTATCTTCTATAATTACATTTTTATTTTTAGCTGACTTCTTGTATTTCTCAAATCCCTCTGTCTGGCAAATTATCCTGCCTATCTTTATTCTAAATAATTACACAGCTGGCTTATTATACTCACATGCAAGAACCAACATTTTTACCTATTATATTTCATCTTCTTAGATAAAGGGCCTATAACTCCAGCCTTTTAAAATCTTTGTGAACCCTGATTCTGTCATCCAATATGTTCATTACCTTTCTCAAACTCCTTTCATGCATATCCCTCTACAAAGAGGGGAGAAAAGTCTTTCATCCTTTCTGTACTCAGTTCCCTGACCCAATATGACCTAGTATTTATGTCTAGGTCAGAAGGATGACTGCTTTCTAATTTGTTGTAGTCAATGCATTCTAAACAACTTAAAGAATTAAAGCATCACATGGTACTTATACTTACTTCTCTGCCCACAAACAGCATCCTACACTAAGGCTATTTCTCCTATGTTACAACTGCAGAATGTTCCATAAAAGATTTTCTTCATTCTTCTCCCCAATCTATACTTACAATTACAGAAAACTGGATTCATACTGAAGGGAATTAAATCATTAGTCTATAAAGTAAATAACTGAACAAATTTCTTAAGAACCTCAAATTTAGAAATTCCAATTAAAAGCTTGTTCCTCTTTTACTTAAGCCACAACATCTTTTTAACACAGTACTTTGGTCTTCTAAAAAATATTAGATAGATCTACAAATATCCTAGTACAGACATTCTTAAGTAAAGATGTGGCTCATTTTTCTGAATTACAATATAAAAAAATTCACTTCTGAGACAGGGCGTCTTTAAAAAGAGGCAGTGCCAAAACAATACTATTTTGTTGATGTCCAAAACCTAGCCAATGAAAACATGTGTGTCCATAATCCAAAATAGACTGTTAGCCATAGAATGCTTCTGCAAAACAATTCTTAAATTTTCTTTGAAATATTGTCACTAAAATTAACTGCAACTTTATTTATATGACTGTCTGTGGTTTCCTCGTATGCCTAAAAAACACAAGAAAAAGATAAAAATATCTCAGAATTGGAAAAGTAGTCATTATGTTTGGTTTAGCTTATTTTCATATTTTTATTTTTAAATTCCATCCAAATTAAAGTTCAGCATTTCTCAATAGAAGAAAAGAAAAGAAAAGCAAGGCAATTTCTTTATATAAAAATGGAAAGAATAAATTCAGTATCCTCTAAATTAAATTTGGGATTTGACTTATCAGTGAATGAATGCCTATAATCTTCCCATAAAGTCAAAAAGTTCAGTCTTTAGATTGAACACAATTATCTTTCATTTAGAATTTAAATACATCAAATATATGTAGTCTGGGGAGGAGAAGTGAGAATAGAAAATAATTTCAATATAATATTATGGTCTGAATTCAGATTTATCCTCAGATAAAATAAATAAGTGAAGCTACTTTCTATCCAATAACACAGCATTCTTTTAACATTTCTAACCATCACTTCTTCGAAATTATAGAACCCTGTTTTCAGATCCTGCATTTACACTAAAATACAAATGCTATCCATAACTTAAACTGTTACTCTCAGAATATTCTTAGATCTTGGTTGAGACTAAGAGTCAAAAGACCTGAGTTTGAAACCTAGCTCTGCTGCGACTTAGCCATTAGATCCTAGGGAAATTTTTTAAACTTCCTAGTCCTCAGTTTCCTTATCTGTACATTAGATACACTACCATAAATCATCTAATTTATGTGAATTCATGACAGTCTATCAATTCTATACAACTGTTAGATACTAACATTAATGTTATATGCTAAAAGTTGTTCCACTACTACATTAAAAGGGATTAAGATTTTTTCCCCTGTAAATCATCAGAAAAGGGTCAATACCACCCTGGGATAAACAAACCACTTAGGGACGGAGCCAGATCACCTTCAGTCTAAGATTTTATCAGTCCTACCTCTGGTCTTGAAGCTACAGGAGTTACTCTAGGTTACATAGTATTTCACAGTTACTCAAGTTACTGCTGTTCATATGCAGAGCGTTGCGTGTCCCTAATACATGAAGTATAGCACAAAGCAATAAATAATTGAAAAGACAATGAAAATTTAACAATGATTCTATTGTTTTCAAATGGACTTTGATAGATATTAGATAAACAAATTTATTTTGTACTTGACACACAGCACAGTAAACATTAGAGGATCAGAACTGCTACTAACTATAGAAAAAGGAAAAAGAAATTTCCAACATAATCCAGCAGATCAAATATTCTTTAAATTGTAATCTAGCCCAAAAAAACCTTCAAATCCTTTGCTAAGAATCAGCCAAGAAGTCATCTAGGAAAATACCAGGTGAGGACAAATTCTGTCTACCTACTTGCATCTCCGATTCACCAATCAGCAACATATGACTCTACTTGTTATTAACAGACACGGATAGCACTTGAACTCAGGAGTGTCTATCATTCCAAGAAAAAAAATTTCTAAATAGTATAATTAATAAGTGTCTCTCCTTCAATACTGGAGAAACACCTAAGGCAACATAGTATCTGTTCCCTTGGCTTTCAAAACACAAAAATTATCCTCACAGCTAAATAGCTAGTACCAAATCATGATCTCTCTCTGCCCCAATAACTGTTCTTGAAATTCATATGGTGGTTCACTGTTCATCTTGTCAAAGTGATGGAGTTCACATCCCTCCATACTTTGATGTGATGGAAGTAAGAACTCACAGAAAGATCTAAAAGGTCCCCAGCAATGGAAATTTCCCCTTTCAGTCATCACTAAAAAGATGCTTAGAGTTTAAAAGTTTTAATAGTTCAAATAAATACCTAGTTATTCACACCGTAAGACCAATTACTAGTATTTGTAGGCATGTGGGGGAGAAATAAAAAGGAATTTAAAGGGCTCTGCAAAAAGTTATTTTTCCTTGGATCCTCATTCTTTCCCCATTTTTGTTTAATACCAAAATTCAAGATTTACCCTTTCTGTGGGTCTAAAGAACGCACAGCCTTTTTTACACAGTTAGGTTAAAACAATCAAAATTAGGAATTCAGTGATGTATCTTTTATCCTCAGTGAAGCAGAAATGGACAGTCATTAGCTAGAATGAGAAAATTCACAATTTTCAGCATCAGTTTTACTCTTAATGGGTATTTCTGATTCACGCTAACAAGAGAATGAATAATCCTTCCTCTTGGGCAGGTGCTGCAAGATGTCAAAAAAACAGCAACACTGACAACAGGAATAATAATAATAATCAACCAGCTACCTCATTTAACAAGCAGTTACTTTATGGAAGACCTTGTTCTAAGCATGTGTATTTTTAACCCATTTTATCTTTAAAAAACCCTATGAGATCAGTATTGTCATTATCCTCATTTTATAGATGAGGATTCTGCTCCACAAAGAAGTTAAGGAACTTGTCAAAAGTCATATCATACAGTTAGGATTTTAATACAAGCAGTCTCCTGCAGAGCCTGCACTCCTCACTATTGTATTACACAAATGTTCTCTCAACAAGAACTGCTTTGAAGAATACTTCTCATATGTCTGTGTATGTACACACACAAACACACACACACACACACACACACAGATTGCAGTATGTTCAAGAACCAAACTTTAGAGTCATATTGCTAAATGTGTTAGTGATCATCTTTCCAGGCCTTCATTTTACCACCATGGATCACCACCACCAGATAGAATGTCCGAGCCATCATAAATTATGCTCAACCATTGAATTCCTATAAAATAAAAATATTTTTTAGGACTATGTCAACCTCCGACAAAAATAAAGCAGTAGAATTGCACTATTATAAAGCAACCTAAACATCCTGTAGCTAAAAAGAAAGAACTTGATTTCTGATTTCAAGACCAACTCAACATGACTAGTTACCATTAAACAAACCTTTTGGTTTTTTGTCTGTTTTTGTTTGGTTTTCACCAAAACAATAATCCGGAAATTTTCAGAAAAAAATGTTAACAAATGGGGCGGCCCAATGGCTCAGTTGGTTACAGCCCGAGCTCTCAGCAACAAGGTTGCTGGTTCAATTCCCACATGGGATGGTGGGCTGCGCCCCCTGCAACTAAAGATTGAAAATGGCGACTGGACTTGGAGCTGAGCTGCGCCCTCCACAACTAGATTGAAGGACAACGACTTGGAGCTGATGGGCCCTGGAGAAACACACTGTTACCCAATATTCCCCAATAAAATTCATTTTTTTAAAAAATAGGTGAAACTAATTTTAAAAAAATGTAATAAATGTCATGATATACTATCACTAAAACTACTGGGCTAAAGAGACAGGAATTTTTCAGCTTCCCAAGCACATAAAGATCATCAATTTCATCTTTAATATTAGAGAGAAGTTTAAATGGAAAAAAGAACAGCAAAGCAGGTATTCCAGAATCAATGTCTTCAAAGGTTACTGTACTTGGGAGGGAAGGATTGTTTCTACTAACATGTTAGTTAAATTACCAAATTATTTAACAGTAACTATAATATAAATATAACCATAAATGTACATGAAAAGAAAAGTATCATTATAAAAGTACAATAATGCAACAACTTACCAATTCAATTCCCTGTGGAAAAGGTGTATCATCCCAGTCCTTCTGTGGAAATCTCTGGATTATTTTCCCCAGACCTGCTCCTGACCCTAGTAACAAAATCAAAGTAAATTTAAGTTATAGGGTATTTAAAAAATCTGAATACTCATTATAGTAATACTTATTTCTAAATGAATATTAGTTGAATAAATTGATATACTGATTAAACATTTTCAAGTTTTAAAGCGCATAAAAATATCTACCTTCTAAACACAATACTGAAATGACAGGCAATCCCTATCCTATAGATTCTCAAGAGTGACATACGTGAAAAGCTAAGAAAAATAGACCAAGGCATTGAAATTTAGAGTCTCCATCATACCATGGAAGTAACTACCTTTATTTTCAATAAGGAAAACAACCTTCTCAAGTATCTCACGTTGAAATTTTCAAAGAACAATGCAATTTTCAGTGACAAATGAAACGGTACTGTTAGCACTAAGCTTCAGTTATGGGTTATAAAGACTGTTTTGAGTAAAACAAAGATTTTTAAAGTGTCCTGGGAACTTGACCATTGTCTAGGCAAGGTTTCTCAACATCAGCACTACTGACCTTTGGGGCCAGATGTAATTCTTTGTTGTATGTTTGGGGGGAGGTGGGAGGGAGCCCCTGTCCTGTGCATTGTAGGATGTGCATTGTAGCCTCAACCCACCAGATGCTAGTAGCACCTTACCACCAAGTCCTTACAATCAAAATTGTCTCCAGACATTGCCAAATGTCCTCTGGCAGGGACAAAACTGCCCCTGGTTGAAAACCGCTGGTCAGTATCATTACAATAGGGGTGAATAAATTTTTTCAAATTAGTGTTTTGGATTTCTCTGGATAGAATATCGAGAAAAAGAATGGATCGACTTTTGCTTGAACACTATGGATAAAATCTGTGAGTAATTTGAGGATGCAAAGTGTATGTTTGACCTAAACTGCTTTTTGCTATACTTTTTTTTTTTCATAAATTTTATTGGAGAATATTGGGAACAGTGTGTTTCTCCAGGGCCCATCAGCTCCAAGTCTTGTCCTTCAATCTAGTTGTGGAGGGCGCAGCTTAGCTCCAAGTCCAGTTGCTTTCAATTTCAATTGCAGGAGACACAGCCCACCATCCCATGCGGGAATTGAACCGACAACCTTGTTGTTGAGAGCTCGAGCGCGCTAACCAACTGAGCCATCCGGCCGTCCCTTTGCTGTACTTTTTAAAGACCTTCATGTGCTTGCATATTCTAAATTTTGTTCTAGCTCATTCTGAAGTGAAAGCAACAACATTCTGATTTAATTATATGTATATCTAACTTAAGGAAGCCTGTAACACCTGATTCAATGTGTTAATATACTTTTTAAATAATCATTCACTATCATCCCTCACCCTCATCCCTGTAAATTCAACTTTCCCCTTGGCCCTTACCTAGAGTGCAATCACCTTATGGCCAAATTTTCATCTTTAGAAGTTAAGTGGAAAGTTAAATTCATTTTACTGACCAACTCAGTACTATATTCTAAGACTGAGGTCACATCTGAAAGAGGCAAAATAAAAACATCCTGAATTAACAATTGTTGCAGCACAGGAACTCCTCATATAGCCATCATTATAGGGACATGAAGGATTTCATTAACAGTAAACTAAACTAAAAGTGGTTTATCATAGGCACTCATTTTTCATAATCCACCTCGAGCATCACCACTTCTGACACCCCAAGCAGAGCTAATTCAACATATTGCTCAGTACTGAAGATACACAAATGAACAAGACATGGCCCCTAACCTCAAGGAACTCATGATCTACTAGGAGAAATAGACAAATGAACAGATAATTTCAGTATATCATGGTAAGCACAATGATAGAAGGGAACTTAGGTAGCTCAGCAGAGAAGGCTATGGAAAACTTTCTAGAGGAAATGACAGCAAGCATTTTCTTTCTTTCAGTACCATCCCTGTATCCCCTAGCATACTGAATGCCTGGCACTTAGTTCATATTGAGTTAAATGTTTTTTTTAATAAACTCGTTAATATTGACAGAAATTGTTTTAAGCTTATGTCTCCCTGTTTTTTTAAACAGAAATAAATGCATGTTATTTATCTCATCATATTTAATCAGGTGTCCCTATACTGTTTATTAAGTTCTGAAAATCATACCGAATGTATTTTAGGCTCAAGAAACATTTTACCATATTAATTTCTATTAATTATGAAAATGCTAACTGCAGAAACATTTTTCAAATACATAAAAATATAAAGAAATCACCCATAATCCTACACCCGAAGACAATTACTGTTAACATTTTGCACTTAGTTTATCCTAGGGTTGTTTGTTTTGTTTAAGATTTTTTTTTGGGGGGGAACATATGTATTTTCTATGGAATTGAGATCATACTAAACCTAGCTTTAGAAATTGGTTTATTACTTAATATTTTACAATGGGCCTTTGATGATGTACATACATTTTCTAGTATCTCACTATTATAAATAATATTACAAAAAGCATCTTCCTATATAAATCTTTATCCTCACCTCACTTTTCCCCAGAAAAAATTCTTAGATATACAGCTACTAGGTCAAAGAGTATGAAAATTTTAAAGACTCACAAAAAGCCAAAGAGCCCACTAGAAAGACATATAACAATTTTTTTACGTTCTGTGTATAAGAATGACCCTGGCATTTTCACTACATTCTCTCCAACTGTTATTTTAAAATTGTGTTTGCTTTAATTATTGTGAATTTGACAGATGAAAAGTTCCTCTTTGGCAGGAGCATAACTTTCAAAAGTTCTCCAGAGGCAACATGTTATTTACCAATTTCATAATAGTATGCAGTGTTTCAAAAACATGAAAGCTTAGTGTTCACTTCAGCAGTTCATACACCAAAAGTGGAACAATACAGAAAAGATTAGCATGGCCCCTGCACAAAGATGACACGCAAATTCATGAAGCAGTCCATATTTTTAGAATACTATACTAAGTGAAATAAGCGAGACTGAGAAAGACAAATACCATATGATCTCACGTATATGTAGAGTCTGAAGAACAGAATAAGCGAGCAAACTATAAACAGAAATAGACTCAGAGATACAGAGAAAAAACGATGGTTGCTAGATGGGAGGGGGTGAGGATGAGGGCAAGGTGAAGGGCCTAGAAAGTACAAATTAGTAGTCATAGTATAGTCCTGGGAATATGAAATACAGCGTGGGGAGTATAATCAACAATGTTGTAAAGATTATGTAGGGTGCCCGATGGGCACTGGACTTATTAGGGAGACCACTTCATAGGCTGCGTAGATGCGTGACCAGTGCACATACACCTGAAGCTGAAGTAGAATAATACTGAAGTAGAATAATACTGAATGTCAACTACAATTAAATACACACACACACACACACACACACATACACACACACACCAGGGGTGCCAAAAAAACGTACACAAGTGGATACTTTGGTCAGCATTGATCAAGCAGCAGTTCGCTGTAATCAGAAGTGTCTGGACGCTGATGGTAACCACTTTGAGCACCTCTTGTAATTCTGTGCTTCCCCGAAAATAAGACCTACTCTGAAAATAAGCCCCAGTTAAGATCGTCAGCAAGACGGATGCATTTAGTATGTTATGACAATGGTCCAGAAGAAGATGACATGACTGTATTTGAATAAATGTTGATTGTTGTAGATGAAAAAATAAGACAACCCCTGAAAATATGCCCTAGGGCATCTTTTGGAGCACAAATTAATATAAGACCTGGTCTTATTTTCGGGGAAATACGGTGTAAGACCTGGTCTTATTTTCGGGGAAACACAGTTGCAGAAGTCAAACGTGACTTGTATTCATCTTTTGTTATTGGTATATATTATTACAATTTTAATAGTTTTCTTCTTTCTTAAAATGTGTACACATTTTTTGGCACCGTGTATGTGTGTGTGTGTGTGAGTGTGTGTGTGTGTGTGTGTGTGTGTGTGTGTGTAGCCTCGGGATGTGAAACTCAGCATAGTGAAGATAATCAATGTATGGTAATAGCTACCATATACACGATGTCAGAGGAGTAGTAGACTTCGGGGGGGTTATCACTTTGTGAGGGGTGTAAATATCTAACTATTACATTGCTTTGTACACCTGAAACTAATAAAAAAATTTTAAAAATGAAAGCTTAGTTTGAAATGCTGATATAAAATTTATAAATGCTTCATGAGTGATAAGACTTTCAGTTATATAATAATTTTACTTGAAAATGGAAATTAGGCTAGAAAAAGACAAAAACAAAAATAGCAAAATGATCTTTGACTACAAATAAAATATGGAAAAAGCCACAATAGCTTAGTTTCCAAATATGTACAGTGCCGCAGCTAACAACTTTTGAGGAACCTATGAAAGGGCCCTACAAAAAGTAAACAAATATTTTCTGAAGCATGCTTTTGAATTTTAAGCATTTAGTCTGAATGTTTAAACATTTCCCAAGTTTATGTATTTTATCTGATTACTATTCTTATAGGCAGTATTGGTTTTATTTAAGAATGCTGAGAGGATGACATTTTATACTGAGCACGGAACAGTGAGGGAAGACTGTCCGTCCACCTGTGGACTGATCCTTACGTCCAGAGGTGAAATAGGCCATGTCAATCAGAGTGGCTGTGAAAGCAGCTCCCACATATTAAACGGAGCTGGGTAAGTGGGTAGAGGGAGGGAGAAGTTCCTCAAAAGAAAGGGGACCACTTCCTAGAAAGGAGAGGTGCTAGGCAGACAAAATAGATTGTCCACTGCACTGTACGCAGCTAACTTGGAAGGAAGAGGGAGCAGTTGTTAGTCGGTCAGTGCCTTCACGGTTTCCTTCCCAGCCCACACTCTCTATCCCATCATAAAATCAAGAAATATGATGACTAAACGGAGTTAATATATAAAAAGTGGGGATCCTCAGCAGGATACCAGCACATGTGGAAATGGCTTACTTTGAAAAAAGCATATATGCTAGGCAAACTGCCCACAGCAAATTTAGAAAGGGTGAGGAAATGTTGGCGTGGTCAGGCACACTTTCCCCTCCTTTACGTTTGGTAACTCACTTTCCCTTGGGTCCTGGTAGGGCTATCAGGCTACCCAGGCCCTCACAAGCATTAGCAAGTGACCTAGGATGATCCAACCATCCATTACCCCCAGGCAAAGTGACTGATCTAGCCTTGGCCAATGACTTTAGAAAAGTTAGACAGTATTCTCCGGGGTTGCCTATGGACGCAGTAAGTGTGGAGTTGCCAGTAGCTATGAGAAAGAAGTATCTGCAGAAGAACTGAAGAATGAGTAGGGGTTAATTGGGTGGAGAAATGTAATACAGTACTCTGCTCTACACAAAATGGGATGCTCGATATTTGTTGATTGCACCAAATTGACAAAAATTAATTGCTTTCTGTGTGTGGTTACAGTGTAGATGTACCAAGTATATACTGCTTGATTTAATATAGACTCGAAACTTTGAGAAATACTACTCTAATACATAATTCACTAAATCTTTTTCTATGATATGTTTATCTAAACAACTAGAGGAGAGATTACCTACAGCAGACTTGTTTTATGATGTCCAGCTGCCCACAGCCCCTTCTATCAAAAATAGCACCCACAGGCCGGGCCGGTGGCTCAGGCGGTTAGAGCTCCATGCCTAACTCCGAAGGCTGCCGGTTCGATTCCCACATGGGCCAGTGGGCTCTCAACCACAAGTCTGCCAGTTCAATTCCTCGAGTCCTGCAAGGGATGGTGGGCAGCGCCCCTTGCAACTAAGATTGAACACGGCACCTTGAGCTGAGCTGCCGCTGAGCTCCCGGATGGCTCAGTTGGTTGGAGGGCATCCTCTCAACCACAAGGTTACTGGTTAGACTCCCACAAGGGATGGTGGGCTGCGCCCCCTGCAACTAGCAACGGCAACTGGACCTGGAGCTGAGCTACGCCCTCCACAACTAAGACTGAAAGGACAACAACTTGACTTGGAAAAAAGTCCTGGAAGTATACACTGTTCCCCAATAAAGTCCTGTACCCCTTCCCCAATAAAAAATCTTAAAAAAAAAATAGCACCCACAGTTCAAGGAAGGGCAGCAGTTATATTCAGGAGCATAACGATCCTACCATTCTCTCACCAGCCAGACAGAAATTACTAAATCACTTATTTGGTTATTACTTTTACTGTTACCTGTCTGTCTCACTTCAATTTTGGGCCTGCTTTGTTTACTGATGTATCCCAGGCACTTGGAATCATTCCCGGTGTACTCGTATATTAGATACTTAATAAAATACTTATTGAGTAAAAGAATGGGACTACTAGGTGGATAAGGGCAAGCGACTTATGACCAGAATGACCTGGCTGTAAAATTTATCCTAGATGAATCAAATTGCTCTGCGAGGGAATTTTAAATTTTAAAAAAGGAGAGACTAAAGCAGCCAAAAAGATGTATAAAGACTTGCTATGATGTAGAGAAAAGTCAGGCAACCAGAGGGGGTCATGTGTAAAACCAAAATTACAGCACAGCAGAACTCTAGGCAGAGACATACCAGCAGAAACAGGTTAACAGTCCACATGTGCAGAAAGGAGAGCTACCACAAGCAAGGAGCTGTGCAAGTAAGCTCTGCCTCCTGTAAACTCCAGCAGCACTGTACTGCCTGTCGTTAAACTTACGGTATCTTTATAATATTCCTCCCTCTTACGCTAGAATGAGTCTGTATTCCTGGTCACTAAAGAGTTCAAACACTTTGAAACTGGTAAAGGATCTGGAAACAATACATTAAAAGGTTTAGTCTGAAAACTTAAAAAGTGAGAAGCACATATGAGAACTTTCTACAAATCTTTAAAGAGCTATTATATAGAAGAAGATACAGTGGAGCAGACTAGAGCCAAATATATATCAGCGGAGATATTTTTGAATCAATATAAAAGAAGAATTTTCCAAGAATGAGCACTATCAAAAAACAGAATGAACTGCCACAGAAAGCAATGACCAGAATTGGAGTTTTAGTACAAGACACAAGTTTCTGTGGTCTGGAAATCTAGGCTAAATAGTATGAGGATGAACCCAGAAAGTCTGACTATTACAGTAATTCAATCATTCAACGATAACATTATGCCAGGCGTTGTGTTAGGTGCTAAGGAGAGAAGGATAAAACTTGCTATGAGAATATTTGGGACTTGAACTGAGGTTTCTGAAATGCAAATAGAAGGGCAGATGCAGACACAGTATAATGACAGAGTAAAGATTAGGAAAGAAAACAATGTTGTTTAGAAATCAGGTCAGGAGTCTAATGGAATCAGACAGAAAAACTAAAAAATTCCACATACAGAGATACACATACAGAGAATTCCACATACAGAGAACAGAGATATTTCTTATTTTTTATTTTAAAATAACAGCAGCATCATTTAAGTCCAATGCTGAGAAATGTAATCTTCTGAGAATCCAAACGCGTTGCAGATGACATAGTATTATACATAGAACACTCTAAGCATTCCAGCAAAAAGCTGTTAGAACTAATCAACAAATTCAGTAAAGTCGCAGGATACAAAATCAATATATACAAAAATCTGTTGTGTTTCTATACACTAATAACAAACTATCCAAAAGAGAAATTAAGAAAACAATCCCATTTACAATTACATCAAAAAGAATAAAACACCTCGGAATAAATTTAACCAAGATGGTCAAAGACCCATACACTGAAAACTCTTAAGACATGGATGAAAGAAATTTAAAAAGACAAATAAATGGAAAGATATTCTGTGCACATGGATTAGAAGAACTAATACTGTTAAAATGTTCATACTACCCAAAGCAATCTACAGATTCAGTGCAATCCCTATCAAAATTCCAATGGTACTTTTCACAGAAATAGAAAAAATAATCCTAACATTTTTATGAAACCACCGAAGACCTTGAGTAGTCCAAGAATCCTGAGGAAAAAGAACAAAGCTGGAGGCATCACACTCCCTGATTTTAAACTATACTGCAAAGCTAGAATAATCAAAATAGTATGGTAAACATAAAAACAGATACATAGATCAATGGAACAGACTAGAGATCCCAGAAATAAACCTAAGCACATATGGTCAATTAATTAATGACAAAGGAGCCAAGAATATACAATGAGGAAAGGAGAGCTCTTCAATAAATGGTGCTGGGAAAACTGGACAGCCACATGCGAAAAAATGAAATCGGATCATTATCTTACAAAAGCAATGCAAAATGAATTAAAGACTTGAACATAAGACCTGAAACTATGAAACTCCTAGAAGAAAACATAGGTGATAAGCTCCCTGGTATCGGTCTTGGAGATGATGTCTCAAATATGACACCAAAGAAAATGCAACAAAAGCAAAAATAGACAATAGGACTACATCAAAACTAGAAACTTCTGCAGAGCAAAGGAAACAATTAACAGTGAAATGCAACCTACGGAATGGGGAAAATATTCGCAAACCATACATCTGATAAGGGGTTAGTATCCAAAATATACAAAGAATTCCTACAACTTAAAAACTAAAACAAAACCCCCAAGTAATCCAATTAAAAAATAGGCAAGGACTTAAACAGACATTTCTGCAAAGACATACAAATGGCCAATAAGCATATGAAAGATGCTCAACATCACTAATCACTGGGGAACTGCAAATATCAAAATCATAATGACGTATCACCTAACACAGGTTAGGATGGCCATTATCAAAAATCCAGAAAATAACAAGTGTTAGGATTCAGAGAAATCGGAATCCTTGAGCGCCGTTGGAATATAAAGTGAATGGTACAGCCATTAAGGAAAACAGTATGGAGGTTCCTCAAAAAAAAAAAAAAAACGAATACCATATGATCAGGCATTTTCACTTCTGGGTATACATTCAAAAGAACTGAAAACAGGATTTCAAAGTGATATTTGCACACCCATGTCCACTGCAGCACTATTCATAATAGCCAAGAGGTGGAAGCAACTGAAACATCCTTTAATAGATGAACAGATAACGAAACTGTGGTATATATATAAAACAGAATGTGATTCGATCATTAAAAAAAAAGGAAACCCTGTCATATACTACAAAATGATGAACTCTGAGGATATTAGGCTAAATAAAATAAGCCAGTCACAAAAAGACAAATACTGCATGACTCCACTCATATGAGATATGTAGAGTAGTCAAACTCTTAGAAATAGAAAGTAGAATAACGGTTGCCAGGAATAGGAAGAAGGGGAGAGGGAAGGGAGTTGTTCAGTAAGTACAGAGATTCAGTTTTGCAAGATGAAAATGTTCTGGGGATCTGCAGCCAAACTGTGTGTGTGTGTGTGTGTGTGTGTGTAAAACACTATTTACTGTATTATATACTTAAAATTGTTTAAGACGGTAAATTTTGTTATGCATTTTTAACCACATTTTTTTTAGAATAAAAGACAGCACAACCAAATACTCATGGGCAACATTTACAACAAAACTAGGTGAAAAAGTATCCCACAAATATTGCAATTAGAGGAAAAATTGCAATTAGAGGAAAACCACTAACATTCCCAAAACCTGGAAAGTATCAGTATCTATACAACTGTAAGAAGGAAGCAACAATAATGGCTTGAGAAGAGGAGACATAAGAGGGGAATCCTAAAATAGCCAATAAGTGTTCACTGAGAAGCCAATTTGAGAATAGCAACTGAAAATGGAAGAGCAAGGACAACACTTTTGCAACAAAGACTAACATTGCAATCTAGACCCCCAAACTGGAGAAACTGCAAGGAATAGAATCAAAATTGAGCAGGAAAGGACTCAGGCTACCTGACGTAAAGACTTATAATAAAGCTACAGAAATTATGACAATGTGGTACTGCCATTAGAATCAACAAATAAATCATATTAACAAACAATAAAAGAAAAATCATGACTATCTCAATAAACGCAGAAAAAGAATTTGACAAAATTCAATTAAAAAAAAACACTCAGCAAAATATAAATAAAAGAAAACTTCCTCAATCTGATAAAGAACAATTATAAAAAGCCTATGGCTAACATCAGACTTAATGGTTAAAAAATTGAATGCTTCCCCCTAAGATTCAGATTTCTGTTCAACATTATACTAGAAGCCCTAACCGCTGCAATAAAGCAAGAAAAAGACATAAAAGCTATACAGATGAAAAAAGCAGAAGTAATGTTGTCTTTATTTGCAGACAACCTGTAAAGTGTCCTACGAAAACTGAAAAAAGGGACTAGAACTAATAAATAAGTTTACCAAAGTCTGAAAGGGTTAATATAAAAAAAGATTGTATTTCTACATACTAGCAATAAAAATTTTTAAATACTATATGCTGTAGCATCAAAAACCATGAAATATTTAGGGCTATTCACAGGTAAACAGATAAATAAATTGTTGTGTATCCATATAATGGAATATTATTCAGCACTAAAAAGAAAAAACTGCTGATATATGCAGCAACACGGATAAATCTCAAAATACTTATGCTGAGTAAAAGAAGCCAAATGCAAATAAGTATATACCACAGGGTTCCATTCACATAAAATTGCAGAAAAGACAAATCTAATCTATAGTGCTAGAAAGCAGATCAATAGTTGCTCAGGCCTAGGGAAGCGTATTAGGGATTAATATGAATAAAAGGTACACAAGGAACCTTTTTAGAGTGATGGAAAATTTTTTATTGCAGTGGTACTTATATGAATAAATACTTGCAGTACCAGAAAAGACAATCTGGGTGAAATATTTTTGTTTAGATTTTGCCTATAGTCAGAATGGAATCTATCATAATATACGGAAGGATGAAAGACTCCTGGCATAATTCATCCACAATGTATACTTTCCTCTGTAATAGTTTACTCTGTATTTGAACATGGTCTTCTAGTCTGTGTTTGGATAGGTATCGTGACACAAATGTCCAATATCTCAGGGCAACCTATTCTATCTTTGGATGATTATCATAGATCTTTCTGAGAAACTGATATAGGAAGCTTAATTATACCATGCATATTATCATAATCAATCTATCAAATTCTTTTATTTCAAAAAATGGCATTAAATATGTGAAATGAAAACTGAGAAGACAACTGTATCTGTTAAAAAAATTAAGGAGCATAATTATTTCTCTCTCTTCTCTAGCTCTCTTTATATATGCCTTTTGGGTTTTAGTCATGAAATAGTTAGGCATCTTTAGATGAATTTGAATAATTTTAAACTCTTTCTAAGCCTCAGAAGATAGGAAATGTATTTAGTTATCAGGTGTACTACATTAAATAGTGTACACCAAAGATTCATGTCTACCTGGAACTTCAGAATGAAATCTTATTTGGAAATATGCTCTTCAAGATGCAATTAGTTAAGATGAGGTCATACTGGATTAGGGTGGGCCCTAATCCAATGGCTAGTGCCCTGGTAAGAAAAAACAGAGACAAAGATACACAGGGAAAACGCCATGTGAAGACAAAAGCAGACTGGAGTGTTGCAGCTGCAAGTCAAAGAATACCAAGGATTGCAGGCAACCACCAAAAGCTAGGAGAGATGCATAATACAGACTCTCCCTCAGAATCTTCCAGAAGGAACTAACCTTGCCAAGGTTTGATTTGGTGTTCTAATCTCTAGAACTATGAGAGAATTAATTCCCATTGTTTTGAACCACCCAATTTGTAATACTTTGTTACAGCAACCTTAGACCTAAAATATTTGCTAATAAACATTTCATTACCTTAATACGTAGGTGTTTGAGCTTGTTGACATGAAAGAAAAACTTGAGAAAAAAAATCTATTTTGTTGTAATATCTACCTGTTGGTCACAGTCTCCGTTCTTAGGATAAATTTAGTCCCATTTCTATACGATAATCCTTCAAATATTTGAATACAACTAACAAAAATCTTGTCCCCTGCCACCTCCCGCATACCTTTCCCCCATGCCCCGATCTTCCCTTTTGCAACTTTAAATGTTTTCAACTTGTCCTACGGATCTCAATATATTTTTTCACATGCTTAAGAACATGGACTCTGGATCTAGACTACTTTTATTCTAATCCAGTTCCACCATTTACTTGCTACATGAGCCTGGGAAAATTGCATTACCTCTTTGTGCTTCATTTTTTCCTGTATGTCAAACAAGGATACTGTCACCTGCCTCTTAAAGTTTTTGTGAGGAAAAATATGAGTGAATATACATGTAAAGTGTTTCATCGAGTACTTGGCACATAATAAACACGATATCAATATTTATGATGATGATGGTGATGATAACAAAATGAGTGTGTGACAGTTGTCTGAGTAGTACTCAGAGCTGAAAACAATACTTGAGATTTCTAAACTGATCTAAGTGATACAGCAGAACTGTTGCTCTAGATTACTGTGCTACTGACAATGCAGCTTGGTATTACTGTGTTAGGTCTTCTGGTGACCACACGACTCAAGACTTTTGAATAGAACATATAAAACTTTTTTTAAACATGTTTTGATGTACTCCTATGCCTGTACAAAAGGTGTTTCAGACTCAAGTTATCTCTGTTAAATTTCTTTAGTCAGCATAGCACACTCACTTTTAAGATCCTATGTCTGTCACCCACTGTATTTATATTATTCAATTCTGGGAGTTTTTGTGTTAGGGCATACATATCATAAAATGTGATCATTTTAAGTTAATAGTTGGATGAGTGTTGACAAACTCAGTAAAAACAATTTCAGTAAAATAAAAACAAAAATAGAAATTATTTATTTGTACTATACTAAAAAATTGCTCAAAGAGTTCCTCCAAACTATATTTTCAAAAATAACTTCACCAATATTGGCATAAGTCTGATTAAATGTTTTCATTTTCCCAACTGGAGACAAAATTTCCACAGGGAAAAAGCCTTGGTCAAAATATGCTATATACACACGACTGGCACTGGCACTAGTCCCGCTGTTCCATTCTATCCCAAAACAATCTGCTTGGAACTTCAGCACTGAGCCTAGCACCTGTTCTCACCTTCACTGGGAATATGACCTTAAGGGAAATGATTGAAGCAAAAACACAGTGCTAGGAAGGCAGAACTTCTGACCTTTCCAGTACATATAACTTATTTACTCATCTTAATAGAGTGGAAGCTGATCAACAGAAATGTAATTTACCTGTTCAAAGGTAAAATAAAGATGAGGGTCATATGCAACTTGCAGGTCTCAGGCTTCCCATCCTTGATTTATAAAATATGCTTTTTAGCAAATGATAATTTTTAAAAAATATTGTTTTCTTGTTCACCAGAAGATTTGTGTTATAATGCCAAAATAATCAACCAGAAAAAAAATCAAAGCTCACCAAAATAAGTAGGTCTAATTGTGCCAGTACAGACCAACTTTCAAAGGATAAAGAAAATAAAAACTGTTCATTCACTGAAAAGAAAGCATGCAGGAAATCATTCCACAAAAGGCTTTCATATTTGATCCATTCAGTATTTAATCAAAGAAGTCTGTTTATTTCAACTGAAACAAGCCTTTTCTGTGGTTATTCAAAAATTTAGGTAGGAATGTAATGTGATTTTCCGATTATCCAGTATAATCTCCTATTATTCAAAAGATTTATGAGGAACACACAAACTATTTTTTTCCAGAGTTAAACTTAGCAAAGAACTCACGGGCTTTTATAGGAGTGAAAAAGAATACATTTAAAAATTGAACAGAATACATAGAAAACAAGGTGTACCATTAACAGTAAGTCAACAGCAGCCATACAAGTTAGGTCTCTACTAAACTCATAATTCATTGATAATGTATAAATCCAGTGAGTTAGAGAATGTCAAGATTAAGAAAAATAGAAAAGAACACTAATTGAAATTAAAACTAAATACATGATTTAATATTCTGATAAAGTTCTTCAGATTGCATCTTCTGACTGAAGAAAAATGCCTTCTTTAGTAGCAACGAAGGAAGAACTACTGGCATCTGAAATGCTATAAAAATGATATAGTTGTGTATCAATATTTTTTAAAAACAAAGCCTTATAAAGTCTATACCCCCAAATAACTACCAAATATGCCGCCACCCAGCACCATTCGCAATCACTCTAACAGTTCCAATTCTCATCATCTTTCACCTGGGTGATGGCAGCAGCTGCCTCACCTTCCTGCTTTCTGTTTCTCTTCGCTCTAACATGTTCAGGCTTCTGGCAGTATGGAAATTACCTCTGTAAAGTCAAAGTTCATCATGCTAACTCTCGTGATCAAAATCATTCAATTCTCCCAATGGCTACATAATAAAATAGCCCAAATCGTTACTTTAGGGACTTCCACATCACCCAAGATGAGAGTATCAAGGACGGGTTTACCCTCCAACCAGCAACAACTTAAAAAACAGATGAAATTATATGAAACAATTGTTTCTCAGACACTGACATCAGGCAGTAAAAGAAAACAGTAAATACTGAAAGCAAAATTAAGTGATCCCTACAACCACTGCAGCTTACTCCCTGGTGAGAGTTTCCAGACTGCAGGACAGGAATGGGTGAATCCAAGCGGAGTCCCAGCAGGATCCCTGAGCTGAAGCAATAAAGTTGGGAGTCCCGGAAAGCCAAGAAGGTTAGAGGGCAGAGTACCAAAGAGAAGACCGATTCACAGGAAAAGTCCGGAGATCTACAGAGGGTCTGCCTGAGTCTTCAGCTGAGTACCCAATAGTACTTGAGTGTAAGAAAACCTCCTGAGGCCAGGGAATAAACTACATGAAAGAACACAGAGAATGATCCCCAGAGCTCACACAAGACCAGAACTAATTTGTGTTTCCAATAGCTAAGAGTAAATAAAACTGCCTTAATTCCCTGAGATTTAGGCAGAGAATTAAGGATATTGCCTCAGTAATGTGGAAAAATCAGCCCTAAACTAAATGCTGTGATGGGCCCACCTAACAAAAAAATAAAAAGCCTCAAAAAAAAAAAAAATTAAGTGATTTAATTACATCCCAGAACAAAGTTCAAAAATATTTACAGGAACACAAAAATACAACATCTGGCAAAAAAACACCAGGCATGAAAAGAAGCAGAAAAGTGTGAGCCATAATGAGAAAATTCAATCAATCGAAACAGACTGCGAATAGACACAGATGATAAAAATAATAGATAAGGATATTCAAAGTTATTATAACTGTGTTGCATATTTTCAGGAATAGAGATATAAAAAATATGCTGGGTAAAACTAATGAATTAGACACTAGAGAAAAAAAGATCAATGAATTTTAAGTTATACCAATAGAAATTCTCCAAAATGAAAGAAACACAAAAAGACTGAAGAAGAAAAAAAGTAAATACATACATACATATATATATATATAATATATATATATATACATAATATATATATACCCAATGATCAAAAAGCTCAACCAACCCCAAACACAAAAACAAATGGAGAAAAACTACACCAACACACATCACAGTCAATATACTTTAAAAATATATAAAGAGAAAATCTTAAAAACAACTGCAGAAAAAAGACACTATATACAGAGTAACAAAGATGAGAATGACAGCAGAATTCTCATCATAAACTATGGAAGCCAGAAGACAGTGAAGAAACATATTTAAAATATTGAAAGAGGGGTGGCCGGTTAGCTCAGTTGGTTCAAGTGTGGTGCTGGTAACACCAAGGTTGCCAGTTCGATCCCTGCATGGGCCACTGTGAGCTGTGCCCTCCTTAAAAAATAAATAAATAAATAAAATATTGAAAGAAAAAAACGTCACCTCAAAATTTCAGGTCCTGTGGGCCTGAGATTCCTTTTCCCCACCAAGAGACATCAGCCATCCCAGACTGGGGAACATTTTCTGCCACCTCAGGCCACACCAGCATGGACCAGTGGGGGAACCAGATAAACCAAGAAAAGCAAAATAACACCATAAAAGCTCTGAAAGTTAAACTGCCACTAAACAACAGCTCACAAAAATAGACCATGGTTGGGGCCGGCCTGGTGGCTCAGGCGGTTGGTGCTCCATGCTCCTAACTCCGAAGGCTGCCGGTTTGATTCCCACATGCGCCAGTGGGCTCTCAACCACAAGGTTGCTGGTTCGACTCCCACAGGGGATGGTGGGCAGCGCCCCTACAACTAGCAACCTCAGCTGGACCTGGACCTGAGCTGCGCCCTCCACAACTAAGACTGAAAGGACAACAATTTGAAGCTGAACGGCACCCTCCACAACTAAGATTGAAAGGACAACTTGACTTGGAAAAAAGTCCTGGAAGTACACACTGTTCCGCAATAAAGTCCTGTTCCCCTTCCCCAATAAAATCTTTAAAAAAATAGGCCATGTGCTAAATCTAAACAGAATGACTAACTTAATGGCCACCAAAATGTCCAGGATGTCATAACAAAAAATGTTACCCATCTACCAGGAACCAGAAAAATCTAAACCTGAATGAGAAAACAATCAACTGATACTAACACAGACATGAATCAGATGTTGGAACATCTCGCAACCTTTAGTTTCTGTACTGTGGCAGGGCGGACGGGTGGGACTGCCAGAATTAACTCTTCTTTCAACACAGAATTTAATCTGGATATGACCCTAATAAATATGTCTAGTTCTGGGGCTTTGACTCTCTCCATTCCTCCTCTTCTACTGAAAGAAACTAGACTATATTCTAGGGCAAATAGAGAGACATAATATTTTCTGTACTCACTGTAACAAGCTCAAAATAAGCTCTCAACCCACTCCCACAAGTAATGCTTCAACTGCTTAAAGACAACTGCTGTGTCTTCTCAAAGGTAAATATGATTTCCATTTCCCTTCCCATCTCAGTCACTCTGCTAAGACTAAGGGTCTTTCTATTTCTCAAAACATCACTATATTAAAGATATCACTGGTAATTATGAATAAACAGAAATAAGACAAAAATACAAATATCTTCTTCCCACAGTAAATGTCTTCAAACTAATCCAAGAAAGCCCTTACAGATACACATATACACCACTGAGTCTCGTTTTAAAAAGAACACTACGTTGGTAATCAAGAGATCTCAGGCTGTCTTAGCTCCGTCTCTCACTGGCAACCTAAGCAAAACTTCTCTGAGCCTCAGTCTTTCACCTATAAAGTGATCTTAGGTCCCCTCTAGCTCTAAAATGATATGCATCATAAATAAGCACCTAAAAATGTGGAATACGTACATCTTACCACTAGAGGGCATAAAACCTTGGTTGGCAACCTAAAAAGTAGACAAAAATCTCTAGATTACCTTGCTAGGAAACTATACTCATTTAAAGTATATGAATTTAAACAAAGCTTCAATAACGTACCTGCTGGCAGAGAACCCCAGGCTACTGCCTAAACACTGTTATTTTGTATGATGTAGAATGACAGACCTCTTTCAGGCCTGGCTCAAGTTATCTTCAACCAAACTGAGTATCACAAAGACATGCTTATTGTGTAATACTGAGAAACCAGCAACCTAACAAACAAAAGAGAAGTAGAAGTAGGGCAGTAGGAATATAGGTGGAGGGAAAGTAGAAGGAAGGAGGAGAAAAAAAAGCAGCTGGGATTTTTTTTGCTTTGTTTTTTGGTGTGTTTTTTGTTGTTGTTAAATTTCTGCAGTATATTTATACCACACAATATTTAGCCCCTGTTGATGATACAGCAGGAAATAGTATTCCAACATGAAAATTTCTTAGAAACAGCTTAAAAACACTAATATGTTGGTAGTATGTATAATATAATACATCAATCCTTTTAGAGTAAAAAGAGAACTGCCAATTTATAACACAAATCTTCTCTACTGTGTCTTGCTCTATCATTTTCAATATGGTTTTAAAATATCCCCCAACTGAAGATAAGATTATTAAAAATAGGTACTTAGTTTTAGCATTAAGAATGTTTAAATACAACATTTTTAAACTGGGGATAATAGTTACTGATTGAACAACAGCAAAGGTCATCATGTTCATCTTCCTTAAACAAGAGACTCCTATCTGTTGTACAATGCAATCAGGCATGAAACACACAAATTTCTCATTAAAACTCATCTAACATGTCCCTATTAATAGATTCCTTAGTCCTAAATCAAAGAAGGCAGGAAAATCTCTAAGTTTTAAAGAATCTCTAGCAACCTGCACTGTGCCTTGCAAGAACTATGAGGTATGATCAAACAAATATGGTGAATGTTTAAATAAAAAAATTTATTGCAGTAAAAGATACATGACCATTAATCCCCCCTCAAAATGCTCTCTCTCGGTTCAAACACTTATCCCATCGTTCTTGCCATTTTCCTGTTCTGGAAGTTCTCTTTTATGATTATCTTTAGTTGCGCTGTCGTGGCTGCCTCAATGTCCTGAATCAATTCAAAACATTTACCTTTCATGGTCATTTTGACTTTGGGGAAGAGCCAGAGGTCGCACGGTGTCAGATCTAGTGAATAAGGTAGATGAGGACACACTGTAATGTTTTTATTTGACAGAAATTGCTGTACCAGGAGTCATATGTGATATGAAGCCTTTCCATTGTGATCACAAAATACACATGAATGCTGCTGCCGAGTGCCATCTAACGGAAAGGCAGGGATCTTCAATATGGGAAGTGGCCAAAATTCAGTTAACAGTGTGTGACAAGTTTCAACTTGTTTAGTGCAGTCAGTCAGGTGTGAGCTACAGTTGAGATAAGGTATGTTTTAAAGTGTGACGTAAATCATGGACCACGAACAATGCATTAACATGGAATGGGGAAACGGTTTCATCCTCCATCACGACAATGCTTCATGTCACAAATCACTTCTGGTACAGCAATGTCTGTCAAATAAAAACATTATGGTGTTTCCTCATCCACGTTATTCACCGGATCTGGCACCGTGCAACTTCTGGCTCTTCCTCAAAGTCAAAATGACCATGAAAGGTAAACGTTTTGAATGGATTCAGGACATTGAGGAAGCAACGACAGTGCAACTGAAGACACTCATGGAAGAATTCCAGAACTGCTTCAGAAAGTGGCAAGAACAATGAGATAAGTGTGTTTGAAATAAGGGGGTGTATTTTGAGGGGGATTCATGGCAATGTGTCTTTTATTGTAATAAATTTTTTTATTTAATCACCATATTGTTTGATCACACCTCGTACAGATGCCAAATTTCTTCCCAAATGAGTTTCAACATGTCCTCTACCTACAATGTTCTCCCTTCACAAATACATATGCTTTCATATCTCTAACTTCCTATCTCCAACTCAAAATTCACCTTTAAGCAGAACAAGCGCACAAATAATCCAAGCCTTATGTTTTCTGCTCAACTCTTTTCAAAAATCAAACTTCCATGGCCGATAAGTGGCTCAGTTGGTTAGAGCGTGAGCTCTGGGCAACAGGGCTGCCGGTTCGATTCCCACATGGGCCAGCGAGCTGCGCTGTCTGCAACTAGAATGAAATCAATGAGCTGCCCAGCAGCTCAGCTCCCAGGTGGTCAGATGGCTCAGTTGGTTGGAGCCCGGGCTTTCAACCACAAGGGTGCCGGTTCAACTCCTCGACTCCTGCAAGAGATGGTGGGCTTCGCCCCCTGCAACTAAGATTGAACACAGCACCTTGAGCTGAGCTGCAGCTGAGTTCCTGGGGAGGTCAGATGGCTCAGTTGGTTGGAGCACGTCCTCTCAACCACAAGGTTGCCAGTTCAACTCCGCAAGGGATGGTGGGCTGCGCCCCCTGCAACTAACTAACAATGGCAACTGGACCTGGAGCTGAGTTGCGCCCTCCACAACTAAGATTGAAAGGACAACAACTTGACTTGGAAAATGTCCCGGAAGTACACACTGTTCCCCAATAAAGTCCTGTTTCTCTTCCCCAATAAAAAATGTTTAAAAAAAAAATAATCAAACTTCCTATTCCTCAAAAAGAATTAAAAAAGTTGTAAGGCTGGTTATAATATACTCTACTACAGATTGTTTTCCCTAGGTTTCACTCTCCTGAAAACAAACATTGCCTTCTCCTACCAGATAAAACAGAATCGTTGTCAAGCTCCCAAAGCCATCTATACCCCTATTTAAGCCTTTCTCCAGACAGCAAATTAATCATGACCAAAATGGGATTTTTCTATCATTTCTACAAAACCTGCATGTGCTTCTTCTCCATTTCCTATCTCAGAGAATGGCACCTTATTCATCCAGGCATTCAGTGTCTCAGGATTGGGTGCAGCAGCTTGACAGAAAAATGTAAAATAATAGCAGTTTAAACAAGGTACAAGTTTATTTCATTTCATGTAAAAGAAGTCTAGAAGTGGGCGTCCAGAACTAATGACAGAGCTCTGGGCTCAGGGAGTCAAGTTCTTCCAGTTGACCACTCTGCTATCTACAGGGTTTAGCCCTCATTCTCAGTTTAATATGTCTGTTAGAGCTCCAAACAACATGGCCATGTTTCAAGCAGAAATTGAGAAAAAGGGCACAGATTATTTAAGGAGAACTCCTAGAACAACAATTTCATTTACATATCATTGACCAAAACCTAGTCACATCGCTACGCGCAACCGAAAGGGAGTCTTAACAAAGTGACAATTGCGCTGCTAAAAAAAAAAAAAAAAAAAAAAAAAAATCTGTTTCTAAAGAGGGAGAGAAAAATAGATATTAGGAAGCAACTGGCAGTTTCTACCAGAGTCTACCCATTAGTCTGACAAGTGCAAGCACAATGTGCAGAACCATCCATTAACCAGGAACATAGGGGTCTCCCCAGGAATAAAGCCCTGGGTGTGGGGTTGTGAGACAGTGAGCTGTATAAAAAGAGCCTTTTGCTTATGCGACATACATTTGCCTTCAGTACCCACATCTTGCCCTATCTAAGACATACCACTTCTATTTGATGATGGATTGCTGCTTGCTAGGCTTGCAGCCTAGCAAGATAGTTCATGCCATGTTCTTCAGTATTTGAGCGTTTGTTTTCTATCAGCTGTAACAGCAGGCCTGTAGCCATTTTTAAAAGTAGAGTATTTGCTTGCCAAAGAGGATATACTAGTAGCTTAGTTCCAAAAGCAAGGGGCCCTCACTGTGATTCTCCTGTCAGGACTTGCAACAACCTCCATATGGCAACCTAAGGGCAGCTTTATGAATTACTCCGTAAAGGGGTTGTAACTGTACACTTAAATGTAGTATATCCTGACTCCAAACCCAAAGAGACCCACCAGTTATTGTACTTCCTTTCGGTGGCAGTGATGGCAGTGATATAAGATGCAGCAGCTTGTCTTCTACTTCAGAGGGGATTTATCAGCATACCCCAAAACACAGTAACCTCAGAAACTTCACCTAAGGTGTCAGATACTTAAAATTTTTATAGGCTGCATGCACTACCACCATCTGGGTCTTTACAAAGGATCTAGGGTGCCTTTTAGCTCTCTCTCTCTCTAAGTGCTGTCAATCAGCACAATGTCATCACTGGAGGGGGCCAGTGGAATATAACTTGAGATGGTGAAATGAACAAAATCCCTATAAACTAAATTATGGCACAGAGCTAACCATGGAGGCAATATGGTGACAATGTACTACATTGCTGGCTATTTCTGATGTTTTCTAGGTGAGTGGGTGGCATGTGATAAATCAACAGTTAATCACCAGGTGTTGGGGTCTGTTTCTAGTGAAGAGACCACATGCAGAGCACCAACTACAACTAGAGTGGAGGAAGAAGCTGATGATAGTACACCATCATTCTCTAAGATTGACCTTGCACACAGGCCAAATAAGAGTTAAATGCAGCCTGAAACTTTCCAACCCTGAACCTTTCAAGTCTTTAACTCAGGTTATGAGACTGCTTTTGGTTTACTATCTTGGTAGAGAGAGAGAGAGAGCTCCAGGGGGTTACACTTGGCTCTTCCTACCATAATTACTCTTAATCCATGGATATGGAAGCCAATTTGGGAATTCTCCCAGCTGTCAAACACATTTATTTCAAATATGCACTAAGAAACAAGATACCACCACAGGATGAAATCATAGACCCACCAGATCCACTGTGAAATAGTTTCAAGCCGAAGCTCCATTCCATACCTGATTTCCATAAGCTCCCATTCTGCCTAGTGGGACACAGTGGCATCCTTAATCACTAGGAATTAGCATTAGCTCAGGTTCCAATCCCTAAAAGGTTTCAGTCTTTTCCCTTCCCTGATACACAGTTACACTCATAAAATGGCCAACAGTTCCTTTCTTTAGAGAACATTATGAAGAAAATGCACTGCACCCACTTGTGGTGTTATCTCAAGTCCTGCCTCAGACGAAGGCGCCGCAGTGAGCCTTAGATCTACCGTCCGTATCAGTCCTTGAGCAATTTGCCTACTATGATAACCACAACTACTACCTTGCCTCTGATGGTTAACTTGTTACTTGACTTGCCTCTGACTTCCAGGATCCCACTGAATCTAGGGGGCCCATTTTCTAGCAGCATCTCTCATAGTCATACCAAGGCCAGAGAAGACAGCCACCAACAGCACTTTTGAAGGCTGTGGGCATTCCCTTCACCATGTTCTCAAAGGCAGTAGAGAACATTGAATCTTGGGGGACATATTAGAGATTAAGGAAGTCAGCTGCACTTAATAAATTCCGCCCCACATTCCTACCTCTCCACTCTGGCATCTCCACTTTATTCAATGTAGGTCACTAATGAATCGAAGTTTCAGTCAACCAAATAAGCGAACAATTAGAATCAGTCCTTGGGGCTTGAGCAATCACCAAATCTAAAATTTCTCGTAAATGAACCCACATTAATAAATTCAGCCCAAACTAAAATTAGTTCCTCTTTTCCTGATCTAGCACCCTCAAAATGCAATTTTGTATCTATTTTCCGAGATTTTTTGCTAATATAAATTAGTAAACTTCTTGCAATTCTTTTAATACGTAAAATTTGTCTTTGGTTTGGAAATTGGCCCCTTTTGACTTGTTGGGATCTGACTCCAGCTACAGGTCTAGAGGTTATCAGGTGGTAGGGGTGGCAATGAGAAGAGCCATGGCTCTACAAGATGAGGTCATGATAGCACCTTTAAGCAAGGCAGGTCCACACTCACCAGTCAAGGAAAGAGGGGTTGCTTCTGTTCGCTAGAAAGGCTCAAAAAAAATTATCGGTTAAGGATACATGAAGTAATCCAAATATTACCAGTATGACCATTCCAATTTTTGGAATCTCACTCGTTCCCAATTAATGCCCCAACTAATACTTAACAGACCTGATTAAGCTGTGGATTTGACCTACATTGTAGTTCAACAGGGTCTGCATCTTATTTTGGCTTTGACAATCCTGTAATTAAAAGGTCTAAAGGATTCTATTAAGCCAATCACAAAACTCTTTAGTTCTCTAACTATAACTTCAGATTTTCAAAATGAAACAAGATTTTAAAACTCTAATCCTGCCATTTCCTTTAAATGAGAGTTTCTCAAACTCAGCACTACTGACGTTTGGGGCCAGATAAGTTTGCCGTTATGCGAGGGAGGAGGCGATCTCGTACGACAGCGTCCCCGGTCTCTACACACTACCTGCCAGTAGCACTCCCCTCCCCCAGTTATGACAACCAAAAGTGTTTCCATACATTGCCAAAATTCACCCCAGGTTGAGACCCACTCCTTTAAATGCTGCAGTAGGGTTAAAATCAGCCAATCTTCCTATAATCTTAGTATTACTTTGTCTCCAATACATTACTCAGTCCACCAAAGCTTTGCTTTCAACAGATTACTTCATTCCAGGTGAAAACAAGTAACTTTCACCACTAGGTGCCATGAACTGATTACCAATGACCCTTCATATTCCTTGGGGAACTGTTACCTGCAACTCTTTTAGTACCAATTACCATATTGGTCCAGAACCGCAATCCACTCCAGGTAGTTGAAGCAAAAAGGGATTTAATATAAGAATCAGATGCTCACAAAATCACTGGAAAATTGGAAAGGCATGCTCTTGAGTGACTGAGCTCCCAGAAACAACTCCTGGCCCACAGAACCACTGCCTCAGCCACAATCAGGAAAGTTGTCACTATCACTGCAGGAAGCTGGCAAACAAGGATGCAGCTGCAGAAGCTGCAGAAATAGAAAGCCACGCACTAAATGAGGAAGCTACCCATAAACTGCTAGCTCAGAACCACTCTATCTCACAATCCATGCCAGCAAAATCCATGCCCCCTACCTCTACACCTACGTGGTTCAGTTCCAAATCAAAGTGTACCTGAAGGATAGAACCTAAATCACGTCCAGAAACAAAGTAGCCCATAGGGAAAGAAGGTACTTGTCGGAAGACAATATATTAAGCACTCTCATTCTGAACGTTACATTTCTCACTATCATTTTAAAAAGTGGTATTCTCCAAGAGACATATTGAGTTTTAACCTATCTATAATGCAGTTTCCTGAGCCTGAAAATCAAGTTCCAGAATAAAGTAAATGCCATCTTGTAGGAGGAACCTCTGATCATCTGGCTTTCCATAAAGAAGAATCCCCTGCATGGATAACAACCATGTACCTCTTGTGGCTTTGATCTGCAACATTTTCCCACACCCACTACAATGGTTTTGTTTTGGGTCCTCATCCTTTCTTGCATGGACTACTGCAACAGCTTCCTAACTGTTCTCCCTGACTTCACTGCTGCCCTCTCCAAACCATTTTCTTCAATGCTGCCAGAATTTGTATAGCATTTTACTCAAGTTAACTGACTTCTTACCACATTCAGGATAATGGTCAAATTCCTATTAATCTGAGCCTTACCTAACTTTCATTCACATCCTTATGAGCACTCTAGTTTCAACAACCTATTTGTAGCACCCCAAACAAGTCAGGTCCATTCAAACTCATCTACGTATCTGCTTTTGAGTATACTGCCCCTTTTACCAGATGCTCTCCTCTTCAACCAATCTCCTTTTCTCTCATCACCAGGTTAACTCTTATACATTTTATAAAATTAACTTCAAGCGTGATCTCCTTTTAGAAGTGTTTCCTGACACCATGTGTCCCAAGTCTAAGTGTTCCTTTTCTGTTCTTCCATAATACCTTATTCCAAATTTTAAGGGGAAAAAGACAAACAGTTATGTAATCTCCAGCAGGACTTAGCAGCCCTAAAACATAAGAGGAAAAAAAATGAATTGTTAGGCTCATCCAATGCTGGAATTACTAGATGAAACAATCAGGAAAACAAGAAAGCTGAGGGTAGAGTAGACCAAAGTTGAAGTGAATAGTTATGGAGTTCTAACTGGAACAGGGAAAAAAATGATGCTAAAATGGGGCTGAGATATTATTTCACTGTATCGTTGTAAAAATCAAAATTACTTTAAAACTTTGTTTTGCTTTACACTGAGTCAAAATCTTCTCCAAGTATTTTCATCACTTGATGTCACCCGAAATTACAAGTGTGTGTTCCTTCTTTAACATGAGTGCTTTTCAGCTGTTTGAAGGCCAAAATCATGATTTCCCTATTCTCCTATTTCCTCCAACGGAACTGAGTTAATTTTCCCATTATGTATTGCTCTGTAATCCTTATTACATTATGTCCAATTAAAGTTAAGCAACTTAAGGAATGTGGAAGAATAATTAGCTCAGAATAATAACTTCTAAAAGGATTAAAAAGTAGAAAGATAAGAAATAAATTCATCTTTGAAAATTCATCTTTGGAACAAACAAATATTTAAATTTGTAAATAAATTAATGTCTAAATGAGTGCTCTAGAAAGTCACAACAAATAATACAAGAGCTAAAGATAGGTGGAACGTATAACTAATTTCTTTTTCTTTCATAGTATGTAATCAGCAGACACTATACATTTAATAATTCAAGAAACAGAAGTTCAATAGCATTTAAAGTAATAAAGTATTCTCTATTCTAACAATATTAACATAGCAAACAAATATCAGGAGGTAAAGGGAGAAGTTAGTTATGAGGTTTACTAAATTCCCCATCTTTCATATTGGAGATGCAACAGATGTTGTCTAAAGTTGTTCAATATATTCATTCCTCTATAACGTGTCCACCAACAAGACAAAAACAAACAAACTGAAAAGAGGTCTTACTTTAAGGAAGCAGGAGTAAGGGTGACCAAGGTAAGGGAGACTTTTTACTTTATATTCTTCTTATTCACTAAATGTTTTGTTAACAAAAACAACCAACTAAAAATAAAAGTTACTACTGCATATAATGTGGGGGGAAAATAAGTAATAAAATCTGATTACATACTCAAGAAAATAAAAAAGAAATGAAATGACCACTGACAACTTTAGTTTCTACTATTTATTACTCAGAAAGTATCATTGCTATAAAATCACAAAATGCTTAGTGTACAAGTCAGAGACGGTGAGGCCTCTATCAGGGACCAAAATGCACTGCTGCTCCCTGATAACATTTATGAGGGGAAAAAACTCCGAGCCCTAGAAAAATGTTACTGTATTTTATAATAATCTCTGAGAGGGAGGAAGGATAACTTCCAATCATTCGGAACTTCTCCTTGTTCATTAGCACAACACAAACCACAGATCTTACCAAGCCCCACTGCTCCTACTCCTAAATTCTCAGCTGAATTCTACCTCCTCTCTATTACCACTCCCTTAGGCCTTCATAATTTCTTGCCTTATTTGGTATCCCTACTTCCCATTTCTCCCCCTTCTGTACACTGGTACCAAAATAATCATTCTAACATGCAAATTTGATGTCACACCCATATTTAAAACATGTCAATGGCTTCCCATTATCTAAAATTTAAAGTACAAAGTCCTGGCCTGACGTTCAAGGCCCTTAATGAACTGGCTCCAGCCCAATCTCTCTAGCTTCATATTTTCACACATTCCCACATATACCCTACGACTCTGGCCACACCAAAACTCTCTGCAATTCTTTGAAAGAGTTATTCATCCTTAGCCCCCACATATTTATTTAGTCTTCTCTCTTCTTCCTAGAAAGCCCCTTATTCTGCTCTTCAGCTGGCACACCCTCTTGCTCATAGACAGAACACAGCATTTGCATCCTCCCAAGAGTATTCTTGTCTCATCTCTGACCTCCCAGGGTTAAGGTTCCTTCCTCTATGCTCTTCAAAGTGTCCTGTTTATCACTCTATCATGTCTTCTTTCACTTATATTACCATTTTCTGTCTACCTGATTGTCTTCCCCACTAGAATGTTATCTCTTAAGATCAGAAATTGTGACTTTTCTCTTTGAGTCAGGCAATTTTACAAAGGCCATTTTCAAAATGACAATTTCTTAACTAATTAGCACATGCTATAAAAAGCTGGTATCTACAGCAGGGAACTGAATCATGAAGGGAATTTCCCTACACAAAAAGAAAAAAGGGAGACTTCTGCTTCTGGTATGACTGAGTAAGCACCTACCACGTCAAAACCCCCACAGATAACAACTATAAATTGTGAGGAAAAAATACAAAAATCAACCACTTAAAGGTACTAAATAGTGACCAAAAGAAGGCAAATATTAGAGAGGAGTCAATACTTAGAAGACAGCACGATGAGGAGAATTTCTCATGTACAACTTTTGCCTGATGGCAGATCCAGTCAGCACCACAGGGAGTACCTAAAACTCTAATCAATCTCACAACCGTACTATGTTGAAGAATCAGAGGACAGAGTTCAGGGAGACCACAGACGCTGAAAAGTAAAAGGAACCTCAAAAAGAAGAGAGCAAAGGTTAAGAATTACTATTGACCTAAGATACTACTATAGTGAATCATAGTATAACTTAGTTTGTCAATAGTGTAAGATAATTCATCGATTAAGATTCTCCAACACTTTTCACAGATTATATAAATGCCTAACCACCGCGCTGTACCCCTGAAACTAATTAAAATAATACTGAATGTCAACCGTAATTAAAAAGAAAAAAATACATACACACACGTATATGGTAGTATTAAGCGAGAGAGAGAGAGAAAGTCATGGGATGTAAAGTACACCATAGGGAATATATATATCGTCAGTGGTATATACAGTGTCAGATGGGTAGTAGAGACTTGTTGGGGTTATCACTTTGTGAAGGGTATAAATGTCTAACCATTATGTTGTTTTGTACATCTGGAACTAATAAAAACAAATACATAAATATATAAAAAGAAAGAATGACAAAAAATAAAGATTTTCCAACAAAACAAAAGCATTTGCTCTTTTGCCCTGATCCGGTTGACTCTGGATGAAAAGCCTAGGAAAGCAATGACTGAAAAACAAATCTACCTGTTTGACAAAATTCTTTAGAGGAAATGGTTATAAATATTTGAACTATAAATAAAGGAGGAAAAAAACAAACACATGGTAGCAAAAGTAGATAAGTTTATGTCACATCTGTGAAGATATATTATCCCCCAGACAGTCCTTTTTCATAAACAAAGGAGTAGAATAACGCTGAAGACCATTACTTTCCTAGTTAAGCTGCATCAATATTTTAATGTTTACTTAGATTGACCATATGATTTCCTCTCATTTTTCATATTTATTGCCATCTCTAACCAGTTCTAAATGTTGTGAACAATGACCAATTTTGCTACAAACTCTTTTCTGAGCCAAAAAGTTTCAAATTATAGAAGGAAAGCTCTGGCCCACTAGAATTAAGAGAGTTATCTAAGATTATACATAGCTAACAGGTGGCAGAGCCATACAACCAGGTCTCTTCACCCGAATACTGAGTCACCTATGTCAAAAAAGGAAAGAAACACAACTTCCATTATATTCCCTGGTCAGTAATGCCACAAGCAAAGTTGCGCCTGTTCCTCCCACCCAGCTAATCAGTTAGTCCCATTTACACCAACTAAGGGAATTACTGGGCTTTCCTTGCAGAATGCCTGTGGTAGTTTTAAGCAAGATGGGCTCTTTCCAATTACCAGAACTATGCACGATTCATTTAAGTTACTTCATAAGGAGAGGTTAGTGCAAGAATATGTAGGTAGTGTGGAAGTTCCAGAAAAGTCTCCACAATCAGGCCTCACCGATTTCACTCATCAGAATAAAATAAAATCGGTGACCCAGTAGGAACTCTGACTGGTCCTTGTCCTCGTTCAGCTTCTTGACTCTGCCTCTACTGTGACTGTGGTTACATTTCACTCTCCACTAAGACTGCTGCTCTCTCTACTTAAGGTCTCTACTGTCCTGCAGCTTCTGCTTACTGCTTTCTTTGCTATCTCCTATTCAAATTCCCTAAGAAGGAAGATCGGACTGAGTGAACTCACCATTTTTAAGACAGAGCTACTGAACAGTTCCTGGATCAGGCTGCTTTAGAAGCCACTGGCCGACATATACATCACTACGCCAATCCCTGGTCCAATGACTTATTACAGAGTGGAGGGGATTCATGACACAAAACAAAGGGTAACAACTGATGCAAGCCCTTACAGCTGCTTTTTTCAGAAATGGGCTGTGGCTGTCGCCCACACTCAGAACACCATGTTTGTCCACATATATTTGTTTTATAAATCAAAACATTAGGAAAACACAGACTTTAAAATCTGGCAAACCTTTTCCAGAGCATAATCTGTCGGCATATTGTACTTCCTACACAGATCTCACACAGTAACCTCACCTCACACCACCCCACGTAATTTCTACTCCTAGGTCTAGAAAAAAATCTTTCTTTTAAATTTTTATTGGGGAATATTGAGGAACAGTGTGTTTTTCCAGGACCCATCAGCTCTATGCCAAGTCGTCGTTTTCAATCTAGTTGTGGGGGGGTGCAGTTCACCTCCAAGTCAAGTCGTTGTTTTCAATCTAGTTGTGGAGGGTGCAGCCCCCTGGCCCATGTGGGAATCAAACCAGCGACCTTGGAATTATGAGCACTGCACTCTAACCACTGAGACAACCGGCCGCCCTAGGTCTAGAAAATTTAATAGCTTCTCTCCCATCAATATCTTTTCTCTGAATTGAGAGTATCCTTTGAACCTATATTTATTCCATATTTAACCTAAAATGAAGTCTTACACATGAATTATGCTAGATAAAACTATTCAGATATAAGATAATTTCATATTATAGAAGAATGATTGCCCTAACTGGTGCACCCAAACATTTTCTAGCAGAAACACAGTTAATTTTACAGATCACCACTTATTAAGTATTTACCATGTCAGGCAGTGGGCTAAGCACTTAACAGGAAATATCACAGATTAGCAAATTAAGGCTCAGAAAGACTAAATTCTTATCCAAAATTACATCTAACAGCAGAGCTGAAATTAAAATCCTACCCGTGTAACACCAAAACCCAAGTTTTTAACAACTGTCAACGACTGCCTAATAGAATTACCAACAGTATTTTATAACACTAATCTTACCACCACCCCCCAAAAAAGAAAAGAAAACCACTACCGTACTCTCACGTAATGCTTCCCAAAACAGTGCTCAGTGAAGTATCTATCATACAGTAAGAGTTCTGTGACAAAATAAGTGTGGGACAAGGCTATATTAAAAAGAGTTCATCAAACTTCCATATTGCAGGGATTCTCAGAATTAACATGTCAATCACACTGTGAATCTCCAACAAGTAAATGCATTAAGCAGTTTCCCATATATATTTAGCGGAAGTTACCGCTCTTCACAGGCTGCTGCCTAGAACTAATATCGTGTGTGATGCACCTCAGAAAATATTTATCTAGTAAAAAATTTCACATGATCATCTTTTTCTTTGATAATTTCACCTAAACTAGGTCAGTTAGTTATCAGTAAATCTTATACCTGCTGACCCACTTCTAGGAGAAAATGCCATAGCCACACTGAGGGCCAGTGGCCATGTTTTGGATATGACTTTACCTCTGCTCAGAAATGATGACTGGACAGGATAGGTACCCAAAGAACAACCCATTCACTTCCTGTAGTTTGCCTCAAAAAGGTTAGATGGGCCAATACAATTTCTCCCAAGAAATGGAAAACAATAAAGCAGAAGGGCTTAGAAGAGCCACACAGTGGAAGCAGTACTGCTATAGAAATCACAAAGGAATAGGAAACTACTAGGGAGCAAAGGAACTAACTGGCCAATAGAAAAAAAAGGGGGAGCGGAACACAGAAGGCACGCAGAGATAAGCAACAGACAATGTGTTTGCCTTGGGGAGCTAGTTCTAGCTCCTGTATCTGAGCCCTTGGATTTCTATGTGATCTTCATTATACCCTTAAAATAACTAACCTCTCTTTTGATTGGAATAGCTTAAGCTGCTCTCTTTTCCTTGCAACCAATCTTATTTAAATTCAAACAAAGAAAAGTTTAATTCATTTCACTAAAAGGAAGCAGTACAGCTCAGGTGTTAAAAGAGTATAGATTCAAATATATGGTGATGGAAGGAGAACTGACTCTGAGTGGTGAACACACAATGGGATTTATAGATGATGTAATACAGAATTGTACACCTGAAATCTATGTAATTTTACTAACAATTGTCACCCCAATAAATTTAATAAATAAATAAAGGAGTATAGATTAAAAAATTAAAATGCTTGGGGTCAAATCTCAGGTCCTTTACTGTAAGATGCAAAACTTTGAATGAGTTACCTAAAGCCTCCATTCCCATCTTACAAAATTTACAAATGCAAAAGAGGGTCTCCACCTCAGTAAAACTGTAAGGATTAAATAAGATGTGCATAAAATGCTTTGTACATATAGAAAGTAATGAATAAATGTTAGCTATTATTACTATTAATTTGCATGTATGTACTTTTTTTCTCTCACTCAACATAAAAATCTTGTCCTTAGATCATGTCTAAGAAAGAAAAAAAATCTTATTTCTGGATGTAAAAATCTGACGTGTGTGTGTGTGTGTGTGTGTGTGTGTGTGTGTATGTATGTATGTATATATATATTTCAATTTACTAGTACAATGTAACCACAATGTCTTAACTCTAGGGAATCTCTCATCCTTTGTACATTTTACAGAACTAATATCAAACACTCTGAAAATATTTTTGATCTTAATGAAATCATTTTTCCACAACAGGATAAAAATGTTACATCAGTACCAGATACACCTTATCTCAAGAATCAACAGTTTTAAAGATTCCAAAACATAACTTTTACAGGATAACAAAATGAATCTATTTTATAAAATAATAAGTTCTTTTATTCAAAGATTATTATATCTGAAATCAATATGCAGAACTATTGTAATAACAAGAAATACAAAGGGACAAATACATAGTAGCTTCTAATGAGGCCTTTTAATAACAAACAATTTGAAATCCAAAGACAAGTGATCTCATTACAACTTACTGTGTTTTTAACCCTACTAATGCCTGGATCATATAAGATTCACTTCATGCATTCAAATGGTTATTTACTTCCTAGGAATAATTCACAGTTATTTCAATAATTATTTATCTAGGGGCTCGCCCGGTGGCTCAGGTGGTTGGTGCATCGTGCTCCTAACGCCAAAGTCGCTGGTTTGATTCCCACATGGGCCAGTGAGCTGCGCCCTCCGCAACTAGAATGAAGTCAATGAGCTGCCCAGCAGCTCAGCTCCCAGGTGGTCAGATGGCTCAGTTGGTTGGATCGCATTCTCTCAACCACAAGGTTGCCGGTTGGCTGGAGCACATCCTCTCAACCACAAGGTTGCCGGATGGACTCCCGCAAGGGATGGTAGGCTGCGCCCCTGCAACTAACAACAGCAACTGGACCTGGAGCTGAGCTATGCCCTCCACAACTAAGATTGAAAGGACAACAACTTGACTTGGAAAAGTCCCGGAAGAACACACGGTTCCCCAATAAAGTCCTGTTCCCCTTCCCCAATAAAATCTTAAATATAATTTATCTATATCATTTATCTGTATCATTCTCCGATTCAGATAGTCTGGGTTCCCCTGTTTGATAGCAAAGAATTAGATCAACTTTAAAAATTATACCAAAATCTTTAAAGCCCACAATTTATTTTATTAATTTGTCCCCCCCCACACCCACAAGGTGTTAATTAAAAATCTATGTCATTTTTTATTCAATAGGATTTACTATTTTTCACAAGTAATTGAATCTGTGTTCACTAAAAAGGCACAATTTGGTATAGGTAAAAAAGAAATCATATTTAAGTGCTACTACATATAAAGTAACAACATAATAATAAAATGACAATCCAATTTTGACATGGACAAATATGCAAACAGACACTTCACCAATAAGCAAAGAAAAAACTATCAACATAAATAACCATCAGAGAAATCTAGAAATTAAAACTATAATGAGATATTACTACACACACCCGAAAATAGTTAAAATAAAAAAGATTGACACCAAATATCAATGAAATTATAGAGTAACTACAACTGTCATACATTTTTGGTACGGGTATAAAATGGTACAACCTCTTTGGGAAAAGATGTGGCATTTCTTATAAAATTATGTATAAACATACCTATGACCCAGAAACTCAACTGCTAAGAATTTACCAAAGAGAAATGAAAAAGTATTTTCACAAAAAGACTCATAAGACTATTCATAACAGTTTTATTCATTATAGCCAAAAGCTAGAAACAATCCAGGTATCCAACAGAATGGATAAACTGTTGTATATTTACACAATGGAGTATTATGTAGCAAAAAAAAAAAAAAAAGGAGCAAACTTCTGACAGACTTAACAATGTAGATGCACCTCAAAAACATTCTGAGTGAAAAGAAACTTTACATAAAGGAGTACATACTGATGATTCCATTTACATGAAACTCTAGAGGGGCAAAATTAATCTATGGTGAAAAAATATCCTGAACAGTGACAGTGATTGCCTCTGGGAGGGTAGGGGCAAGAATTGACTGCGAACAGATATAAGGGAATATCTGGGGGTAATGGTACTGTACTATATCTTGATGGAGGTTGGGCTATACAGATGTGTAAAATTTCCAGGAATATAAACTTAAGATTTGTGTATCTTATCATATGTAAATTTTACACTAAAAGATGGTCAAAAATATTGCATTCTAGTTCATGATATGCATGCCAAACTCATTATGGGGGGCTATACTGATGTCAACAATTTACTTTGAAATGCATCCAAAAAAAGAGGGCTAAATGGATGATAGAGGAATACATGGATTAACAGGTGATAAAATAGGTACAATAAAATATTAATTGTACAACATAGGTAGTAGGCATGCAGTGTTCACTGTAAACTTTCCAACTTTGCTGTAGCTTTGAAAATTTTCATAATCAAATGTAGAAAAAAGAACTTACCCAATCCTCCAAGATTCGACTCAAAATCAATTATGTCCATGAGCCCTTCCCTATAATGTTCAGCCTTCTGAACACTAGTCTTACTGCCTACAGTACTCATCTGACAATTTTCACATATTGTCTTACAGTTATAAATCAGAATGTAACCCTCTTGGGGGCTGCTTCTTGATAGTGGGGATAGAAAAAACTGTAGCGATCTATTGATTAAGCTTTCTATATAAGTATAAATTCTTTTATGAGCCATAATTTCCAAAAGACAACTAACCTGTTAGTCAACTAAAACATAAACATATAGATGTATATGTTTATATACATACACAACACACACAAACACACATATATACTGAAAACTAAAGTAAAAACCATGATAACTTTTAACCAAGTACCCTTGGTTTTTTTAGTCCTTGATTATTAACAAAATATCTTATGCCTACTGAATCCAACTAATAAATTCTCTTGTGCAAACAGAATTGGTTGATGCTTTCTCAAACTATTCCAAGAGCTATGGCAACAGAGGTTTCAGATCTTTATCTGAGGACAAAGCCTCAGGGAGTTACGTGGAACCTATAATTTCACAACCACATAAGATGGAAAAACACTTATGTAAAAAATGATGACATTCCTCAAGATTTCTATTGTTCAATACATTTCATTAAGCCTATATTTAGGACAGTAAAATCTCCTGTCACTTCATAGATAGCTTCTTTCTATATCTGTTAAAGGCAAATAATAAAACATTTAAGAATCCTGTTATCCTACTTTAAATAAAAAATATCGGGACATAAGAAATCAACATTTATGCATTAACAAAAGGAAATTAAACACATATATCATTCATATTTTATAGTAATTTTAATGATTCTACATTTTTATCCCCAAAAGAAAAAACATGAAGCTAGAAGTATCAGATACAGCAAATACTCAAACAAGCTGTGTTTTGGTTTTTTTTAAATTTATCTGGATTGTTATGACATAACTCTGGAAGAAACTACGATTTACTTTCTGTTTAGAGGGGATGCCCTGAGTGCCATGTATGAATGACCAAGAGAATGATTATTGTATTCTTAATGACAACAATGGTTAATTCAAACTACAGAAATTTTAATTACTAATATCAAGAAAAATGCAATGATTTTATTGGACTAAACTATGAACTTTAAATAAGCAGGAGACCTTTCCTACTGATCTGTAATGTAAACTAGGATAAGTACCTAATTATACAGGCTTTAGATTCCTCATTTACAAAGTGAACAGTCTGTACAAAATCTCTATGTTGTGCTTAAAAATATAAACCCGGGACTACGTTAGAGAATATTCAACAACAATATGCCATATCGAATGGAAATTTTATACAGGCTGAAATTAAAATCTCTGAAACACATTCAACATATTCAAAAGTTCTTAGGGGAAAAGTGAGGGAATACTTGAACAGTCTAAGTTACTCATCTAAAAAGCAAAAAAAGTATTTAATATTCAAAAATAATATAACTCTATAACTAGTACTACTTGGGAAAAGTTATCCAAACAGGTCTTAAAATAACAATGATCCGATAACTACAAAAAATATCCATGATTTATGAAGTTAATATAAAAAAACTAAGAACTACAAGATAATTCAAGGTGTTTATATGAATGCCCTTCCATCTTAGGTAAAGTCTACCAAGAGACATTTGGAAATGGCAGGCAGTTTGGAGATCTTAAAGCTTAACATAGTCAAGTTGCAAGATGGTCCTCCTGCCATACTCCCCTCTTCATGGCTCCAGAGTATTCCTTATTATGGGGAAGGAATAGCCAGCAACCATAATCTTCCCTCTTACTCCCATCAGTAAGTTGTAACAGTGTCTCCCTCATCTCTAACCCTAAAAATTAAAATACATCAGACTTCGGTTCTCATCAAAAAAAATGCTGAAAATAAATGATTTAGTGGTTATAATAAAGACTGCATCTATTTATACTAAAAATTCTCTTTTTAAGGAAGATGATACAGAAAGGTGCCTGTTTAAAAAAGAGAATGGCTGCAGGAGAAGGCTGGCATCTAGGCTGCCATCACATCTAAGTAAATTATTCATTCAATATTCATTCCACACATATTTATTAAAGGTCTTTTATGTGCCAGGTATTTTAACCTCTATTTTAACTATGGATATGGACCATATTTCCCAGTACCCCCTTTAGCTAACTTTCAGCCGAAGGAAATGATGTGGGCCTTTAAAGGAAAAGAGCTATACCTTCTTCCCTACTTCCTCCATCCTCCTGCTTGATATATAGACGTGATAGAGTTAAGATGTTAAGTATAAAGCTGGAAGCAGCCTGGGTCCAGATGGTTGTACAAACTCAAAGCTGTCTACAAGGAAACCTTTTTGTGAAAGAGAAATAAATTTCTATATTGTTTAAGACATTTCTGTTAGGTCTCTACAACAGGCAGCCAAACAGAGTGCTCTTTATGGTAATCGAAGTAAGGACTGAAAAGCACCTGAAATGTATGGCACTGACTGTGGGAACAGACAAAGAGGAATGTTAGAAAAATTTCAGAAGAAAAACAAAATATTTTGAAGTGAAAGTGAGGGAGAAAGGAAAAAGTGTGGCAAGTTTCTGACTTGGGTGAATGACCAAGAGGAAAAGGTTTGGAAGAGCCAGATACATTTACTTAAATATGTTTAATTTCCAATTCCTATGAAACATTTAGGTGGGTTATTTTCTTTCCCTGTAGGCAATTGTACCTTCTAGTCCCTACCTACAGACCCTTCCTGCTGTCTTCCTGATGCCTGATAGCTGTCCAACACCACCTGATCATTACAAATTTAGTAGGTTTCAATTCATACTGACATGGATGTGAGCCCCTTTTTTTGGTTTTTAAAATAACATTTATTTCTGTGTTTGTTTCGGCAGCACATATACTAAAATAACATTTATTTTTTAAAAGTTAACATGTGCACATAATAGGAAACTGAAAAACAGAAGAACAAAGTCATCATCATCACAAGCAATTTAGTTTAATATGTCCTTCTAGGTCCTCCGTGTGTTGGAGATCTTTAAGATCTCCAACTAAGCTTCCATTTTTATGCAATTAAGATTGTACAGTTGTGTATCAAGCTTTTTCACACATCATGAATATTTAAAATCCCAAAGCTACATGAATATTTTGATAACCAACAATACGCTATACCAACTCAATCTGGAAGAAAAAAAAATGTAATCCTGCCTTTCTTGGCAACAAAAATTTCATAAAGGACAAAAATGGCAACAAGCCTCTATGATAAAGGTATTGGCAGAGTTACAATTAAAATACTGCATTCCCTTAAAGTTCAATTTAAAAAAATGAGACATAAAGGGGGCGGTCGGACGGCTCAGTTGGTTAGAGTGTGAGCTCTCAACAAGGTTGCTGGTTCGACTCCCACACGGGATGGTGGGCTGCGCCCCCCTGCAACTAAAGACTGAAACTAGCAACTGGACTTGGAGCTGAGCTGCGCCCTCCACAAATGGCTTGAAGGACAACGACTTGGAGCTGATAGGCCCTGGAGAAACACAGGGTTCCCCAATATTCCCCAATAAAAAATTTAAAAAAAAAAAGAGACATACAATAACAGAGTACACAAAGTATTCTAAGAGAATTCATTATGGTCTATACTTTTAAAATATTAATGAGGCAAATTTCCACAGAAATACTTAACAATGTATTCCTATAGTAAAGCCAACAGATGCATGCACATCAATGGTTATTAACACAATGTAAATTTGAACACATCTGCATACAGCCCTCCCTCTCTATCCTTCCTTCTGTCCCCTGCTGCCAACCTCATGAACAAGTCTGTAAGTCCATTTCTCAGAGATGGTTTAACAATTCCATGTCAAAGCTGCCTCTTTTCTATCAATTATAACAAAAAGATATTTACAAATTGTTTAATTCACTAGTTCTATTTTTTCTCATAGTCAGGACATCTAAAAAGCTCAGATGTTGCAAAATAAAGAATGAACCTTGTCCACAACAAAGACAACTACTTTACAAAAATGCACACATAGAATTATGATTCTAACCTAAAACTGTCTTCTAAATGTGGGGATACTAGCCAAGAGCCCTTCCCTTCACCGTTCCTTTTCTCCCTCGTCCACCACTTCAATGACTAAGCACAGGCCTACATCTAGTAGCTCCAAGAGGTAGATTAACAAAGACACTCCCAGCAGACAGTCCTTCCTAAAAACTAACAAAAGGGCAATTGTAAAGGGATTATTGGATGTGAGCCCTTTAAGAGAAAAACTGTCTCTTTCTCTGCTAGTGAGATTGATCAAGCCTAGCAAAATTAGACAATTTTCCAGAAGAATAAATCCAGTGTCCCTCCGTCCCCTCCCCAATCACTCAATGGACACTTGACTGAATGGCTAAAAGGAAGCTATTTGGCACTCCACTTAAGAAGGGCTGCTAACCTTTCTTTAAAGGAGAAGAGTCCAGCTTTTTCCTGAAGCTCTATTCCTAGTGGTCTAACGTGTAAAAAGGTCACATTCGTATCAGGCTTGTTTTTAGTTGTAGCATCATGCCTGGCACATAACAGTCAATAAACATATCTCAAATAAACAACTAAATAATATACTTTTCTGGAGATCCCCCAATTTCAACAGAGGATTCAGATACTGTTACCACCAGTTCTAGCTGTACAACCTTGAGCAAATTACTTAATGTCTCCAACTCTCAGTAACTTCAACCTATCTCATATATTTGTTGTGAAAAATTAATAAAATTAATAAAGTCTGGCACATAGTACTTGACAAATGGCAGCCATTAATAGAAATTATGTGTCCCACCTTTCACACAATTCAAAAGGCCAGATACTATTATCGTATAATTTCCTGATACATATTACAACTTTATCAAATGCTATATCATGTTTTCAAGTGTCCTTCATTCTTCTACAACCACATTACTCAAAGACACAATCTGAACAATAGCAATGAAAGGGAAGGGGAGGGGTACGTGGAGGATAATAAAGTTTTTTGGTAATATAGTTAACTTGTATTTTTCAAAACTTTCAGTTTTTCACTATCCTAAATGAATTTTTTACCCTCTCATTTCTTTCCACTAAAAAAAAAAAAAAAAAAAGAAAAAAGAAAAAAAGAGCTTTATTAATCTAATCCTGTGTGAATTTTCATTTACTCAGCCTAAAATTATCTGGTAAAACATCTGCCTCAAAAGAAAAACAAGTAACATTCTTTTCAAATTCCATACAACCGCGTGGGACAGTTACATAAAGCATTTGTAAAATTCACTCCAGTCCCAACTGCTACTTTCCATTGCAAATTAATTTTCATTATTTTCCAAGTTTGTTCTGACATTTGATTTCTCTGTCTAAATGTAACTAGATATAGCTTAAGCTGGAAAAAGACAAAGGACATTTTTACCTACAAGCAGATGTCATTAACTATACTCGTAAACAGATTTTCCCTCCCTTTTCCCGCCTCCCCCCACCACACTCCAGTTCAAGCTGTTGTTTCTCAGTCTAGTTGTGTAGGGCACAGCTCCCTGGCCCATGCTGGGATTATGAGCCTTGCACTCCCCCTTCCCTCCCCCAAGGTAGGTGGTCGCCAGTCCTTGGTCGGCTGCTCACATCAGCTCACGGCAGCTCTTGCCAGCTGCCGGCCGCTCACGATGGCTGCCGGCCAGTCACACTGACTGCTGGCCGCTCTGGCAGCACAGCAGCCCATGGCAGCACACAGCATCCCATGGCAGCTCACGCTGACCTCTGGCTGCTCACAGCAGCCCAGCTCCAGGGAGAGCTGTTGTTCACAATCTTAGCTGTAGAGGGCGCAGCTCACTGGCCCATGTGGGAATCCAACCGGAGACCTCGGCGTTAGGAGCACGGTGCTCCAACCACCTGAGCCACCAGGCCAGCCCAGATTTTTTTTTTTTTAACTTAAAAACTTGACCAAAAACTAGTTATTTTCTTTAAACAGGAATTTCCAATTTCAAATTTTTAAATCTTACATTTTAAATAAACTATCACAATAGAATATTTGCTTGAAGGAGAAAACAACTTAAGATGTCCAGTTCTCAAACAAGTGAATTGTTTTCTTCAAATCATGATACTAATTGACCATGTAAATTAATAAAGTACACAAAGGGTTATAATGGGAACCCTTTATATGGGATCAAGGGAAAAGAAGTCATCTATCGAATGTTCTCACTGATGGGAAATGAGCCTTTCAAAGGAAGACACAAATTCTTCCTCCTAACTTAGTCTATTAGGGAAATCACGGAAAAGAAAGCTCTGATCCATTTGATACTCAGTAAATAATTATTCACCTCCCATCAGGTAAGGTAGACTGCTAAAATAATAGAAATATCTCTGCTGAAGGACTTTTTTTCCAGTTTCAAAGATTTCTCCACTCAAAGAATACTGGGATGTATGTAGACCATGTCCTCAACTCTCTCAGTATGGATAAAACAGACAAATACAAAAAGAAAGATCTTTGGAATTTTCAGAATTGAGATTCCTGGTATTATGTATTCTTAGGACATTAATAAAGGCCTCTGACAAGAAGCAATTTGTAATGTTTCAGAAACATAATTGGAATTAAGTATATGGTCTGATCTCCCTGATCCGGTCCTTTGGCATTCTCATCTTCCTCATCTTCATGAAACTATGCAGTTTTCTCTGTTTTTACTTAATCAATAACTTCTGTTAAGTGATTTTTTTCCTAATTAAAATCCCCCTAAAGGAAATGGGACTATAAATGGACACAATCTTTCTGGAAGACAATTGAGCAATACACCTCAAAACTATTTTCAAAAATGTTCTTTTGGCTTTCAGGAAGGGCTGGAATCAGAAGTTAAATGATGTTTCCAAAGCTGTGTCTTTCTTTTTTTTTTCTTATTTTTTGGCTTTCTTACTCTCTGTTCAATAGACTCTCAAAACACGGTAAGGAAAAACAAACACAGCCCCAACTTAGTCATGGTGTCCTACCACAGTTATTCCTGTAGAAAAAGAGAGACTTTCCTTGTTCCTTCCAAAAGAAAAGACTCGGGGATGGCTCTAATTGGCCGAGCTTAAAGTAAGCGGGGGGACTAACTAGGACTGACAATTTCCCAGGACCACAGCAAATACAAAACATGCTTCCCAACGGAAGGGGTGCTGGGCAGAAAACTAACATGTTCATATAAATGTACATATTCTTTGACCCAGCAATTCCTCTTCTGGGAATTAAAACTTATACTATTATTGTGTACCACACACTATTTAAATAATTTATAAGAATAAACTCATTTAATCTTCACAACAGCTCTATGAGGTAGATATTATTTATTATTATCCCACTTTAAAGATACAGAAACTCAGACACAGAAAAATTAAGCAACTTGTCTAAGGCCAGAACTACTGAAAGACAAAACCACGAATCAAACCCTGATCATCTATCTGGCTCCATCCCATGCTTCTACTAAACTTTCTCTCTTTTTATCTACTTATCCCAAGAAATTAGAGATGAATGCGAAGATTTAGCTAGAAGGATTCATCAGAGCACTATTTGTAACAGCAAAAATTTAGAAATAACCAAAATGTCTAATCATAAGAGATTAATTGGTAAATTCTATGTACATTAAATTATATGTTAAAATAATAACACATTTTTAACTAATAAAATTCAATGGTATTATATTCAGAATATGGAAAGCTGACAATAATAAAGTTTTAAAAACACAGACTGCATAAATGAACAGATGCTGTGAACTTGTTTTGTAAGAAGAAAAATAAAAACGATGATACATACAGATGGATATATAGATGCACACAAAAATCTCTGAAAAGTTGTATGTTAACAGTTGAGCAGTACACCAATCACTTCACACCCACTAGGATGGCTATAAGCAAAAAGACAGATAACAACAAAGGAGTAGCAACTGCAAAGTCAAGGAGATTCCTCAGGAGAATGCCAAGTAGTTCACTATAGTTGAGGGTTACTTATTGCCAAGTATCAGCTACTCACAAAATTTCCTTAAGTCTTTCAACAATTTCTTCAATAGCCTCAAACCTCATGACAGGGAAATACAAATAATTCTTAGCAACAGGGTGACTTCACTATACCATCTCTTTAAAATTACCCATTAGAAATAAACAATCCCTAGCAAGCCTCTATGTAATACCATGTTTCCCCAAAAATAAGACCTAGCCAGACAATCAGCTCTAATGCGTCTTTTGGAGCAAAAACTAATATAAGACCCAGTCTTATTTTACTTATGTTATTTAAGAGCGGGTCTTACATTAATTTTTTAAAAGATGCATTAGAGCTGATTGTCTGGCTAGGTCTTATTTTCAGGGAAACAAGGTATGTTCATGGGGAAAAAGACCAGCTATGCTGTTTTGTTTTGGTTTTTTTAATTAGATACTTTGGTAACTAATTATTGTTTAATCATTAATAGGAAAGAAACAGACCCATTATACAAGAGAGTAAAAAGACAGCAATAGGACAGCTTTCAGAAATCATTACTTCAATTTAACTGTACAAATTAAATCAGTCCAGGATTTAGATGTTTTGAGACTGAGACTTAAACTATTGTTTTTTTAAAAACTGCCTCAACTAACAGTCATGCCTACTGACTAATAAAAATAGTATCATTATTTGTTCAGATTAAAATCAAACAGGAAAGATTACAAAGCATCAATTAAATATAAATACGAACACATAGTTCTACAAAACTTATTTTTCTTTTAAAAGTTACAGAAAATATGATGCTTGTTTAGCTGTGCTTTGATTTGTACATGAATGTTATGATCATGTTTCTAGGTAACATCAAAGTTTTGTCAAGGCTGGAACCATGGATGGAAAACAGGTACAAATACAAAGATGTCCTCTTCCCATACTTCTGTATGTGTATCTCCTTTTCTTGTGTTGAATTCTAATATAGCAGACCAGTTGGTACTGCAGTTTAAGGCATGTGGGTAAGGAATGGAATATCTCCTGCAGCACAATCCTGGTATAATCATTCAGAAAAGACAGATCCTTGGGCAGGAAACCAGAGTCAGGAAAGTGGACCTCAGATATATCTGACAGGAATGGACTGACTGTGTGGCCCCCATCCAAGGCCTAGACTGAAGGAGACATGTTGAAAGGAAAGATGACCTCCATCATATAACGGCAGGCCAGAAACTAGGTAGCACACTACCCCCTTTGTGAGACCACAGACAGAAAAGGTTTAAACTGTACCTTGCAAACCAGATGACTGACTTAAAAAGTACTCTCTGGCCTCATTATTCTTTTGTCTTGTATTTTAGCCTTTAGAAAAGTCGTTTCAATGTGCCCACCTAATTTCAGCTGTGTCTCAGCAAATAACGGAGAAATGACTAGGTGGGGAGGGAGTTATTTGGGCCAGATTGTTCAGAATAAAGTGACATTCCATGACAACACTAGAGAAATAGAATTGGAGCTCTGTGGTCAAGCTTACCCTTCCGAAGTGATAGCTTTCCTTCCATTGCCAACCTTGGAAGACTGGGGTTTCATTTTATTAAGACACCTAGAAAGTTTCTGTACAAGTACCTACAACCAAACTAACCGTGACAAGGTCTGAAGAGATAGGTACCATAGTTAAGAGTCAGCAACTTTCCGTAGTGTTTGAAATTGTATACCAAGTATGTATTACTACAATAAGTAAAATATGAAACAATTTAGCAACAGGCAGGTCAGTCAAAGCAGGAATACACTAATGCACCAGAACCATGAGTACGAGTCAAATATGAGGTAGAAAAATAGTTAAGCAAAGGTTCTAATCACCTGGACAGAAGAATTCAAGATCCAAGAAGATCAGTCAAAAAGTAGGTCTACAAATAAGTACACTCAAGATGGGAGTAAAACAGGATGTACAGATTGTAGTGAAAGGAGACCAGACCACTATTCTGAAATCAAAGGCGATTAACCTGCTTCCTACAAAAGCAAGCACTTTCCCAAGGTGCTACCCATTTGTGCTTGTAGTTGTGAAAGCACATCACTTTAAAATAATTTAGTGGCAATACCCTACATCCCAAGACCAAAAAAAGGTTTTACTCCTTAGGAGCCTAATTTTCTGTTGGGACAACTTGGTGGGTATGACACACCCATCTCCCTATGATATCCTTCTTGCGTGATGGAAAACTAAATTATTTTCCGTTATATGTAGAATGTATTAAATATTGTTTTAATTTCATGTTTTTAGCTTCTAAGCAAAATATATACCTTACAAAACTAGAATTACTTTTACTTATGTGACTTTTCATTAACTTTTATTCTATGGCTTAACAGTCTTGCATAAAAAAACAGGTTTCCCAAGCCTCTTCAGTTCCAAGACTGCAATACAATCTTAAAACTAAATGCCAATATCCTAGAAGAGGTAAAACAAAAATTGTTTAAGGAATACTTTAACAATTCAGTGCTCCAAAATAATATTTTAACATAAAATGAAATTATATGTACCTGTGAAGGTCCACTAAGCGGCTTCTTAAAGCAACTATTAAAAAAAAGTAGAAAATAGAAAACAATGTGATGTTTCATTCCTATCTATGAATTTATGTGATATTCATAATACTATTGATTACAACATGCTTTACATTTCAAAACTTGAAAATTCTCTTCAAGTTTTGATCATAGTTATAATTAAATAAAGCATTAAATTTAAGAAGCTTGAAAATAAGCATTTTTTCTGAGATTACATAGTTAATGATCTTTCAACAGTGATCACTTTGCAGTTTAAAACTTATTTTCTACAAGACCTTACTGATAAGGGGAAAAAATATTTCTGACCATAATTAGGAATCCAGACTCACCTGTTATACCAAAAAATAACCACCATACTTTGCAACAGAAAAATATTTTCAAAAGCAAGTTCATCTTCCTGACTGCCAATGTTCTCCTATGTAAAGACCCTACGTAAGAGGTTTTTTAATTTTGTTTTCCATAGTATCAAGAATTTCAACTCCTTCAAAACAGAAACAGACTCAGAGATGTAGAAAAAAATAAAACTGTTGGTTACTAGATGGAAGGGGGAGGAGATGGGGGAGGTGAAGGGATTAGAAAGTGTAAATTAGTAGACACAATACAGTCACAGGGATATGAAACACAGTATAGGGAACACAATCAACAATGTTGTAAAAATTATGTAGGTGCCATATGAGCACTGGACTTATCAGGGGGATCGCTTCACGGACTGTGTAGATGCCTGACCAATGCATTGTACACCTGAAGCTGAAGTAGAATAATATTGAATGCCAACTATAAATATATATATATACACTCACAGGATGGGGAGTATAGCATACGGAAGTCAATGGTATTATAACAGCTATATTACATGTCAAAGGGACAGTAGCTTGAGGGGGCTGGGTTATCACTTTGTGTGGAGTGCAAATGTCTATTACGTTGCTTTGTACACCTGAAACTAATTTTAAAAAAAAAGAAAAAAAGAATTTCAACTCCAAAGTTGAAGTGCAGAAAGACAAGAAAAAAATGAAATGGAAACTGGCCTATAGAAATAGTTGCGGGGACAGGAGAGACTGTCTTAGCTGCTTGTGGGGACAGAGTCCCAGAGAGCAGTTTCCTGGCTAGCTCGGGTGGTGGTTGGCCACTGGCTGTAGCCAATTGGCCAATTGGCTGCTGATGTTACTGCCGTGATTGCGTTGGTTGGTTGGTTGGCAGGCAGAGAAGTGGACGGCGGATTGCAGATCATGTGGATCCTACTTCCTGTGTCTCGCCCGGCCACCAGCGAGAATATAGTGGTATGACTCCCCTACCTATGGCTCCGTGGGTGTTCCTTTTTGGCCTCAACATATCCTGCGTTCTTATGTGGGGAGCGGGACCAGAGACCCCGCATGACACCCTGCATGACAAATGGCGCAGTGAGCATGGTATGGTGTCGGCTGAAACTCTCCGTAAGGTAATGGAGTTTATATGTATGAAAGCTCAGTTTCAGAAGGCCTGTGAGGAGCTGCGCCAGGAATGGGAGGTGCGGTCTACCTAGGAGATTCAAGCCTCAGATGGCACACCACCCTCTTTGCCATAGAAGGCGTCGCCTTCCTTTTGGTAATCTGCTGCTGCCGTAGGCTCCGAGGGTTGCGGACATCTTTCACCGAGGCCTCCACCCAATGGGACGCCTGGCGCGGCGAGCAGGATTCCGGCCAGGTAGGAATGGCGTCAGACTCTGGGCAGGAGGACATGTGGCCCCCACACAGTATGTGGTACCTGGTAGCCACTGTTCTCAGGAGCTGGACCCCCAAGGAGGAGTGGGAGGACATGGATGGCTCTCCAGCCAGCGTGGAGAGGGCCTTGAAGGTTCTGGCTGAGCGGTTGCCAGAAGAGGCGAAGGCTACAGCCAGCCACGTGGGCTGGATGTTCCTCACCGCATTGCGTTGTAACACAGAAGACGTGCTTAATGAAATAGCTCAGGTGCCAGATCAGCAACCCCGGGGGGAGGCACTGGAAACTCGGGACCGATGGTTGGAGGAGGTTCTCACCGTGGTGCATCATAACTCAGAGGAAACGCCTGCTGGAATAGCCCAGGTGCAGGACCAGGTATCCCGGTGGGAGGCGGAAGCTCGGAAGCTCGGTCCGCCTGTTAAAGGATGCGCCCCACAGTGGAGATTCTGAGGCAGAGGCAGACGATGCGAGTGGAGACAATGTAACTCCCAACCCCCAAGCCCGGCCCATCTTGAAGCAAAAGGTAAAACGTGAGCAACCTTTGGGCCCCGGGGCATTGCTGCCTGCAACCCAGCTGAGACTGAGTTCACAACCTACATCCCTTACACTCCCACTGAGTTGCAGGAGCAAGGAGGCGGTACAGACAGAGCCTGGAGAGCCAATCTTGGCTTGGCTACTACGTTTATGGAATGAGGGAGCAGACAACATTCTCTGCTCCCCAGGCAAAATGGAAAAGCTAGCCTTCGTGACAGTGCATCCGTCCTTGCAACAAAGTTTACAGAATTGCCATAGGTTGGCCCAAGACCAGGGCAACCACACTCTAATGGAGTGGCTCACTGCTACGGTATGCACAGTATGGGGAAAGGCTGGCGAGCTGCCAGACACTGTGAGTCAATGGCAGTCATATACTGAACTTACTCAAATCATCTGTGAAATGGGTATGAGGCATGCAATGTTCAACCCTAACATGCGGGGGCCAGATGACGGGCGTTTTACAACCAGCATGAGAGATCTGGTTTTGGATACTGCACCTGCGAGTGCTTTTAGATCCTTGGTTGCTATTTTTACGCCCTATGTGGGTCAGCGGATCCATGAATTTACCACCGCCATGGCCACCCTAGGCGGTCGCCGGCAGCAAAGGAAGTTAAGACAGGAGGTCCGAGAAGTTAAGACCTGGAAACCCAAGCCAAAAGTATGGGGTGAGGTCACGGGCCTCAGAAAGTAACACGCACACACGCAAATGTGGCGTGATCTCGTGGAAGCAGAGGTTGATCAAGAAAAAATAGACTGACAACCCAATACACTCTTGTTGGAACTTTGGAAACAGCTGCATCCGGAACAGCAATTCTGGTGAATCCCAAAGGAGAAGTCTGGGAAAGCATGACCCGTGTCCCTCCAGGACTTCATGTGGCTGTTTGAGGCCGACTCCTTTTAGCTTGATTAGGGGTGGGCCAAGGCACCAGGTCAGAGGGGACAAGCGGGAACTGTCCATACATTGGTCACCTTCTAATATGCAGAGGTTTGGGCCCTAGTTGACACTGGCGCAGACTGTAGTCTTGTTGATGAGAAACCCTGGCTGTGCCCAGGAAGTCTGGCTGTGCCCAAAAGGACTGGTGGTGCCCTGGGAGCTCTGGCTGTGCCCAGAAAGTAGGTGGACATCGAGGGACATCCCCTGGGACATTACTTGAACTGGACTGGGACCTTTTTTTTTCGTGAGCTGGGTTCCTGACACAGGGCCCCTCGTGGAAGACACTTGTCGAATAGATTGTGAGGTGAGACCCGTAGGTGTGGAGTGTGGGGACAGAGTCCCAGAGAGCAGTTTCCAGGCTCTCGGCCTCACGTGGGGGGGTTGGTGCTGGCTCGGGTGGTGGTTGGCTGTTGGTTGTAGCCAGTTGGCCAATTGGCTGCTGATGTAACCGCCATGACTGCGTTCATTGGTTGGTTGGTTGGTTGGTTGGCAGGCATAGAAGTGGACGGCAGATTGCGGTTTGTGTGGATCCTACTTCATGTGTCTCGCCCAGCCACCAGCAAGAATATAGTGGTATGACTCCCCTATCTATGGCTCCGTGGGTGTTCCTTTTTGGCCTCACCATATTCTGCATTCTTATGTGGGGAGCGGGACCAGAGACCCCACATGACACCCCGCATGACACTGCTCTAATATAATATTAATTTATTACTTATCAGTTTTCTTCTGGTCCCAGTATTTCAGCCAAATCGAGGATCTACTCATTGTTTCCAACTTCAGTGATTTTTTGCCACTACTACTGTCCTCTCACCCAGAAATCTCTTTCCTATTCCTCTCCCTTTCTTCACCCCCCAGACCCTATAATGTATTTAAAGAAAAGTTTTGATTTAAAGTCAGGAAATCATAACAAACAATAAGTATTAGATAGGATATAGAGAAAAGGGAACGCTTGTTCACTGTTGGTGGGATCGCAGACTGGTACTCCACTATGGAAAATAGTATGGAGATTCCTCAAAAAAATTGAAAATGGAATTACCTTATGACCCAACAATTCCACTCCTGGGTATCTATCCAAAGAAATCCAAAACACTAATTTGAAAAAAATATATGCACCCCATGTTTATTGCAGCGCTATTCACAATAGCTAAGATATGGAAACAAACGAAATGCCCGTTGATAACATGATTTGATAAAGAAAGTGTGGTACATTCGACAATGGAGTAGTACGTGGCCATAAACACAGAACGAAATCTTACCATTTGCAACAACATGGGTGGACCTAGAGAATATTATGATAAGTGAAATAAGTCAGTCTGAGGAAGACAAATACCATATGATCTCACTTATATGTGGAAGCTAAAGAACAGAATAAATGAGCAAACAAAACAAAAATAGACTCAGAGATATAGGAAGAAAAAAGTGATGGTTGCTAGATGGAAGGGGGTGGGGATGAGGGAGAAGGTAAAGGGATTAGAAGGTACAAATTAGTAGTCATAATATAGTCACAGAGATATGAAATATAGTATGGGGAATATAATCAATAATGTTGTAAAGATTACGTAGGGTGTCAGATGGGTACTGGACTTATGAGGGAGAACACTTCATAGACTGTGTAGATGCCTGACCAGTGCACTATATACCTGAAGCTGAAGCTGAATAATACTGAATGTCAACTATAATTAAATATATATTAATATGGTCACAGGATGTGGGGTACAGCATAGGGAATATAGTCAATGGTATTTGTAATAGCTACCATATATATGATGTCAGAGGGGTAGTAGATTGGTGGCAGGTATCACTTTGTGAGGGGTGATATCTATTACATTATATCTATTACATTAACGTCTGTTGTTTTAAGCAACCAAGTTTGTGATAATCTGTTATACCAGCCATAAGAAACTAATACAGTGTTGGAGAGCCAACCTGTAGTTATTACACAATACACTGTACTGTTGTTAAGACATTTTAAAAAGTGAGGGTTATTTCTCTAGTACTAGTGTTCTCTAGTGTTAATGCTCCCTTAAAACTCAAGCTTTTTTCTTTTCTATTCTTAATCTTTTTGTTCCTATACTCCAAAATAATAAGCATCTATAGAACTGTACATACAATTTTAAAAAATCTAGCCTAAATCTAATGTTGAAATTCATTTAAACTTAAGTAGCAGTTGTATGAAATATTTCCATAGGCAAAATTACTTTTTCATTCATTTTTTTTAGTAAACAATGGAAAACTTAGAGCTAGAATGGGAAAAATAAAACTTACTTTCTGAAAAATTCTGCAATGAAGGCATTGATAAGTGTAAGAAAAAGTAAAATAATTAAGAAATTATAAAACTTATCTTTCCTTCACAATGTAATTATAGAAATAATTTTAAACGAATAGCCTTTATAAATAATTTCATAACCCAAATAATAACTCAAATTCAGCAATAATTAAATAACAGGACACTAAATCTTGCGATATTTAATGATCTCAGTTTTCACAATAGTAATGTTTTAGAATTAAGAAATACTAGTCCACCAACACAATGATTTAGTCAGTGGCTTCATTTTTATAACAATTTTTTTAACATTTTTTTAATTAGTTTCAGGTGTACAAAACAATGTGTTAGACATTTATCACGGATATCCCTCACGCAGTGATAAGCCCCGCCCCCATCCACTTCGCTATAACAATTTTTAATGAAGATGAGCATCAGGTTGGACACAACAATCTATATAATATGTAAATGAACCTACAACTGGGAAATAAAGTTGCTGCTCAAAAAGTTATTTTGGGAGGTTAGGTTTCTTAGGAATTAGTTCATTATTTAGGTAAAACTTAAAATTTTATCCTGAAGTCTCTCTGTTAGCACGCTTGACCACTATCTTTCCACAGTACTCCCCTGCCCGTTGATGTTAAGTTTATTTGTAGATTTCTGGTCCTGTAATATGTGTATGTGACTTATCACCTCCCACAAAGTCCCCACGTTTTGACCTACCCCATTACAGAATATCTCCAGACTAATGAAATGGCAATTTTATTTTCCAAAGTACATACTCTAGAAGGGAGGAGTCAGAGCTCACTGATGTATTTGTATCCTGTATACATATGCTTGAGACCCCAAGTCCTAAGGAACTTTCCTCCCACACCTATCCCCACCCTCTCCAGCATCAACTGCTTTCCTTCCATGGATTTCCACTCTTCTTTCTGCTTTGATGCATGCTCAAATCCTGTCATATACATTTTTTTAAAACGCTCACTGGACCTCACTATTTCTATAATTCCATTCAAACATGTCTTATTGAGCACTAATTAATTAATCAGATAACTCTGGGATATATATATATTTTTTTAAAAAAAAGGCTTTTTGTCCTGAAGAGAAAGCATTTAAAGTTTTCCAACTAGATATTCCTGCCTCTCAAAATCAGATGACTCCATCAACTGGTCTTAATCTAATCTGCTGCCTCCACCTCCTATGCTTTCTGCTGCTTAAAGTTTTGCAACTTGGTTTATAACACAACACTCCAGCTGAAAGACTTCTAGGGTAAGACTATCCTCAATATAAATTCTCTAAAGACAGCATGCTGTACTGGAGTACAGACATCAGGAAACTTCAAATCCAGGATTTGTCCCTCAACAGCTGTGTAACCATTCACAAGTAACAATGGGATATGGGACAGTGGAGAGGCGCCTTGGTTCCTTATCCATAAATTGGATTGAATTAAATGATCTATAGTTAATTTTCAACTCTAAAATTTCATGGAACACAAAGATCTTCATTAACTCCACATCTCACTGATCTCTATCTGCCACACCTGACACTGAGAAATATTCCCTCACTTTTTATGACTCTGGATTTCTGAAACAGAAAACTCTAATTTATAGTGGTTTAAACATATAAGGTTATGTCTTTCATGTAATCATGCAAGGTTAGTGTTTCACGTAGAAAAAAAAAGGCAGCTATGAAAATCCCACTGTAAGTCAAGGGTGTGGTCCCTTATCTACATGGTCCAAAACAGCTAGCTGCTGGAGCTCTAGTCTTTGTATCAGCACACCAGTCTCAGGAAAGAGAAAAGGTAGGAAGGCATACCTCCATCCTTTAAGAATACTTTTGGGATACTGTCCTCATCATTTCTACTTTCATACAACTGGCCAGAACTTATTCACGTTTAATATCTGTTAGAAACTTGAAAACAGTCTCTCTTCTGCAAAGGCGGCATCTGTAGCCAAAAATCCGGGGTTCTATCACCACTGAGAAAAAGAATGGCCATTGGGGAAGCTAAATGTCTCTCCCAAATGCTCCAAGCCCTTCTTCCATGGTTCCTTTTATCTTCCATCCTCTTACCAATAGTGTTCCCCAAAGCTCAGTCCTTCGTCCTCTATTCCTCTGTCTCTACACCTACTTTCTGAGGTTACTCACATAGTGTAAAAGCTCTATCTACTCCGATGACTCTCAAGGCTTTGTGTCCCATTTTTTGAAGTCTCCACTTGGATGGCTATAAAATAAAACCCATTATCTCCCAAACCCACAAAGATAAACAGCAATTTTAAAAGTAAAACATATTTAATCTTCTTAAGTCATGGTATCACAAATACCCCAGACCTTTAGGTTTGAAATTTTGAAGTCACCTCTGACTCCCCTTTCTACTTTCCAAGAGCCATGAGTTGCAGGTCATAGTGAGCTTCTAAAAAGAAATGAAATAAATTGGACTACATGAGGTTTATACAGTGTGACTTGGGATGTGCATTTATCAAACTGGTTTTACACCCAACACCACTGTAATGTTGTAAACTCACTATCCTAATTATCAAATGCACGAGCCTATTTGTTATAGACTAAATGTTTGTGTCCTCCCAAAGTTCATGTTGGAACCTAACCACCAACGTGATGGCATCCAGAGGTGGGGCCAAAGTGATGGTATTTGGAAGTGACTAGGTCCTGAGGGCAAAGCCCTCATGAACGGGATCAGTGCCCTTATAAAAGGGACCCTAGAGAGCTCCCTTGCCCCTTCCACCACGGCCATCTGAGTCAGGAAGTGAGCCCTCACAAGACTGAATCTGCCTGTGTCTTGATCTGGGACTTCCCAGCCTCCAGAACTATGAGAAATAAATGTTTGAGCCACTCAGTAATTGGTTACAGCAGTCCAAATGGACATGACACCTTCAGAGCTTTTCACATTTATTCATCATTTCCCCCTCTTCAAAATTCTCTACGCTCAGGGTTTCCAGAATACCACATTATCTTGGTTCCCTTGCACTGACCACTCCCATTCATTATCCTAGCTGTTATTTATCTATAATACCTCTTAAATATTGAATTTTCTCTGGGTTTTTCATGTTTTTTTTTAAAGATTTTATTGGGGAAGGGGAACAGTGTGTACTTCCAGGCCTTTTTTTTTCCCCCCAAGTCAAGTTGTTGTCCTTTCAATCTTAGTTGTGGAGGGTGCCGTTCAGATTCAAGTTGTTGTCCTTTCAGTCTTAGTTGTGGAGGGCGCAGCTCAGCTCCAGGTCCAGTTGCCGTTGCTGGTTGTAGGGGGCGCAGCCCACCATCCCTTGCGGGAGTCGATCCGGCAACCTTGTGGTTGAGAGGATGCGCTCCAATCAACTGAGCCATCCGGGAGCTCAGCGGCAGCTCAGCTCAAGGTGCCCTGTTCAATCTTAGTTGCAGGGGGCGCTGCCCACCATCCCTTGCGGGACTCGAGGAATTGAACTGGCAACCTTGTGGTTGAGAGCCCACTGGCCCATGTAAGAATCAAACCGGCGGCCTTCGGAGTTAGGAGCACGGAGCTCTAACCGTGAGCCACTGGGCCGGCCCCTCTGGGTTTAATTCTTAGGCCGCTTTTCTTTCCATTCTATACACCTTTCCTGAACAATCTTATGTTTTTCTTTATATCTGACAATCAGGTGACTATCGGTTATCATCAAATTAAATCTCTAATCTTCACTTCTCTCCTTACCTCCTGACCCATATAGCTAAACACCTAAATGACATCTCTACCTTGATTATAGGCAAGCATGTTTAACTCAACATATCCAAAACCAAGCTCTGCATCTCTTTCCCTTATCCAAATTCCTTTCTTCTCTTGAATTCCCTATTTACATTCAGAGCATCATCAGCCATCCAATTACCCAGGCTAGAAACTATGTTACCCTCCATTACTTTCTCCTTTACCACTCACATTTATTCATTACTAGTTTTAATAATTTGAGCTTTCAAATTTCTCTAGGATCCATATCTTCCATTCTATCCCCACTGTACAAGCTCCTGAGTTTTCTCACACTGGTCTTTCTCACTCCAGTCCACTGTGATTTCGAGTCACATTTCTATGTTGTTTCTTGTTTTTAAAGAACCTCTACGTTTCAACAGACCATATTGTCTACCAAGTCAAGGCTAAATTTGATAGCCTGATACACAGAGCTTCTCACAATCTTACCCCAACCCACCACCAACCCACTAGAGCATCAATGCTTACCTCCATTCCCATCTACACTACTCTTCTCTCCATTCCTGGAACAACACCGTTCACATACTTACATGTTTTTCTGCCTATACTCTCCTTTCCACATGGCAATTCTTTTTTTAAACAATGTAACTTTTTTTCTTTTTTAATTGGGGAATATCGGGAACAGTGTGTTTTTCCAGGACCCATCAGCTCCAAGTCAAGTCGTTGTCCTTCAATCTACTTGTGGAGGGCGCAGCTCAGCTTCAAGTCCAGTTGCCGTTTTCAATCTTAGTTGCAGGGGGCACAGCCCACCATCCCATGAGGGAATTGAACCAGCAACCTTGTTAAGAGCTGGCGCTCTAACCAACTGAGCCATCCAGCCACCCCCACATGGCAAATTCTTATTCATCCTACACAACTTGGTATAAACATCACCTCTCATAAGTCTTCTCTTTCTCTCAGTGAAGTGGGTGCATTTTCATTTATCATTACTTATTGTAAGACTGTCTCCATTAATGACTAATTTAGAAACAGGGTATACTCTTTATTCATTTATTTTTGTTCTAGCACAGTGCCTGAAAACCAATAAATAATTACAAATCAATGAATCCCAAATGGTTCTTGGCAGTTGGCAAGAAATAGAAACCAAGAAATCCCAACTACTTCAATACAGAATTTTGAAGGGGTAAGACACCCAGCTGACTATGAATTACAGTGGTTCAATATTCACCAATTATCAATTTTTAAAATGTCTCAAACTATGATATTTCAGGTATTACGTATAAATTTACCTTTTAGCTTATCTCACTTATATTGCTTAAATAAAATGAATGAAATACCTAAGAAATATTTCAAACGTTTTCTCTAATATACTTAAGCAAGTTGATATGAAAAAATACAAGAACCTCAAATGATTGTGACACTTGACTCCAGGTTAAATACCGTCTAGATAAATGGATTAAATTCTAAATGTATTAAATGGACAGCAAAAGTAAACAAAAAGAAAATAATAAAGACATATAAGGGAACTAAACCACACAGCCATTATCAAGTTTTCTTGGACGAATCTCAGTACAAGTAGAAGAAAGTAAAAACAAAGATAGTAAGCTGAAAAATTTCACCTATTAGAAACAAATGATATTTCCTAATTATTATGCCGCAGTACATATGCAAAGTCAGATAAATGAAGTCTTCATTCCAAATTATCAAAATCAAACTGTCATAAAAATCACTGATTTTCAAGCTATAGTCTCCTCAGCGTGACAGTATTTTAAGAGCACAAAACAGGAAACAAGTTAAATATACAAGAAGACTGAACAAATAAGTATATACATTAAGGATAAAAGAAGCTAGATTCTCACTGACAGAAGAATGTTACAAATATAAAAAAGGAAAAAAACAAGAATGAACCCTTGAGTGTTGGACTGAAATTGAAGGTACTGGTGTCAATTCATCATTTTCAATAGATGCAAACAAATAAATATAGGTGTGTGTGTGAGCACGCGTGCGCCTCCATTATGAAGGCCTAGGAGGAGTGACAAACCAATACCAATAAACATACAGGCACTGAAATCTTAGCTTCTAAATGTCATTCTCCAGTAAAAGGATCCAGGGTTCCCTAGAGAAATGGCTTTGGAAATGGATTCCAGGATTAGGCAGGAACAATGGCTTTGGAAATGGCTTTGGAAATGGATTCCAGGATTAGGCAGGAACAATACAATATAAGCCCAGAACATATTCCTGTGACAAAAAGTAAAGACATGCTCAAAGAATGATGGGAACAGGGACACAGCAGCCAGCATGAATGAGTCCTCATTGGCCAAATGAAGAACAATTTGAACATTAAAATGAATAGTAACAGAATATAATCCACTAAAAACACAGAAAATCATGAACCCCAACAGATATGAATAAAGAAACACATTAAAAGTTTTATGAGGAACACGATTATTTACATAGTTGCAAAGTACTCCTCACAAAAACTATTTATTAATTAACTAATACATATTAACTTTATAATGAAGAAGACTGGCAGACATTGCTTATATTAAGCAATCAAAGTGAAAATCATCAATGGGACAAACTGAAATTTTGCACCACCTAATAGGATGCAAGGAGCATCCCTTCTACGATATTCGTGCCCAAGTACATAACCTGTATGTATCTAATCATAACAGAACAGATTATCCCATATTGAGGGGTATTCTATAAAATAACTGCCCTGTAATATTCGTTAAGTGTCAAGGTTATGAGAGTCAAGAAAAGATGAAGGAATTGTTCCAGATTAGAGAAAACTAAAGAGACATAACAAGTAAATACAACACGTAATTCGAACAGGATCCTTTTGCCAATAAAGAGATTAATGGCACAATCAACAAACAAAACTTAAGCCAGTCTGACAACTAAATGGAGTACTGTATCAGTGTTAATTTCCTGATTCTGATTATTGTATTGTGATTATGTAGGAGAATTCCTTATTTGTAGAAAATGCACACTCAAGTATTCTGGGATGACAGGGCATCAGGTCAGCAGCTTCCACTCACTGGTTCAGGGGAAAAAAATCCTCTGTTCTGTACTTGCCAAGTTTTCTGCAAGTTTGTGATTGTTTCAGGTTTTTTTAAAAGTGAGAAAAAGTAATGTCACTAAAAACGTTATGTTAAAAACAAACGGTGAGTCTCCACATTGTTAATCTTTGTAAGGAAGAGACACACCAGACTATGCAAAATTACTAGGAAATGATAAATAAAATTTTGGAGAGAGAAGATACTTTAAACCTCAATCAGGTCATTAATGGTGAAAAATTAAACATAAAAAGTTCCCACTAAAGGAAGTTATTCGGAGAGGAACAGTGAAAGAAGCAGTGAACCAAGAGTGGGTAGAACAATGGTATTCTGACCATACAAATGGCTGTGACAATCAGCAAAACACAATCTCAGCACTTCCTCTGAAAAATGAAGGAACTGTCTAGCTGAAGTCTAAAATTCCTGGCAAGTGTGCGACCAGAAGTACCCAGAAATAGATGTGCTTCCCCAGCTCAATTTATTACATTATGCTTAGTTATACAGTAGTACAAAGGAATACGGATACAAAACAAACGTGCATGTACTCTGAATTCTCTTAAAGTGCAGAAGTCCATCAATTAAATTAAAATGCATTTGCCAAATTGTTCCTTGTGAAAATTTTGAAACGAATGAAAAGAACAATTAAAACACGTTTTAAAGTGCAACAAGAGCATCTTCAGCGGCCTGCTATCTTTACTTCAAAGATAGTGTTCAGACTCATTCTGAAATGATCGTCACGTTTGTCCTGAAATACCAGGACGCATTTCCTAGAAATGTTTAAAAGTCCATGGATCCTTCCCTCTTCCCCGGTACCACGCCTTCCCTGGGGCAATGACTAAACCTGCCCCCAACAGCACAGGGGTGAAATAGCACTGGACTCTCAGCACTGGACTTCCTTTTGGCGAGGACAGCCCCCCTCGTCATTCGTTACTCACTCAGGATGCAGGACATAAGTTTATCTCCGAGGAACTTAGCACAGTTGACTCCCGCCCTCCCAGCCCTGCAGTCCAATCCTGCCCGCACCAGGGCCCTGCCCCTGGTACCAGGGCCCCTCCAGAGCAAGGGTCGCGGCACCCTTATTCGCCCCCAGCTGGCTCAGCTGGGCCGCCCAGGACCCGGACGGTCGCGGCTTCCTCCCCTCCCCCTCCCCTCGTGCCGGTCCCTCACGCCCACCGCGAGGCTCGGCCTGGCCGAGAAGGCCAGACGCCGACCACCATCTCTGCTGCTGCCCGCCCGGTCCTCCACGCCTCCCAGCAGCGACGCCCAGCCCCACAGAGCCCACTGGACAGCAGCCGGGGGGCGGGGGCGGGGAGGCCCGGGGGCGGTGCCCGCCCCACACCCTTACCTGGCTTCTCGTGATCGTAACCTACTACGATGAAGTAGTCGGCCAGCCGGGCCATGGCCGCCGCCGCCGCGCCCGGGAAGCGGGTGCCCGTCGCCGCCCTCGCCGCCGCCGCCCACCGGGCCCGGGAGGGCTCAGCATTTTCCCTGCAGCAGCAGTAGCGGCAGCAGCGGCAGTTCAGCCATGTTTGACAACCGAGGCACGCTCTGCGCCTGCGCCGCGTCCAGCGCCCGCTCCTCCCCCCCCACCCACTGGTTCGGTGGCCGGAGCTCCGGCGGTGAGCCCACCCCCACCCTCCGCCAGCCGTTTGCACAACTGAGTTTGGGGAGTAGGCAGCGGGGCGTATTACCGCCACAGGCCGCCACTGCAGCCTCTCGAGGGGTTTCACTGTGAGATCTGGCTGCCCCTTCGTGGCCCACTTCCACCTCCACCACCCCCTCCCCTATTTTTCTTAAAGCAGTGTGTCCTTCCTTCCGCCTTCTTTACTCTTTTCTTTCTGGCTCTGGGAGACTAGGATGGTTGAGGGGTTCCCTGGAAAGTTCGCTGCTTCCCTTCCCCCCCCAAAAGATAAGATTCTCCCGCCCTCGACTGGAAGCATGGAATTTGCACCGCCAGGGCTTTTGCTGCACGTTTCCTGTTTATGTTTTGTAAAAGGGAATTTTAGGAACATACCACCCAGCATGCGGGGGAGGGAGAGGCTTTTGCGCAATCTTCAGAGGCGCCTCGTGCTTCGGTGCTGGGTGGGCTGTGGGGCTGTTGGCCTGGGCTTCCCCCGGAGCGCCCCGGGGAGGGGCTAGATTCCACCGAAGAATGCGGCATCCCCGGGATCGTACTAAACTGACTGGGTCCCACAGAGTCCGGAAGGAGGAGGCTCCTCTTTCCCTGGGGGGAAGGGGCGGCGGGGGGTTAGGCAGTCCCAGGGCTGTTGTAGCGGGATCACGTGGTGACTCCCAACTTCCCTGCTCAAACCCGCAATAAAATGAATTAGTCTCATCAGCTAACCTAAGAATTATCTATGTCGGTTTTACTTTTACTGTACCCTCTTATCGATCGTTTGGAATTTGGCTGGTGAGTCACCCAGATGAGATTTCTTTGTTATCTGTTAGTATGTCATTAAGTTTTAGTAGCAGGATATGTTACAAGTGGTAGACTGAAGTTTTGGGAATCTTCATGTTTTGCAAACGTGATCCTCTTCGTGGTTGCTTATCACTACTCATTATTAATTGAGGATTTAACCCTTAACCATTTACACATAAGAGTCTGATCAGTGCTTAAATACAGAGGGTGCCAAAAAAATGTATATACGTTTTAAGAAAGGAAAAAACTATTAAAATTGTAATAATATATACCAATAACAAAAGATGAATACGAGTCAGAGTCACGTTTGACTTCTGCAATTACAAGTGGTGCTCAAAGTGGTTACCATCAGCATTCAGACACTTCGGATTATGGCGAACTATTTGAGCAATGTTGACCAAAGTGTCCACTTGTACACATTTTTTTCACACCCCTGGCATCTTAATGAGTGTAGTTTTCTTCAACTATCAACAGGAAGTGCAATGGCTGGAAGTCAGAACGGAGTGTCCACAGAGCTCCTGACAGTTTACTGTAATTGACCATTTCCTCTTTCTGTGCCACACTTTCATCATCTGTAGATTGAGAGGGAGGCTGCCCAATAAAAACTGAAACTCCAGGGTGAACTACTTTCTAGTGCATTTGCAAATTGCTCATTGTCAAACTGAATCAGCCTAACTGCAGGGGTGGAGGGAAGATAACAGATTGAGCTTGAAAATGATTAAAACGAAAAAGCTTTAACCATGCCTCATGTAAGAATCCTCTCTACAACTTCCCTGAGAGCTCATCATCCAACTTTATCACGTTCAGTAACTAGTAATCTTACTTCCTTGGGAGGCAGCCCATTCCGGTTTAACAGCCCCTTTGTTAGTTCTTCCACGGTAAATTCTTCCTTGTTATGTCAGTTGTCCTGTAGCTTTCCCTGATTTTGCTCTCTGGAACTACTCAGAAAAAATTAAAAATCTATCTTTGTATGATACCCTTCCAGATTTTTAAGGCAGCTATCATGTTCCTTACCCATTTTACTTTTTTTTTAATTAAGGTGAGATTCACACATAAAATTAACCATTTTAAAGTGTACAATTCAGTGGTATTTAATGCATTCAGTGTTGTGAAAATATCACCTCCATCTAGTTCCAAAACATTTTCATCACCCAAAAGTAAACCCCAAACCCATTAAGCAGTCATTCCCATTTCCCCCTCCCCCAGACCACCAATTTGTATTCTGTTTCAATGGATTTAACTTATGTTAAAGAAAAAAAAACACAGGCTCAAAATGGCATCACTCGTGCTAAAAGTCCATGATACCAAACCTAGATTTAATATCTGACCCAACTGCAGCTTCAACTTCTCCCAGAAACATAATCTTAATCAACTAATAGGAATTTTCTGGTCAAGCACAAGTTATCCCTCACATGGGCCCTCTCCATTGCCCATAGAAAGAAGAGGCGATCTGCATAAAAAATGCTTCCCATTCTTTTCCCAAAGAAAATATGTCACGGTCTAAGAATAATTCTTTTCTTTTGTTAATAGCTCCCTTGCCCCACCCTTCTTTCTATAAAAACCTTCCATTTTGTACAACCCCTCAGAGTGACCTAGTTGTTAGATGGCATGCTGCCCAATTCAGGAATCACTTAAAGACAATTAGATCTTTGGTTGAATCTTGTTTTTTAAAACCTATTATAGATATTGGATATAAATGCAATTATACAATATGTGACCTTTTATGTCTGGGTTTTTTCATTTAATATAATATTTTCCAGGTTCATCCACATTGTAGCATGTATCTTTCATTCTTTTCGTGGCTGAATAATATTCCATTTCATGTATATGCCATATAAATTCCAACTTACCTATTTTTGTTTCCTGTGCTTTTAGTGTCCTATCTCAGAATCCATTTCCAAATCCAAGGTCATGAAGATTGATTCCTATGTTTTAAGAGTTTCATAGTTTAGCTCTTGTATTTAGTTCATTGATTCATTTTGAGTTAATTTTATATATGACATGAGGGTAGAGGGGTCCCATTTTACTTTTTAAATACGTTGTTTTTTATTTCATTCACAAGTGTTTGTTTAAATTATTTTAACTTTTTTTTTAAATCAAAACTTAGTTGTTTTTCACGCTTAGAATCGAATGCCTTCTGCTTTTAGACCTATTCCGTTAGGTCATGTAAGTTGCCACTCCATTTGTCCATGCGTGTTTTGTAGTGTAGGGATTTTTATATATCCCAGGTATATGTATAAAGGCACCATGTGTTTGTATACACACATGAACATATTTAGCATACACTGGAGTTGTGCTTTGCTTTTCAGCCAACAGCTACCAGTCTGCTGAAACTGATAAGCCCTGACAAGGCAGCCTGATTGCTGAGATTGGCTGAAAGCCAGACTGAGATAACCACCATCACCTTTCACCAAAGAGTGAGAGAGCAAAGCAAGCCCAGATTTGTTTTACAGAAACCTGGCAGGAGCAGTAAGGGAGGAAGACTATGCAACACAGAGATGATGTGTCTGATCAGAAGCCTTTCTTTTACTCTTTAGAAGACAAAAAGGAGATGATCGCTATAGTAAGACCGAATTATCAGCCCGCTGCTCCTACAGTTGGTTGTCATGGAGTGAGTGGTTGATCTGTACAGTCATTTCAAGTGCTTCCTGTGGTTAGCCACTACACTTCAGAGAGGCAGTATGAGAGTGTGACTTGACCAAATGTCCACAGGCAGGGCTGGGGCCTCTTCAAATGGTTTCTACCAAACAGTCACAGAGGAGAGGATACTACGCAGCTGTGACAGAAAATTCCCTGATCCATTGCCACATCTCCATCCACTCAGTTGCCTAAGGGAGAAACTAAATGATTGTTACCCTTGACACCTGCCTCTCTCAGCCCCAATTCATTAGTCAGTCCTATTGATCCTAGTTCCCAAATATGTACACTTCTCTTCACCTTCATTGTCACCTCTTTAGTCTGAGCCACTATCACCTCCCACCTTGACTATAGTAATAGCTTCCTAACAGGTTTCCCCTCTTCATTGGTGGTTCCAGACTTTCCATACAGGTAAAACTTAAAGACAGTAAGTGAGTAGTGCTTCAAATTAAATGTGTATGGCAAACGCACTGTTTCTACCTCAGGTGTATTTCAAGGTGTGGGAAGGAGGCTTCAGAGATGGCTACTAGAAATTGTCCTGCAGTGTCTTTCACATGTGTGATTATATGAATAGTTGAATCTTGACACTTGATGAAGTACCCCTGATATTAGTAGCTATAGTTGAATAGGTGCTGTGAGAGATTATAGGCTGCTTTGACTTAGATTGCATGTTCATTTGGTGAGCAGGACTGGCTACACAATTTGTGGAGTCCAATGCAAAACGAAAATGAAAGATGCACTGTTAAAAATTATTAAGAACTTCAAAACAGTGACCAGCAGAGCATTAAATCAAGTGTGAGGCTCCGTGCAACTGAACAAGGAGCATGTCCATGAAGCTGGCTGGGTTGATGAAGCTTAGGGTGGAGTGTGGGGGGAGCGGGGATTAATAGAGATTATGGGGGGACTAGGCCCACTCCAATCTCTCCAGGGAGCCACCACTCTACTGCTTCCTTTCTTGCTCATTCCTAATCCATCCACCACATTGAATAGTCAAAATGATCTTTTAAATAAATGTATATCAGGTCCTGTCTCTCCTCTCTTCAAACCTGTCAACAGTTTCCCACATCACCATGAGTAAAGTGCAGTATCTTCATCATGTCCCAAAGGGTCCTATTTACTCTAATCCTGATGACCTCTTTAATCTCGTTTCATGTCACGCTTCTCCTCCACTTGATGTATTTCAACCACACTGGCCTCCTTTCATTTTCTCCAATGTACTAAGTTCTTTCTCATCTCTAAGCCTTTGCACATGCCAGTTCCTCCAAGACTAGATCCCCCTAATCTTGCTTTTCTTTTAGAATACTTACCACTTTATAATCATGTATATGTTCCTGTGAAAATTTATGTCTAGCTACCCTACCATGCTATAAGCTCACTAAGGGCAACAATGATGTTTGCATTGATGATTAGTGTATGACCAGTACTTAGCACAGAGCTAGGCATGTAATACATGCTCAGTAAATATTTGTGGAAAGAATGAATGAACTTTCAAATCATGCAGGCCCATACATAAGAATTGCCTCATTCCAATGGCTCTAATCTGCACAGGATTCCCACCTGGAGTTAAGTGGCCATTTTCAAAGGCTAGAGATGACTGCAAATGGTCTAATCATCTCTTCTATAATCTATTTATTAATGCCATTCATTGTGCCACCAATAGAAGATTTATCTTGAAGTCATTTCATCTTGTTCTGTTGTAGTTGTTAGTATAACAACAAGCTTCTATATGTTAACCACCTTCTCTGTGTTCTTTTTCATTTGTCCTATGACAACTTACATTCTTTAACCTTCAGGGAGGTTTGTCTTCTGACTTTATCACATAAAAGGACTGATTGTATCAGTCCATCTGTTTTGTGCAGGAGCACAAAATGAGGCAGCAAAAGCATTACTTTTCTTTATGCTGATGTTCTGGAAAATATATGCCCTAAAGAGAGATGTTAACTGCCCTTTCTGCCTCCACCACTCCAAGACAGAAATTAATGCTATAGAAACAGTACTTTTTAATTCTGTGTCAGCATTAACTTGGTTAACCTACTGAAATTGTATGTCTATTTTATACTTAAATTGGTTTATGTGCATGTGCATTTTTCTGGAAAGAACCTATATTTTATTAGCTCCCTGGAGAAGTCTTGGAGTGGTGGAGGCAGAAACAGCAGTTAACATCTCTCTTTAGGGCATAATATTTTCCAGAACATCAGCATAAAGAAAAGTAATGATTTTGCTGCCTCATTTTGTGCTCCTGCACAAAACAGATGGACTGACAATCACTCCTTGTATGTGATAAAGTGCCCTGAGTTTTGTATCCTGCTTTACTTCTTGCTGTAAATGACCAAATCTGGAAAGCTAATTGTGTTCTTTCTCTAAATCACTTTGTGTTATGACTCCAGGATGCTTCTTTTTTTTTTTTAAATTTATTGGGGTGACAATTGTTAGTAAAATTACATAGATTTCAGGTGTACAATTCTGTATTACATCATCTATAAATCCCATTGTGTGTTCACCATCCAGAGTCAGTTCTCCTTCCATCACCATATATTTGATCCAGGATTCTTCTTGAACCTTGTTTTCAAATGAACTTTATAAACAAGCTCTAGGCTTAGCAAAGGCATTTTGAACCATATGAATTATAAATGCATTACAAAATTTCCTGTTTGAAAAAAGAAACATCTGAAATAATTATGCAGTATACTTAGCTACTCACTTTTCATTATTCTTATTAATATTAATATTATTTATTGTTTCTTACTACTTTTCTGCATGACCTCAGTGTGGTCAGACTGGCTTTAGAGACTGTGTCCAGAATGTTAGCTGAGAAACCACCACCACAATTTTTTTAAAACTCCAAACATTCCTAAGAGTAAGGCTTGGATTTAGGGCCTAAAAATAATTTAGTTCGAATGTGTAGAAAAAATTGAGACATTTTTACACAACAAGCTTTTAGCATATTTGTATGTCTGTATATGTGATGTCAGCATACACATATTTATTACAGTGCTTTGGAATTTATTTATAATCTGACCTTTTAAAAATTCTTCGGCACAAAAAAAAGTGGATCAGCATTAATCAGAATTTTTTTTTCTTCTCTTTTCTTGCCTGTGAGATTTTAAAGATGTTTCTTCCTTCACTTCCTTCTTTCCTTGTACTCAATGTGAATCTACAATCACTGAGACTTGGATGGATGAAACTCCACATTAACAAATCACCAGGAGCAGAACTCCCACTGTGGTGTTTCCTTCTAGATCTGACCATTTAACCGTAAAGGCATTCTAGTGATTTTTTTTAAAACCGATGATTAAGTAAGTGAACACGTGGTTGCACGGGAAGAAAAAAAAAAGCAGATGCCAACATTTGGCAAATTTTACCTTTTTTCGGCTTACCCCACGATGCTTTGGGAGAACATACTGGCCCCTGTCGCCCACCCACGCAAACACACACACACACACACACACACACACACACACACACACACACAAAACCTTCGAAGATACGAATGTGCTGGCCAAATCCCTAGCTGCCAATACAGAACTTGAAAGAAAGAAGTGGCGGGGTTCTCAAAAGCGTCAGATCTACAAGGTGTACCAGAGCTACAAGGCGCACCTGGGCTGATAAGGAGCGTGCCAAGGCTCTCAGGTGGGAATTCCTGGCACCGCGTCTAGGCCGCTGGCATGGGCCCTGCATCCGGGCAGAGAGAGCACAGCTGAGTCTCCACTCCTGTGTTTGCTTTGCTGTTGAAGCCTCCCGAAGCCCAGAGCAAAGTCTGCACCAAGAGCTCGCTTCGCGATCCTGCAGCTTCAGCGAGAGCTGTTTCCTCTCTAGGGGGTCAGGGTGCTTTCCTAATAGACACAGAAAGGCGACAACGAGATACAGCCGCAGAGTTCTCTGCAGACCCAACACCCCAGGGCTGGTGGGAATTGGAAGGAACGAGTCCAGACCACAGGACCTTCCCTGGCTGTGGGCGGGCGCCCAGCTGTCCTTGACCTCCCCAGCAGTTCGAGGCGCGCGCTGGAGAAATGAAAGTAAAACCTGTCTTGGCGCGGCCCCAGCTGGAAGCTGGGGACAAGTAGGTCGCATGCTTAGACAAGACGGATAGCCAGTCCTGGACAGGGTCGGTGCAAAGAGCCTGACTTGCAGGGGACGAAATGAAAGGAAGAGATGAGAAATGGGAAACAAGAGATAAAAACAAGTTAGGATGGGAAGGATCCTGGAAACAGAGCAGACGCGCAGTTAATACCTGCTGTCTGCGGTGTGGACATACTAGCCGCCTACCCTGTCTACTGCGGTGACTGCCCTGCGGCCAGCCAGGCGGCCCGAACCCAGCCAGTACGCTGCGCTGCACCCCTCTGACCATCGGTGTCCCGAGCTCTTACCAGAGCCAGAGCCAGAGCCAGGAATCTGTTCCCTGCCCTCGGCTGGAACGCAGGTCCTCTCAGGTGACTTCCTCCGGGAAGAGTCCTCAGAATAAATAAATTCGGCGCGCCCTTCCCTTTCCCAGGTGCAATGTCCACGGCTCAGTCCTGAGAGTGAAAAGGCGGCTGAGCCAGCAGTGCGCGGCCCAGACCAGGCAAGGTCCGCGCGACCCAACGTCCAGACGCCTTTGCACTGTATGGCAGAACCAGTATTACAGAGCCGGTAGGAAGTTTAGAGATCTGCTGGGGGCACGTTATAGATGGGGAAACTATTGGAAGGACGTAACTTGCCCACGTTCACACAGCGAATTGCTATAGGGTGAGTCCCAGTGGTTTAGCGTCCTCGACCTCCCTACCTGGCTTCAGGACCTGCGACTGGAGTCGTGGTTGATAGGACACTAGAAGCCCGTATGCAAGAAGTAGGGAGCCCCTTGGGCTGAGTTCCCTCCCCAGTTTGGCCTCATAGAAAACAAGTAAGAAAGTGGAGTCAAGAAGCAGTGATTGAAGAGCACAAAATGGTGACAAACGTGCTTGGGGGTGATTCATCAAGAACAGGCATAAATCCTTGGGTGGGGGCTAGGACTCTTCTCTCCCCATTGACGAGATGATGACCCCAGTTTACAAAAATCCACGCCGCGCCCCAGTCTGCCAATGCTTGCTTGCGGGGACCGAGTTAGGACTCTACTGCTTACTAATACCTCTGGGGTGACTTTGGGCAAATATTCTCCGAACTCCAATTTTCCACTTAGTGAAATGAGAAAAGTAATGTTACCTTCCTTGCCTAACTCAAGAGTAGGTGTGAGGATCAAAGGAGATCAGGATGTGACTGTGCTTTGTAAACTGCAAAGCTATTAACATACATGAAGCATTAGTGTGCTCCCTGTCAGTAAATCCTCACGTTTACAATGGGTGAAGGCTAGGAGGGCAGTCAGGCAAACTCTCAGGTTGTAACCTTATAAGGCATAATTGGATTGCGGGGGGGTGGGGGGGGCGGGAGGGGCGGTTAACGAAACGGTATCTTTCTTCCTGATTTTGGTTATTCCTGTATTTCCAAATAGACACATAAATTCTGAAACATTAGATAAATCCCCCCTCCAAATCCCAATTCTCAAATTAGCCTTTCCAAGACTTGCCCCTATTGCGAAATCTGACTAGCCCATTCCAGAACCTCTGAGTCTCCGCCGCTTTTGGGGGGATGGAGTAAAGGGTGGGATGGGTGGGTGCTGGCGAACCCCATTTCTCTAAGCAAGTGCTCTGTGCCTCGTCCCGGAGGCTCCGAGAGAGTCTGGGGTCGCGGCCCGGTCAGGCGCAGAGCCGGCAGGGGGCGCGGTATATTCGAGGCCACAGCTCCCGAGGGCCGGGGCTTGGGCCACTCGCGTGGTACCCTCGCTGGATCTTGCAGTTCCATACCAAGAGGCCTCGCACTCTGGGCTGCATAGATCCTGAGTAAGAACCCCAAGGGGTTGTATCGGCCCTACTTCGCCCGGGCTTACGGTCTGAACCCTGTGCCCAGAGTCAGGGCTGTAGCAGTTCCTGCACTGATCTCCTGAAGCTCATCTCCAAGCCCTCTGAGCATAAGGGACTCCCTACCCCCCAAATCCCACACCCTACACCCACAGGCAAGCAATGCGCGCACCCGAGTGCAGGGGCGCGCGCGCTGCAGGGAAGAAAGGGAGGGCGTGAGGGCAGCTAAGGCTCCGCCCCCCACACTCCTATAAAACCGAAGAACCAGGGCCAGCCACTCAGTGGTTTCTTGGTGACACTACACGGAACAGCTCGATCCTTGCCGTCTCTGGTTTCTCACCGCATCTTGGACGTTGGGGTTTTGCCAGTGCCCGAGCGAAGTCTCGAACTTTCACCCCCCCACTCCCACAAATCTTGGCAGACCACCTCCTCAGCAGGTAGGTGCGGCAGACGGGGCGGGTAAACTGGGGGGAGGGGAGGTTAAGCTTGCCCAGGCGAGAGACTGGGAGCGCTGGGTGAAGGGTCCTTTGCGGGGTGCGTCCCACATCCAGGGCCCAGTTCGTATACACAACTGAAACTCCAGCGACCTAGTCCCCTCTGCTCCATCAGCCAAATTCCGAGAAGTTAAGCAGGGAGCCTTTGGGAGCCTGGCACTGGGCAGCAGCCTCCCTGCGGAGCCTGTCGCTCTCCCCGAGGGTGCAAATGCCGCTGGCGCCTTTCTGCGCGCGGGGGAGATGAGCGTCTGAGCCAGCCAGAGCTCGGGCTAAGCCAGTCCGCGCCGGGGCCCCCGCCGGCCCCCCGTGTCCCTCCGGGGCAGTGCGGCACGCCAAGGTACTCACGTTCGCTCCTCTCTCGCTCCCCAGGGTCTGCGCATCACCGAAGGGATGAAGCTGATTCCGGTCGCTCTCCTGTACTTGGGTTCGCTCGCCTTCTTAGGCGCGGACACCGCACGGCTCGACGTGGCGTCGGAGTTCCGAAAGAAGTGAGTCTCAAGCAGCGCCTTCCGCAGCCCTTGTACCTGGAAGACAGGGAAACTGGCTGTTGGCCCCGAGGAGTTAAAAGTTAACAGCTGGTAGGGGCGACCCGGGGCATCGCATGGACGCGTGCGAATCGAGTCTATTTGTGTTTTCTAGATGGAATAAATGGGCGCTAAGTCGTGGGAAGAGGGAACTTCGGGTGTCCAGCAGCTACCCCACCGGGCTCGCAGACGTGATGGCTGGGCCTGCCCAGACTCTCGTTCAGCCCCAGGACGTGAAGAGCGCCTCTCGCAGCACCCAGGCCAGGTAACTATGCCCGGCGCCGTCGCGGGGTGGGCAACGGTAGCTCCCCTCCACTACCCTGGCTCAGGAGGCGGTAGCAAGTTCCAGCCCCCTCTGGTCCTAGAATGCCTCTGGTTCCTGTGGCCGGGGCCCAAACCCTGCTTGATGGGGGTCTCATGTTGCCTTCCTTTCCCCCTCCAGCAGTCCGGACGCTGCCCGCATCCGAGTCAAGCGCTACCGCCAGAGTATGAACAACTTCCAGGGCATGCGAAGCTTTGGATGCCGCTTCGGGACATGCACCGTGCAGAAGTTGGCCCACCAGATATACCAGTTCACAGACAAGGACAAGGACGGTGTCGCCCCCAGAAGCAAGATAAGCCCCCAAGGCTATGGCCGTCGGCGCCGGCGCTCCCTGCCGGAGGCCGGCCAGGGCCGGACTCTGTTGTCTTCGGAGCCGCAGGCACGCAGGGCTCCTGCTTCCCGCGCGCATCAAGTGCTCGCCACCCTTCGTAGGATTTAGGCCCTTGTGGCGTCGGCCATCAGTCGCGCATACATCCCGATGGCGCCTCCCGGGTGGAGGGCTTCCTTGAGCTGAGCCTCTCAGCAGGTGGGGACCGGGCTGAGTCCGCCCTGCAGAGACTGGGAGTGCGAGAGGCACCGTCCGGCGACGAGCACTGGCTTTGCAGGGGGCGTCCCTTCTCCTCAGGCGGCGTTCCTTTCGCCCTAACCGGGCCCGGGTGTCCCAGGGGGGGCAGAGGAATCCGAGGGAGTTGTCTGCTAGGCTCACGGAGAGGAGAAACAGAATCAAATGCTGAGACCCCCGGAGCAAGGTTCTGAGCCAAGGCCGAGTCCGCCCTCAAACTGATTTCTCATGGGGTGTCACCCCACCGGGGCGCAAGCCCCATGATTACTTGAACTTTCCAAAACCTAGAGAGGAAAAGTGCAATGCGTGTTGTATATACAGAGGTAACTATCAATATTTAAGTTTGTTCCTGTCAAGATTTTTTTGTAACTTCAAACATAGAGATATTTTTGTACGTTATATATTGTATTAAGGGCATTTTAAAGCAATTATATTGTCCCCCTCCTCAGTATTTTAATACGTGAATGTCTCAGCGAGGTAACATTGTTTGCTGTGTGGAATGTGTGAGAGTGTGCGTGCAAGAGACTGATTACCTCTGGTGGAAGAAGGAAAGGCCGTGTCACTGTATAATCTATTTACATAAAATGGGTGATATGCGAAGTAGCAAACCAATAAACTGTCTCGATGCTGATTCATTCTCGGGTCACGCGTCTTGGGAGGAAGGGTATCCCTGGTGCTGGGCGGCCGGGGAGCCTTGGGTCGCGCCACCTGGCGTGGGACGGTGGGACCGCTGCTGGCCCCTCTGCGCCCACCGTGCTGTCCCGAGCTCCGCTCTCCCTTTGTGGCGCGCGGAGATTCGCAAAGACGCCAGAGGTCACAGCCTCATGTGGCGGCCGAGCCGGGTGGGGTAGGGTGATCCCTAGTGGGGAGGCGAGCTTGGACTCCCCGGGTTACGCAACGGAGTCGCACATTCCATGGAGTTGCTTACCGAACCCTGCGCGAAAGCGCGCCTCGGAGAGTTGGGGTGGTATCCCGGGCCTTCTAAGTGAGGAGTTCCGCCCACCCCAGGCTGCTGCGGTGTTAAATGTTTGAACCTACTCCAGCAAAATGTTTGGACTCCTTCGGGAAACCCGCAGCGGGACGAGAAACCCCAGTCCTCTACCGGCCGGTGCCCCAGCGAGCCGGTGGGCTCATAAGCGAGGCTGCAGCGCCCCCAGCTGGCCGCTTTGGACCGGCCGCAGAGCGTTAGTACGTGCGGTTTAATATGTAGTTCTCCTACGTGGGAGTCAGCACACAGCCTTAATGAAAGAGGAAAGAAAAAAAACATTTTGCAGATGCCAACCAGGTCCGGCCCTCCAGACCTGCACGGCGGCTCCCTGTTCTGGGACCGTGACTCAGCGCCCACATGCTGCGCAGTTTGCAGCTGCTGGCCGGAGGCCGGCGGGACGGACGTGCCGCCGGAACCGTGCGCCTCCGACGGTCTGAGACCTTTATTGTTCCCCCTCCCCTTGCTGCTTTCCTCTTCCTTCCTCCTTCCCGAGCCTTTTTCATTTTTTCTCCACTTCTCTCCAGCTTTCCTTTCTCTCCCTTCTTCCTTCCTCTTCCTTGCTTTCTTTATGCCTTATCATCTTAGAAGGTTGACTTCAGTTCCGATGATAGAAGGTGGAGGCTAAGTCCCACTGAGTGACTAAAAGAACAGGGGACATGGGAACAGGATAGAATGGGATGATAAGGGGAGACACCCCTGATTTTGATTTCCCTGCCCCATTTGTCTCATCCAATATCCTGAAGACCCAGGGTGGAGACCAAGTTCCTTTCCAGAAACCCTGGCCTTTTCACTTCAAAGCATGGCTGAAATGTTGGTGCATATAGGTAATCAGAGAAACCTTCCTGATGAAGAAAATCTGAGGGTGAGTTTGGAGAATGGAAATGTTCCCAGGGCAGCCTGCCTTCTCCTGGGCCTTTTTCATCAATTAATTGCTTATCACAGGGTCCCTTCTGAGGGTCTAGGAAAGTTCCTTTCAGAAAAAGCCTGCACATACACTGAAAGAGATAACATCCTAAATCTGGGGTCCAGAGACAACCTGCTTCTGAAGCAGCTTCAATTCAGAAGAAAATAGACCCAGCACATGGAATTTCCTTAAGACCAGACAAGGCCTCAATTTTGGGCATGTAGGTGTTGATAGTGTCAATCTCCATATGGTTCATTGTCCTATTTGATCTTAACAATTTTGTGAGGTTCATCAGAATTGAGGGGATTACAAATGCAGCAGCATACCACCTTTGTCCTCAAGGGCCTTTTAATAAATATTGACTTAGAACTCTGTGCTAAGCACTGCAAAAGGTATAGGGAATGTATGAATGAAAGAGTGACTAAAAATTACAGTCATGGAATTTCTGTGCCAGTGAGTGGTTCTGGGTGGTCTGAAGGGGCTACAGAAACTGCAAAGAGCAGCAGACACTTCATCCTCGCAGATAGTGGCTCGGGATTAAATATTCACTCTTTTCCTTGAGCCAAGGTTTGTCCCATAGCCACAGAGCCCTCCAGCCAAACCTCACTCTGGCAGAGCTTCAGCCAGCCAACAAAGCTGCCAAAGGCAGGTTGGGTACTAGCTTAGGGCTGTTCTGAGCAGGGAACAGGCATCTAGCCTTCTGCCCAAGGAGTCTTATGACTCCCTTCAGGGAATCCAAGGCAAGTGAAGGAGATGGTTGAAAGAGGCAGCTGCTTAGCTGGAGTCCTTTCCAACTGAAAATCCTGTGATTGGAATCATGTCTGAAGAGACAGACCCTCCTAAGACCAGTCTGGTACAAGTTCAGGATTGACTGAAGGTCACCATCAACCCTGGGGACCTATTCTGTGAGCCATTCAACCTACCTTCTGGTTTTTTTTTTCATAAGGTGTTGAAGCCTGTCAGGATAAGGCCTCCTGACGCCAAGAACACATCGTTTATCAACAGTGATGAGTCATTTGTGAGCTGATTCGACCTGTCCTCGGCTAAGGAGTACTCACAGCTTTTATCTTTAGCTACTGTTGCTGGCTGTGGGAATGGTACCATCCATATGTGATCAAACACAGGGTACCAGGCAATTTCTTGAAAAGCCAACACCTTGGCGAACAGCTAAGAGTGGAAGGGAGTGATGGGGAGCAATGGAAACAGTTTTTTCAGCATCTGCTTTGTATCAGACATTCTCCTAGCCACTTTATACACTTTATCTCATTTAATTCTTACAGCAGCCTTGTGAAGTAGGTGTTTTTGATCTCTGGTTATAGATAAGGAAACTGAACTCAGAGACATAGAGTAACTTAGCCAAGGTCACACAGTAAGTAATAAGTGCTGGAGTCTGGATTTGCACCTAAGTGCTACAGGCTCTTTTGATGCTATGAAGACATTAAGAGTAAAGTGGTATAATTTTAACATTCGAATTCTCAAACCAGATGTCCCCAAATGTCCTTTAATATGCGGATGGCTTGGGTAGGTGATTTACACCTGTGGTTCTGAAAGATTTACATGAGGCTCATAGGACTGGAAAGAACTGCTTTAGCGGTATCCTCAGTGAGGGCAAAATAAATAAATGAAGTGAGTTTTAAAATTCTTGGTCCTGGTATGAAGCAGGGACTATAAATCAGGAATAGTCTTTTTTTTTTTTTTTTCTTTCCTTTCACCCTGAGCTAAGCCACTGACCTCTTTGGTTTTTATTGCCAAATATAGTTAGAACATACACTGAAGGCCTCAAGAGCCGGCTTCTGAGGGGAAGGCCTTCTGAGCTATTCCTGGCCAAACAGTCCCACACTGTAGGTCTTCAGTCGCCTGGAAGAACACCTGTGTCTACAAAGCTGCAAATAGAGTTTCTACCCTTGAGGTGGGACCTTTTGTCTTTGGCAACTGCTGCCCAAGGCAGCTTTTCAGAGGCTGTTGTGAGCTGACTGTGGAGAGAGTTATGAGTGCTACCCTTCCTTTCTTCAGCCAAGGACAGGGCCTTCTTATCCTGGGTCCCACAGAGGTTTCTGCCAAAGCTGGATTGGAGGTTTGGTCTTTGTTTGCATGGGGAGAAGGGTGAGGCTTGACAGCTATCTGGTGGTCCCGCTGGTCTTGTTCCAGAGCTATTTTGGAACATTCTGGAAAAAACAATAAAATGACTGTGTTCACACAGGCAGCCGAATTTAGTAGGTTATTGTACATTTATCTAACAGCAAGAAAGTAATGCTGAGTATTAAGGTGAATTTTTGAAACACGAAAAACGTTATTTTACTTATTACACAATATTTATTCAGTGCAGAAAAAAAGAAAGGATTCACCTTTCATACCACTTTCAGAGATAACCACTATTAATATTTTGGCATATACACTTTGAGACATTTATATATAATACATACTTTTAAAAATTGAACTTAAATGCAGAGAGCCGAATTACTCCTCAATTTAAGGCGAATTGTCATCACTAGTCTCAGGCTTCTCTCTTCTTTTAATTATTTTATTTTTTCTCCCTTAATTCACATACCCCTTTCCATCTCCTTTACAGGAACCCTCTTTAACATGTTTGATATCTGTACTTATTATATGTATATAATCTTGTAAAATCTGGTGTGGTGTTTTGTGACTATGTCTTTTTCACATACAAATGTATTGAGTTAAAATTTTTCCTACTTAAAAATAATTATCTAAGTGGGTTGTTTTTTCTTACTGCTACATATTACTCCATAATATGCATGCATCTTCCATATTTTGCTTTTCTTATCTCTTAAAGAGGGAGGACACTTGGGTTGCTTCCAGCACCCCTCTGCCACAAATAAGATAAACATACTGTTTCGTGTCCTCTTATGGATTGGAATGAGAATTTCTTGAGGTTATATATCCAGAACTGGTGTCCTTTGGTCAAAAAGCTTTTACATACCAATTATGCCAAATTCTGTGAGATTGCTTCCCAGAATGCCCGTACCAGTTTGCATTCCCACGAGCAGTACTTGAGAGTTCTCACCTCTCCATGTCCTCGCCAACCTCCACATGGATCCACTTTTCTGATGTTTGCCATCATATAAAGTAACATGGCACTACTATTTTAATTTCCATTACTGATTGTAAGTGAATTTCAGCACATCTTCACATATTGGTCATTTGAATTTTCCCTTATAGGCCATACATTTTTTTTTTTTTTTACAAGAGAACAAATCCACTTTATTTACTTTTCAGTAAGTGGAAATCCTTGAGGGGTACAGGATTATACAGATTCTGTGTCCTATGGCTTTAGCAGGAAGGTTGCTTCAGGATTTGGCATGAACCATACCCCTGTTTCCATCAGCACGAGTTACCTTTACCCAGATTACTCTGGTTTTGTTCAGTTTGCCACCAGGAGTCACTGTGTTATTCTTTGCCTTGTACACATATGCATATCTCTTGCCTAGGTAGAAATCAGTTTAATCTCGAGCATAAACACCTTCAATTTTAAGAAGAGCTGTGTGCTCTCTCTGGTTCCGGAGACCCCACTTATAGCCAGCAAAAATGGCTTTGGACTACAGCCTTCCAGACTTATTTGTCGTTTTAGAAGTCCTGTTCCCAGCAGGCCCCCAAATTACAGCAGCAAGAACTCCACTCAGCTCCACAGGCGCCAAGATGGCGGAAAAGGCAGGCCACACAATTTTTTAAATGTGTGATCATATTGTTATGTAACTTGTGTTTTCTCACTCACCAGTATATTTTGGGCATCTTTCCATGTCAATAAATATATCTATACCACATCATTTTTATTGCCTGCATAGTATTTCAATCATATGAAAATGTCATAATTTGTTTAACTACTCCTCTGCTATTGGGCATTAAGGATTTCCCTCCTACATTTTACCATGAAAAATGCCCCAATAAAAATCTTTGTGCATTCATCTTAAGGTTAATGAACTGTTTTAAGCATAAATTCTTGAAAGAAAAATTATTGGGTCAATGGGTATTGTTTTATTGTTGTTAAATTTGATACATGCTGCCAAATTGCCCTCTGGAATGACCAGTTTTTACTACTACTAACAGTATATAAATGTCAATTTTCTATATTCTTAGCAAAACTGACCATTATCCTTCTTTTCTAATACTGTGTTACTCAACAGATAAAAATGGTATTTCTTACTACCTTTTTTTATTAACTTTTGTTTATTTTAAGTGTGGTTTTCCAGGACCCATCAGCTCCAAGTTAAATAGTTGTTTCAGTCTAATTGTGGAGGACGCAGGTCACAGTGGCCCACATGGGGATTGAACCGGTAACCTTGGTGTTAAGAGCACCATGCTCTAACCAATTGAGCTAACCGGCCACCCCCTCTTAATTACTTTTTAGAAAGTTTTATTCTTTTCCCGTTTTTGAGACTGCATTTTATATCTTAATAATTCTAAATTTATTTAGCTTATAGTTTCATTCTAGTAACTCTATTATCTTTAGCAGCTAACTCTAGTTCATTGTGATTTGTTTCCTCCTGTTTTGGATTCTGAGCTCATCTTAATAAAGCTTAATCTATGGTTATTCTGTGTGGCCTAGGCTGAGGTGAATTCCTCCAGAGAGGTTTGTGTCTGTCTCTTCTTATTGCCCCAAAGTTATTACGAGCCTGGGACTATTTTTAATACGAATTTTGTGATTTGGTGTTCCTAAACTATGCACATGTTCATCTGTGTTGGAGATGTGGGGTGTAGCCTTTTGAGGTTTTACTTGAATGGATTTATTTTAATGTCTCAGTTCCTTTTCTTCTGTCCCTAAACAAGTCTCTTAGTTACCAAGGAGAGGAAACCCCTCCCCAACGCCCAGGTGACTACTTTTCAGCTCAAGCTTTCCATTCTGGTTTTTAGTGATCTTGGTTTGGTCTCCTGTGCATTTCCTGTATTTTCATGGGAGTTCAGTTAAGCATTGAAAAGGATGTTAAGTATATTTTAGCATTTCTAGATGTTTAATAGCAGAATTTTCAGCTTAGCTAGTCTGCCATATCACCAGTGTCATGCGGGGTGCCATGCGGGGTTTCTGGTCCCGCTCCCCACACTTGAACGCAGGATATGGTGAGGCCTAAAAGGAACACCAACGGAGCCATGGGTATGGGAGTCATACCACTATATTCTCACTGGCGGCTGGTCGAGACACAAAAGCAAACATCCGCCAGTACCCCAACAAGGGGTCTTCCTGTACCCCAGTTTCGCTGGCCACCGGCCAAGACACAGGAAGTAGGATCAACACTGTCCGCAATCCGCCATCTGGGCTTGCTAACCCCACTTACTAGCCAAAGTCTGCCGTAGGCTTCTCTGCCAACAAACCCACCCCTTGCTAACTGCAATACGCCCTTGCTAAGTCAGCCACGGCAATTATATCCGTGGCCAATGGCTAAGTCGTTACAGCTGATGGCCAACTAGTCACAGCTGATGGCCATCTACTACCCGAGCCAGCACCTTTCCATGTGAGGCCGAGAGTCTGGAAACTGCTCTCCAGGACTCTGTCCCCACAACCAGAAATAGGAGTTAGTATTAAATATCCTCATTATTACTTTAACTTACAGTATTTCTTTGGTCAATAGTGAGATTAAACATTTTTCATATCTTTGTGATAATTTATATTTCCTCATATATATTTAGTTCTTGATCCTTGTATTCTGTTGGAGTGTTTGTTCTTTCCTGTTGATTTGAAATACTACTTAATGATTAAGAATATTAGTTTTGCCACATATACACATTCCTTTTTTCCTTTTAGTGGAGTTTATTTTTTGCCATATAAAATTTATTGATATTTGTCAATTTTTTCCTTTTTAATTTCTGCTTCTGTTGGCTTGCTTAGGAAGCTCTTCTCTGTGTCACTATTTTAGAATATTTACCTATTTTTTCCTAACACTTTTATGACTATTTTGTACTTTAAACATTTTAAAGCAACTGGACTTTATTTTGATATATGATGTGAGGTAGGAATTTACTTTTATTTTTTTCTCCCATATTGTTAGCCAGTTGTCTAACACATAAACTAAGTAGTACATATTTTCTGTAGGATTCGAGAGGCTTCCTTTGTCATACACTACAGAGGCTTTCAAGTTGTGTTTTATAGGGCGACAGGTTACTTCTGCAGTTTCCTGGGGAGACAAGGAGGAAGCAAATGAGCTAGACTCTTTTCCAGCTTCTAGTAGAGCAATTATACTCTTTTTTTGTTTTATACGTTGGGGCTCCATGTCAGATTTTATCTGAAGAATGAGTTCATCTGCCTGCAAATCAATAATATAATAAATTCTTAAACAGTAAATATTTGAAACTGTTTCTGGTCTTTTTATTCTCTCCATTGCTCAGTCTGTCTTTTCCTGCACCAGTTTAACAATTTAAAACATTATTATGAAACTTTTCAAACTTACACAAAAGATAGAGATAATAACATAATGAACTTCTCCATGTCCATATCATTAAAATCCAACGATTGTCAAGATTTTGCCACACTTAATTCATCTATTCCTTTTTCTTTTCTGTTTGTTTTGTTTCTTGCCAAAATATCTGGTTTTCTCTTTTCTTTTCTTCCCTCCCTCTCTCACTCCCTCTTTCCTCCCTCCTCCCTTGCTTCCTTCTTTTATCCTGTCTTATTCTCTTTTCTTTTCCCCAGATATCATATCATTTTACCCACACTTCAGTATGCAACTGTTAAAAAAGAAAAAAATGTTTCCTTACACAACCAAATGCTATTGTCACATTTAACAATAATTTTGTGGTATCATCTCATACCCAGTCCACAATCAAATTTGCCTTATTGCCTTAAAAATGACATTTGACAGTTTGTTCAAAACACACTACAGACAAGATTGTTATATCTCTAACATTTCTTTTAATCTAAAGCCACCTGCCTCCCTTTTTGTTTTTATGCCATTGACATGTTGAAGAAAATAATTTTTAATAATTGTCATTTATAACTTTTATTATCAAGATAAATCTTGATTCTCGACTTCACTTGCCTGTGTAAACTCACACACTGGCTGGCTCACTTGTTAGGGTGGGGAGGGGGTGGGGGAACTGGAGTGGTTCACTGCTACAGTTTTTGTAACAGAAAAAGAGAGAGAGAGGGAGGAAGAGAGAGAGAGAGAGAGATAGAGAGAGAGAGAGAATCTTGAAATGTTAATTTTTGTGCTTTTCTTTGCTACACTTTTTCCACTTGACCTTTCCCCTAGTAAATCAGAGGCATTGCTTTGAGGAGAATAAGATTGGTACAACCGGAATGCAAAGAGAAAAAAACAGAATAAAACAGTCAATGTTCAGTTTTCTGACTTTTAAAATAGCCTCTTGAAGCCCACATCAAAAACAATAGTTTTGAAAGCCAAAGCCTTTTATTTGCAGAGAACCAGGTTTTGTTGAGAGAAGAAAAGGCCCTTGAGAATCAAAGGGGAAGGCCCGGAAGCATGAGAGATGGGGCTTTGCCCTAAGAACACATTGGGAAGAGAGCCTGACTAAGCCTCCCCTACACCCCAGAGTCCTGGGGTGGGTTGGCGGGGAGGGAGGACGTAGGAGGTTGGAGGGAGGCCTGGGTGAGGAGTCACACCAAGGGGAGGACAGCAACTTGAGACTGCAGATCCGCCCCCGGGAAGCCCATGGAGGAAGATCAATGCTTAGAGCTCATCTGCCGTTTGAGAGATTCCACTCAAAGAGCTAGATTAGCTGTTCTTTGTACCCCTGCGGGGGCTTTCATCATCAACAGCCTGCAGGTCACGTTCAGATGGCCCAGCAGAAGTGACACTTGCCTGGGCCCAGTATCATTGTTGAGCCCTATCCAGATTGCTTGGTGGGGCAGAAAACACTAATAAACCACCTGCAATTTCTTAGATCAAAGGGCAGGGGCGTTTTACACCTAAGGAGTGATGGAGCTGAATGCAGAGCCACCCCCCTCTGTATTGGGTGGGACTGGACACTGGGGACACCTGCTGCATTACATTCATAAGACATATGGGACAGCCTAGATCCCAGCCTAGTTTTGCTTATGTTCTAGCCTGGTTTTGTCTCAGTTTGATGGGTTTGTTCTGTCAGTTACAGCAGTGATTCTTAACCTTATATGCCTGTTAAAAATCACTTGGGGGAGCTTTAAAAAATACTGACACTAGGCCCATCCCAAACCAATTGAACTAGATTGTCTGTGAGTGGGTCAGAATGTCACTGAGTGATTGAGAGTAGATTACATCTTTGTGAGACCACTTAAATTTGTTCAGCCCAGAGAGTATCATTCTTCAGCTATTTAAAAAGTGTACCCCAGTCATCATAATAGACCGAAACCAAGAGTTAGTCAGTGTGTGTGTGTGTGTGTGTGTGTGTGTGTGTGTGTGTGTGTGGTGTGTGTGTGTGTGTGTGTGTATGTAGTTAGTTTTAGATTTAGGGTTGTATCCAGTAACACAGACAGATGTAGAAGGGTTGAGTGCAGCTAGCAGGGGCAAGTGTTTGGAGAGAAGACCAGCTGTAGGTGATGGAAAGAATGTCAGCTCAGGATGAGGCAACAGACAACAGTTGGTTGTGCTGTAGGGAGCTGGCATCAAGGAGGAATAGCAGGAAGCCACAGGGCATCAAGAGTGGCAAAGAGGACAGCAGTGCACATTCTAGGAGCAAATTGTAGGCATGCCCCAGGGAAGTCCAGCTGTAGGAGACAGAGAGAGGGTTCTGCTCCTGACAGCTTGCTATGAGCTGAATTGTTTCCCCTCCCCAAATTCATATGTTGATTTCCTAACCTTCAGAACCTCAGAATGTGACTGTATTAGGAAATAAGGCCTTTAAAAAGGTAATTAAGGGAAAATGAGGTCTTGTGTATGGGCCTAATCCAATATGACTGGTATACTTGTAAGAAGAGATTATGACACAGACTGAGGGACGACCACGTGGGGACACAAAGAGAAGGCAGCCATTCGCAAGTCAAGAACAAGGCCTCAGAAGAAACCAAACCTGCTGGCACCTTGATCTAAAACTTCTAGCCTCCAGAATTGTGAGAAAAAGATTTTCTGTTGTTTAAATCACTCAATCTATGGTACTTCATTGTGGCAGCCCTAGAAGACTAATATACTGCTGTCAAAGGGATTGGTGAGAGCAGGGCAGGGCTGTGGTTCTGGAGGTAGAATATCGTGTCTGGGTCTCAGTGCCAGGCACACAACAAAGGTCAAGGAACCAGGGCTGGATCACTGATTCAGGAAAGCAGGATCTTATTCATTCATTCATTCAACAATATTTTATTAAGCTCCTACTCTGTGCTGGTGCTCATTCCAGGCACTGGATATACTGTTATTGCAGTGGTCCAGATGAGAGGTGATGTTGGCTTGGATGAGGAGGGTAGCAAGTGAATTGACAATGAAACTTCTGAGCAAGGAGATAATGCTCCTTTAGCTTCCCTGACCAGGCATGTACCTACCTGCAGAGGGGTTTGAGTGACCGCATTTTTGGAGAGAAGGAACTGTGGAGCTGGGACCAGGCAGGTTATTTATAACTAATCCAGCTATATGATTTTTCTCTTTGGGAGAAAGTAAAGTTTCAGTTTATACAAAGTTTTCACTGGCATCTAGGTTAACAAACTTGGATGTTTTCCCTGAATGTCTCCATCTCGTGTTTTTGAATTTAACACGTAACACTCCAACTTTATCTTGACTTCATTCGTTTTTCTAAAAATGTCAAAGTTTCTTTCCCAAACCATGTTTCAGTGGAAAAGTCAAGCATTTCCAGGCAATAACTCCATCATCTGTCACTGCAGACAACCATCAGATAAACTTCCCTAATTCATAACACATCTGCTCTTCCAGCCCTGTGTGACCATGAGCATAAAAAAAAATCTCCAAAATAAGCATCCATCCCAAATCTCCGCCCCACCGCCCCAGTTTTCTATTAAATGAAAGACAAATTGTCAGCACCAAATAAGCCAATTTTTATGAAAAGCTGGGAAGTCTTTCGAAAGCTTTCAGACTAAACTGTCCTGTTAAACATGACACGTCCATAATGGGAAATAGTTGCATCTATGCAGTCCCTGTTGATCGCTGCTAATTCTGGCAACTGGGGACTGCTTGGATTCAGGCACCCTCTCTACTTTATCCCTGTGGAGGACTCTTTCCTCACCCCATTATTTGAAAAATTAAAGTGATGTGAGAGCCCAACTGATTTACACTCTGCCCTTCTTTCATTGGCTGGTAGCATGGGGTAATGGTAAGGAACAGAAGCTTTGAAGTCAGGCACCCTTGAGTTTGCAGAGGGATTCTTCAGCCTCCTAGCCCTGTAATTGTGGACAAGTCACTTAACCAAAGTCTCAGTTTCATTAGCTATAAGATGAGGATAATAATATTTACCTTACAGGCTTGTTGTGAAGATTAATGATGTGAGTATGAAAGCATCAGCGCCCTGTGCCTGGCAGTGTAGTAAATGCTCATTAAATGGTAACTCTTTTTAATAGCAACAACTAAGGATGCCCTGATTAAAAAAAGCAATAATAAAAGAAAAAAGAAAGAAAGAAAAGTACCTACTCTTTCCCCATGCCAGAACCCAAAGCTGAAACAGCAGGTGACCATTTCATGTTGGATTAATCATCTTTAAAATGAGATGGAATCAGTGATCTCTTTCCTTTCCTGTAGCTCCAATATTCTAAGATCTTGTATTCACGAAATGAACATTGAAGAACCAAAGAAATTAAACCATCTTTTCTGACTAGTTCCTCTGGAGGCTCAAGCCATGCTTCACTAGTACTTCCAGTTCCAAAACTTATCGGATTATGTCTTTTCAAGAGAGCAGTTTGGAGGAGGAGGCCTGGGTGGAGAATACCACTTAATTTCATGGCTGCAAAAACAATTCTTTCTTCATGGTAATAGAATGAAAGCAAAGGGACATTTGACCTTTTCAAGATGTTTTTTAATGCAAAGTACAAGGTATGCACATAATCTTATTTTCTGACGATCCTTTAAAAAAAAAAATCTGGCATATTAATGACTCCACTTAGAAGCACTGAAGATGGGAGCCAGAAGGAAACTTTTTCTTTCTGAACAATGACTGAGAAGGGAATTCTAATGAATATTTTGGCACGCACATTTCATTTTCTGGCTGCTTCAGGAATCCAAGAGCCAGTAGGTCATAATTAAAGCCAATAATGGCAACTCCAGACAGTTATTCAAATATTTTCCTGGTGCTGTCAATTCTCTGCATTAAATGATTTAACATCATATTTGGGGAGTGTGGAACATAAATGCAGAGAGGGAATTAAATGTTATGAATTTTGGAACATTTGCTGCAAGTTGCCCCCAAAAGATATTGTTTATTACATTCAAAGGAATCATAGAATGTTTTCTTTAGTAGATAATTTTATAAGGCCCTTTCTGTGAAGTGAACAGTAAATTGTGTCCTTAAGTCCTCAGAACAAGATGACATTTTCTGCAGGAAAGAAAAAAATCGAGTTTGGGACTGAAGTCTTGTGTTATGTAAATAAATGAATTTCTCCTACCTCCACTGCATCTTTCTGGAATGTTCTCTTTGATCACCAGGAGCTGTTAATACTGCAGATATAGTTATATAACTTTCGAAAGGCCAATACTACATACTTTTCTCTCAACTCCACTTCCAAAAAGAAGACCCACAAATACATCTGTTTGTAAAATCTGTGTAGGATCTTGGAAACAAGGTCTTCAATTTTATCTTTGTTTTTTTTTCCTGTACAAGTTTTGTATCTTTAAAAATAATAACTATGCAAAATCCTCCAGGTCCCCCCCTACCCCATCCCTACTTTAAATAATAAGAGTTTCCTCCTAGATGGAAATTAAGCAACTCTGTATGTGTGGTGGATGGGGGCACAAAAAAATTTTAAGCAATTCAATTTAAAGAGGGTCTGTGAAAATCCCGAAGCACCAATTTTGGGATGAAACAAACTGGCTAATCACTTCTTAAAGGTAAAACTGGATTTGCTCTGCAAAACAATTCAGCAGAAACTTGGGTTCCAAACTCCAGTGCTGTGTTGTGGCAATGGAAACTTTCCAGCCACAACTTGAAACTGGGAGCCAAGCACACTGCGAAGGCAAGGAAGACATGTGAGGCCAAACCGGACAGTAAACTTGGCACTGCCTGTCCTGAGCCCAGAGCTACAGCCGTCCAGTGGTGATGTACCCTTCAAAGCTCTCGAAATCTCTAGGTGCACCAGAGTCCAGATTTTAAAATCCCTTTTCTTTCCCCCATCTTTCTCTGCCTACACATTTCACCCCATGGTTACATCATAATTGATGGTGAAAATGCCGTGAGGTGTATACACAATTCTTAGGCATGCATCCTCTTAATCACACACGGGTTTCTTTGAGGACTTCCCTGTTGTGAACGAGCAACTCCTTGACTTTGGGCAAGAGAACCTGAGATGCCGGGCCACAGCGTCTGCCTTTGTGATCAGGCCCCTTTGTGGCAGCCACTTTCTGGCTTGGCTTGTAGAAACACGCAGGCCTCTGGCTTGGGGTCACAGGGAGACTTTCTTTGGGTTCTCTTGTCAAAATGCACAGAGCCCACTTGAGAAGTCACTAGTATATTCTCTACATTACAGGATGGCAGGGTGCCAGTTTCTCAGCCAGCTGGCTGACTCAGAGATGAGATTATTCCGTGACACTTTGTTTTCATTCCAAACCTAAGGGTAAAAAATGTAAAACTTTGCTGCCACCTGCTGTTTTCTTAGGAATAAATTCTTGAAATGATTCTCGGATGTTATATGTTGGTTTATTTTAGCAGCGTCTTGAAGAATTTGGGGGATTTCAGAATATATGTTTGTATAGTTGGGTACCAGCTGGCCTGTCAATTCCTAGAATGGGTTGTTGGCCACATGGGTGGCTTCTTTCTTTCAGGCCATTAAATCCTGTCTTCCCCATCCTTTGGTGTAAGCTTGTTAGAGGCAAGGGGGGCAGGAGGGAAAGACCAACTCCCTGAACCTAGACAACCTTCCAAGGGAGCTCATGCAGAGCTCTGGCCAATGAGATTTAAGTTTGGAAGCCCTTTCCTCATGGGGCAATGATGTTATGGAAGCCATAATGGAAGGCAAATTCCCCAATTCTCACAAGGGTATGTCAGTGGGTAGTGTTTCTTGAAAGTACCTCTTGGAAGCACTCTTTCTCATCAGAGATGGCTATAAACCTTGGTATGAGTTTCATTTTGTGATGTCTCTAAATGTTTTATTTTTATCTTCTTTGAGGAAACTGAGGCAGAATAAGGAGGAGGGGTTTTGAGGAAAATGAAGGCCAGCCCAATTTGAATCATTTCCAGGTGAGAATTTTTAAGCTTAAGTTAGATGATGAGTGGGGGAGGGAAATAGCCTATCCTTGGAGCACAGGTAAAGAGCATGGGGAGAGTTGATAATTATAAGCTAATTTGGGCCTGAAAGGCCCTTAGTCCTCTTACTGGAGGCACCCAGAGGACAGAGACATCCTAGTCTTGACTGTATTTGTGGCTTGTTGCTGCTCCAAATCCAAATCAGAAAGTGGAATTTTCCTCTTTGCAGTCTCCGGGAAGATCCATTTGTATGTAAATGAGTTCCTTTCCTTTGTCTTTTGAGAATTTTTTCAACCAAAATCTTTTTATTGACAGAGATTAATGACTCTGTTAAGCATGTTTTTGTGTAATTCTAAGTGCCTATTCTTCCTCTTTTTTAAAAAAAACATGTAAGACCTGGGACTTTGTAGATGGATACAGAATAAAGTTTTAGAGAAATGACCCTTGATTTTTGTGCTATCCAAGAGAAGACATCTGAGTGGTATAGATAAACACTGAAGTTCTCTGATGGCCTATTACTCAGTGACTGACATGATAGTTTACACACGGTAGCTTGCTTATTGAATGAATGGTCAACCTTATGTCCCAATGTTCTTGCCAGGAGATCTGTGAGACCTGTTGGTAGGGATGGGGGTAGAACAGAGCAGAAGGAAGAGTCTCAGAGTTGATAAGGTGCAAAATCTGTGGTAGAGTGAATCATAGGAGCTAGAACGCCATGGTAGGATCAAAACTAAAACCATAAAAGCTTCAAAATATATGTGTGTTACTTACAAATTAAATATAATTCTTGGGGGGAAAAAATCAAAGAACAAGAGGGTTATAATGTACAAAATTCCTCCTTCCATGTCTCATTCCCTAAACATGACATTGTAATCTCTTGCACAAACTTGCCTGTGTTTATGCTTCATGTATTCTCTTGTTTATGTCCCCGTTGTTCTCGCTCAGGATTTTGTAAAGGCTTTGGAAAAGTTCCAGCCCGTCTCAGCTGTGTAAAGAGTTCAGGGAAGAGGTTTTTATACTACGAAAGAAATATCAGTATTTCCCTTTGGGGCTGATGTGATAATGGCAATGGGTGATCAAGGGGGAGAACCTAACAGGAAGGAAAAGTCGAGAGGACTGGATTGGATGGTAGTTTCAGCTTTCCCTCCTCCCTTGGAGAGTCTCTCTTCACTTTTTTAGTTTTTTCTATTGAGGTATACTTGACAAATAAAATTGTATATGTTTCAAGTGTTCAATGTGATGATTTGATGTATGTAGACATTTCGAAATGATTCCCACAATTAAGTTAATTAACACATTTATTACCTTACATAGTTACTATGTGTACGTGGTGAGAATACTTAAGATCTAGCCTCTTAGCAAATTTCAGGTGTATAACACAATATCATTAACTATCGTCCTCATGCTGTACAGTAGATTTCCAGAATTTATTCGTCTTGTAGCTGAAAGTTCATCCCCTTTGACCAGCATTGACCATTCCCCTCCCCCACTCCCTGGCCACCACCATTCTACTCTCTGTTTCTGTGAGTTCAATTTTTTTTTTAGAGTTCACAAATGAGTGAGATCATACAGTATTTGTCTTCTGGAGATTCTCTTGATAGTGCTCAACTTCTAAGGTTCTGGATTTTTTTTCAGGAAGGGAGGCAACCTCTCAGGAGAATACACGGAGGTTGATGCCTACCTGTGTGCTTGACTGAGTAGCGTGGCAGCCCCACCATCCCATGCATCTGTGGATCCCTTACTCCCCCTAGAAACCCTGTCCCTGTGCAAAAGTAAGAACTGGAGGCCCCATTCTGTTTTCTGCCCTCTGGGGTGGGGAAGAGAATATAGTAATTACAAAGAGAACTGCAGACCTACTGTAAATAGGACAGATGAATGGTCAATTCTTCCCCTCTCAAGGCTGTCAGAGCTCTATGCTGACGAAGGTTATTTTGCAAGGGTATTTATGAGGCTCCCTGGTGACTAGATGAGCAAGACCATCGTCACTACATCTGTAAACCTGTCCTCTGATGAACACACACTCCTCCTGGATGGGGTCAGGACATGGTTGTTTGAATGTTTTAGATACCAGTGCTTGCCCCTCTTCTTGTGCTTGGTAACCAGGATGCTGTCAAGAAAATATAGCAGGGCTTCTATGAGCTTAAAAAAGAGCATTTCAAAATATTGCGTTAGCCTTTTGTCCTTTCAGTCTGTTTTTCCTAGAACAAATGTAATCTTACTTGCTACAAATTCTGTTTAAAATAGCTCTTCTGGTGAGTCACCTAAAGTGAAGCTTCAGATATGGTATTGTTTTAGACATGTCAAGCTTGAAATGTTAGCCAACTTTAGTAACTATTCCTTGGGAGGATCGGTGATGTGCTCTTACATGTGTTTTGGGAAAGATCCGAACATGTCCAGAGAGAAAGATATGCCTCAGACGAGTCAGTCAGCATTGCGCACCGCAGAATATGCTACAAGAGCTTCAGAAGTTCTAAGGCTGCAAGAAACTTTAAGGAGTGCTTTCCGCAGGCTCGAACTCCTCATGGCCCAAGACATGTGAAGGTCATCATACACCAGCCCCTACCCCAACAAGTGGACAGAAATGTGGGGAAATCTCCAGGAGGCCATGCAGAGGGGTCAGAGGACCTTGCAGATGCTCTGAGGAAAAAACTAAAGCTTTAAACAGAACTTTATGCCATGACTTTAAAGGTCATTATCTAGTTCACACTTACATCAGACTATAAATATTGTCAGAAAGTGGTTAAGTTTGCCAGGACCATGAACGGTGAAATCGCTCAAAATAGACCTCAGAAATCTTCAAAGCCCAGTGTGGCCGTGGCCGGCCATGATGCTCAAACCTGATGAAGCCTCATGAGAGACCTCGACAGAAATGAGAAACAGCAACTGCTTAAAGGAAAACTTATACTCACTGACCCGCAAAACTTGCAAGAGCCATTCAAGCCACATGAGTACACATTGTCGTTCCCTCTTCCACCAAATGGACGTGGGGCAAGAAGGGGAGACTCATACTCCTTAAATGAGGTCCCTTGTCGGAGACCAGCTGTACTACGGCCTCTGAATGCTCTGCCCGTCTTCCTTGCCATGGTGTGGCTTGTTGCCCAGTTAGCACTGAGCAGTAGCTGTCAGCTCTACCCACCGGCTGGCCCCACCCTCTGTTGGCCAAAGCCAGGTCACCTCCTGCCAGGCAGTTGCTGGGTGAAAGTCCAGAACAGCGCTCCTGAATAAACAAGTCAAAGAAAGGCAGTTCCCAGCAATGGATGGGGCTGTGCTCCAGAAGTCTATTTGCAAATCTGTCCTTTGGAACTTGGAAGACATTCCCCAGGAGGAGCAATGGTATGCATTGTGGTAAGGTTCCCAGGCTAGCCCACAGCACTGATTTGACCCAGAATGAGCTTGGAAAGTAGTGCTCTAGAATCACCATTGTGGGTAATAGATTTACAGTCTCCTCAGACATTTGCCGAGCTAGGCATGGTAGCAGCTGACGTGGGGATTCAAAACTGCCTCAGATTTGTGGGATGGGTTGATTCAGTGGCTTTTGGGTGCCAACAGTGGCTGAGATCTTCCCAGTCCCAGAAAACCCCTGCTCCCCTTTTTCCTGCCTACACACTTTAAGCTGAGGGCAAAGGGATAACTATTCCTGCTTTTCCTCTGGCTGGTGTTGGGCCAGACAGGCCTGGGTGAGAATCCCGACACCACCACTTACACAGTTGCATAGCCTCGCTGAGCTTCAGTTTCTCCTCATCAAAATTGGGGTGATCTATACCTAAGAGAGCCTTGGGGTTGCCTCCCCAACATCTGTTCTCCTTCTCTTGGTAGCTACCATGACTTTTTTCAGGGTATTCACATCTCTCTGCAACAGACCACTCATTCTTGAAGGCTCAGATCTAGTGTGATTCCATTTCAAGACTCTTATTAAGATGGTGGGTGCTGGCCTAATCCAGGCCTGTGAGCTTGCAGAATTTTACTGGTTATCAGGGAAAAAAAGTTCCCTCTGTCCTGCTAGATAAGAATGGGGAATTATGTGGTTCCAGTAGCAATGGAAAGCCACTTTGAGATGGCAAGAAGGGCCAGACCTAGATGGAAGCTCTCACTGCGGGTGACTGATTGGAGAGAGAAAACAGAGGACTCCTTGATGAAGTTGCTGCACTCCTAAACCGACCCATCTTGAAATCTGTTCTACTTCTGTCTTCTAAGTGTGTGAACTAATAATCCCCTTCACTTCATGCCATTTTGAGTTGAGCTTTCTGTCCTTGCAATGGAAGACATGTTAATTGATATACTACAGCACAGGATTTACCATGGGTAATAAATGAGATAAAGCATATTTAGCAGTATTCAGCACTGAGCCTCACTTATAGATATGACCCCCCACTTCCAGCCGAAAGGCATTAGCGGGACAGACCACAGTTTCTCAGGCCTTTGTTAGGATAAGGAAGAAGAGGGTCTGGAGCAGCACATTCTGACTAGACCTTAACCTGTATTAGGACTTGGGCATCTTGCCTGAACTGGGAGGTGGCCCTGCTGGACTGGTTCTAGTTTTCAGATCAATCCCTTTGGAGGGAGTGAGCCTTGTAAACCTGGTATTCGCCTAGATCCTGGGCAGGTATATACATTGAAAAGAATTACTCTAAACTTTGTGCTTATCTTCTTCCTCAAGTCATGTAAAAGTGTTGACTAGGGAACAAAAGGAGAGAACCATCATTTGCTGGAGCAATAACAAAGGACCTCTCTTTGAGATCAAGGTTAATTTCTTCGCTTTTTCTTTCTTTCCTCCTTATGTTCCTCTCTTCCTTACACTTTTTCACACTTCCAAGTCTCACCAGGCCTGGGGAAGAAGAGAAGTCAGATTTGAGATGGATCCCTGGAAAGGAAGGGGAGATATTTACTGGAGCGGAAAAGGAGATGACTTCTAACTCTGATGACTTCTTTGCATTTAAGTGTAGCAGGGGTCTCAGTTTCCAGCCTACATGGTGGCTTTAGACTCTTATAGGAGGATGACAAGGCCGGTCTCCTGGAGTCTTTGCATGAGGAATAAGAATCTAGGCAGGGCAGTGTGGTTCAAAGACAAAGAGTTGAGTTGTGACCAAGGTAGGAGGGAGGAGTCATTTGGAGCACGCATAGTGGCTGTAAGTCAGATTTCTGGTCCTTTCATCACCTCCTGATTAGACCTGAGTCCCTAGGGAGAGGAAACTGCAGTAGAAGAGTAAGTTCACACAGAGCAGGCACAACAGAAATCTGCGCAAGGAACCTGGTTCACGTGACATTCCTGCTTTGCATAAAAAGGGCAAAGCTCATTTGTCTCAGTTTAGCTCACTGCTTTTGAAGTATGCTTGAATCAGGATGGAGACGGAGTGTAAGAAAACATTTCTTCACAAAAAATGGGTCAAGGGTGCCATGTTCCAATGGGAAAATGGATGCCGAGAAGTGAAAATAGAACTCCAGTATGATCTAACTAGAACAGGATCGAGCTGCCAGCCTCTTATCTGGACACTAGATTTATGACTGTGGTCAACAACTGCCCTGGCCTTTGTTTTTATCAGTCACATTCCATTAATGCTTCATAATGAGTCCGTGGTCAATAAAAAACCCAGTTGTTTTTACATGAACTGCCGCCAAGCCAGGAATCCCCATGAATTTGTACTGTTGACTTTTTTGAAAATAAATACAGAATCTAACAGTGATCCTGGTTGAATTTCATGCTGTTCAGATATTTTGCATCTTGCTTCTTTCTTCTATTAGCTATTACTCTAAACTTTGTGCTTATCTTCTTTATTCAAGTCACATAAAAATGTTGACTGGGGCAGGATATAAGAAGGGTGCTTGTGAGTCTGCGTGGGAAACTTCCTGTTGATGAACACCCAGTTATTTATGAACCGTCGGTGTACATGGCTATTCAGTCAGCTGTAATACTTTTATATCATTCACCCCCCTGACCTTATCCTTCACTGGATTGTTCGATGCTTTGTCTAATGCCTTGCTGAAATCAAGTTACACTGCCTTTGGCATTTTGACCCCTAGCAGTCTGGCACTCACTCAATACCTTGCACGTGGTAGGCTCTCCATAAATGTTTGTTGAATTAAATTGAATTCCCTGAATCATCAGCTTAGTAACCACATATTTTTAAAAAGGGAAATGAGGCATGATTAATTGATGGGACACTTAGTTTCCTAGTGCTCTTTATATTCCCTTCCATTGTTTTAAATCAAAATATAAAAAAGGTTACACATTATAGAAAAATAAAATATAGACTATGATTGACAATAACCCTTATGCCAATTATTGTCATTATCAATATCCATTACTATAAATTTTTTTTTTAAAAAAAACATAATCATGTGAAACTTCATTTTTCATTTAATCTATTTTGGTCATCTTTCTATAACTGAGTAGAATTCAGTTGTATGGATCTCATTCTTTTCTAAGTGTTTTAACAAATTGTCTGTTTAAATTCTTATGGTTCTGGCATCACAGTTATTTGTCTTTAAATTATGGAGTTAATCCATTCATCCTAAAATACATGTATGCCAGATATTGGGTCAGAACGGTGAGGAATTATAAAGAAAAATCGTCAAGGTCCCGATCCTTCAGAGGCTTGGAATTGGATGGGGGTCACAAAATAAGCACAGTACTAGTGATGGAACAAGGCCCCATGTGTTCAGATTGCTGAGAGGAGTGTGCCAGGTGCTCTGGGGCTGTGGTTAAATGCAAAGGATGGTAATTCTCTCTTTTGGACGCTTCTTGGAGCTTGGAGTAGTAATCAAGAGATGTTCAGGCAGCTGAGGCTCTCATCACAGCCTGAATTCTTCTGCCACTCTCAGACCTAGGATAGCTGAAATGATGGGCTGTTTGCCTTCAGACAAGCTTCTGCACAGGCAATGTGTCCAAAAGGCGTTACTTACTCTGGGTGAGGGCCCCATGGCCCTTCTCTGTATCTGTAGTTATCAGATTAGTACAGGGTCTGGTCATAGAGACCATAACAGACAGAAGAAGAAGAAAAAGACAACAAAGCAAAAGCCAATCATGGCAGGCAGACTTTCAAGGTGACCTCCATGTACTTTGCCTTTGGCATTCACATCTTTGTATAGTTCTCTCTGCAGGAGTGTGGATGTGGCCTGTGACTTATTTCTAATCAACAGAATACAGTAAAGGTGATAGAATGGATGTGATTATTGGTTATGCTGCACATGGTCTTATTGCTGTCTTGCTGAGATTCTTTTTTGCTTTTGAGGAAGTGAATGGCCATGTTGGGAACCCTAAGTACCAAAGACCTGTGAGAAGTCTCTAAGGGCTGCAGGGGGCCACTGGCTGACAGGCACTATGAAACTGAAGCCCTGAGTCCTACAATTACAAGGAACTGAATTTTGCCAACTGACTTCTGAATGCGCTTGGAGCAGGTTTTCCTCTAGGCTAGCCTCAGATTAGAACACAGCCCTGGCTGATACTTGATTGCAGGCTTCTGAGACCCTAAGCCGAGGGTCCAGTTCAGTTATGGCTTAATTTCTGAACCCCAGAAACTGAGAGAATAAATATGTGTTGTGTTAAGCAGTTAAATTTGTTATCTAAGCATCAGTAGGTAACTAATACATCAGTGTTTGGTCTCTTTTGCCTTCCATAAGAACTGCAGGGTAAAAAATCAGCCAGAGGGAAGAGAGGCTGGAAGGGAAACTCAGCAACCTTTATGAAGAGAACAAAGTGACTAGAAAATGTGCTTTTGCTGTGAAGGTCTGCCATGTTCATTCATTTGTTTGTTCGTTCATTCATTCATTCATTCATTCATCAAAGGATGTTAGGTTGAAAGTATGGACAGCCACATCAAGATAGATGTATCCAAATGTACGGTGATGGAAGGAGAACTGACTCTGGATGGTGAACACAGAATGTGATATATAGATGATGTATTACAGAACTTATACCTGAAACCTATGTAACTTTACTAACAATTGTCACCCTAATAAACTTCAATTAAAAAAAAAGATAGGGTGGCTCGGTGGCTCAGGCGTTTGGAGCTCCGTGCTCCTAACTCCGAAGGCTGCTGGTTCGATTCCTACTTGGGCCAGTGGGCTCTCAACCACAAGGTTGCTGGTGCAACTCCTTGAGTCACCCAAGGGATGGTGGGCTCCACCCCCTGCAACTAAGATTGAACACAGCACCTTGAGCTGAGTTGCCTCCCAGATGGCTCAGTTGGTTGGAGCACGTCCTCTCAACCACAAGGTTGCCGGTTCGATTCCTCGAGTCCCTCAAGGGATGGTGGGCTGCGCCCCCTGCAACTAGCAACGGCAACTGGACCTGGAGCTGAGCTGCGCCCTCCACAACTAAGACTGAAAGGACAACAACTTGAAGCTGAACAGCACCCTCCACAACTATGATTGAAAGAACAACAACTTGACTTGGAAAAAAGTCCTGGAAGTACACACTGTTCCCCAACAAAGTCCTGTTCCCCTTCCCCAGTAAAATCTTTAAAAAACAAAAAAAAGAGAGATGTGTCAGCCAGGTTTCAGGGAAGGATATTGTAATAGACTGGATTGTGTCCCCTCACCCCCATTCAAATATTGAAGCTCTGGCCCTCAGCATGTGACTGTATTTGGAGAGAAGGCCTTTAAAGAGATAATTAACTTACTATGAGACCATTATGGTAGGACCCGAACAATTCGGATTGGTGTCCTTATAAGAGAAGTTTAGGACATGCAAAGAAACACTAGAGGTGTGTATGCACAGAATGGCGACCATGTGAAGAGGCAGCAATGGTACAATTATCTGGAAGCCAAGGAGAAAGGCCTCAGGAGAAAGCAACCCTGCCAAATCTTGATCTTGGACTTCTAGCCTCCAGAACTGTGAAGAAATTTCTATTGTTTCAGCCACCCAGTTTGTTGTATTTTGTTATGGCAGCCCAAGCAGACTAATATAGTTATAGAAATCACTCCAGATATTTTAAGCACAGAAGGATTTAATATAGGGAGTTAGGTGCTTTCAAAATCATTGGAAGAACTGGAGTTGCAGGCTGCCACCAGAACTAATGTGCTGGAGAATGTACTGCTGTGGCTATGACCAGGGGATCATGAAGCTGATGACTCTTCTGTCAATTCTGCCATGGCCATCACAGCTGTCTGTTAACACCAGGAAAGTGATGAGCTGTCACTGAAAAGCTCAGATCAGCTACCCCTAGTTTGCTATATTCAGGTGCCTGTGGCCTGATTGCCAGGAGAAAATGGCAGCGGGGTGATGCTCTTCATCCCATTTGTACCTTCTAAATCTCATGTGAGGATCTTAATTGAATTTAGTATCCTGGCTGCAAGGGAGCTGTAGTTTTTACTTTTCAGCTTGTGTAGCACAGGAAGGCCCACACGAGGGTGTGGGAAAGGATGCTGGAGCCTGTAGACATATCCAGCACCCTATACTAGACATCCGAGCAAAGCAAGTGCCAAGACAAATCAACCTGTAGGCATTCAAAGTTAGATGCCTGAAACTGGTAACAGAATTCATTGAGCTGCTCACCTACATCAAAGGTATAAAATGGCATAGAAAAGAAGATTTCTTTGGAAATCTTGATAAAGAAGATTTCTTTGGAAAAGTTGTACAGTTTTATCTCCACCTATCTCAAGTAATAGGACTGAATGCTTTCCCGCTCACCTCAGGTGGAAGGAAAAGGGATTCAATGGACCACTCTGAGAGCTTGATAAGACTCTCCTGAAACTGTGGGCATGGGAGGGTTCATACTGGACTTTTATATGACTCCTATCTTGGACAATGTATAAGATGGAGATGGTTTGCGGCATTGCTCAGACCTTGGGAGTGAAGGAGAGGTCGCTGATGAAGGCAGCATTCTTTTCTAGAGTTTGTTGTGGCAGAGAATGTGTGAGTGTTTCAAGAGCTATGGAATGTCACAGGAGAGGTGAATTGGGAGAGGCACTTGAGTTGAATCATTGAAGAGCTAACTAAGCTGAGAAGGGCCAAGTATGGCCTTCCAGGCAGAGGGAACAGCATGTGATGACTCAGAGGCATGAAAGGGCCTAGAATGTCTGCGGAAAAGTTAAATGGCAGTGTAGCTATAGTGTAATTTGGGGGTGTGGGGAGTATAAGAAATTGGCTGGAAAAAGCACACTTTGTGTTTCTGAGTTTAGCCTTTGTCCTTAGGAACTAGGGAATTATTGTAGAGTTTTTTCCTTTTAAATTAATACACTTTTCAGAACATTTTAGATACACAGAAAAACTGAGCAGATAGTACAGCAACTTCCCACATGGCCATACATAGTTTCCCTTATTTTTAACATCTTTCTTACATTAGCATGGTTCATTTATTACAATTAATTAATCTATACTGAAAATTTATTATTAACTAAAGTTCATAGTTTATTCAGATTTCCATAGTTTGTTTTTTTTTAAATTTTTATTGGGGAAGTGTGTTTCTCCAGGCCCCATCAGCTCCAAGTCATTGTCCTTCAATCCAGTTGTGGAGGGTGCAGCTCAGCTCCAAGTCTAGTCGCCGTTTTCAATCTTAGTTGCAGGGGGCACAGCCCACCATCCCATGCGAGAATTGAACCGGCAACCTTGTTGTTGAGAGCTCACACTCTAACCAACTGAGCCATCCGGCCGCCCCTAATTTGTACCTTTTAATGCCTTTCCCTTTCACCCATCCTTAACACCCATCCTATCTTAAGAAGTCCCTCTAAGATTCCTTGTAATACTGGTTTGGTGGTGATGAACTCCTTGAGCTTTTTCTTGTCTGGGAAGCTCCTTATCTGTCCCTCAGTTCTAAATGACAGACTTGCTGGGCAGAGCAATCTTGGTTGTATGTCATTGCTTTTCATAACTTGGTATGTTTCCTGGCACTCCCTTCTTGCCTGCAAAGTTTCTGTTGAGAAATCAGTTGACAGTCATGTGGCGGCTCCCTTGTAGGTGACTAACTCCTTTTCTCTTGCTGCTTTTAAGATTCTGTCTTTGTCTTTGACCTTTGGCGTTTTAATTATGATGTGTCTTGTTGTTGGCCTCTTTGGGTTCATCTTATTTGGGACTCTGTGCTTCCTGGGCTTGAATGTCTGTTTCCTTCAGCAGGTTAGGGAAGTTTTGTGTCATTATTTCTTCAAATAGGTTTTCAATTCCTTGCTCTCTCTGTTCTCCTTCTGGTACCCCTAGGATGCGAATGTTGGTACACTTGATATTGTCCTGGAGACCCCTTAAACTCTCCTCCATTTTTTGGATTCTTTTTTCTTTTTGCTGTACTGATTGGGCATTTTCTGCTATCTTATCTTCTACACCGCTGGTTGGATCCTCTGCTTCATCTAATCTACTGTTGATTCCCTGTAATATATTCTTCATTTCTGTTATTGTATCCTTTATTTCTGACTTGTTTTTTTTTTATGGTTTTCATCTCCATTTTTATGCTTCCTATCTCTCTGTTGAAGTTCTCCCTGAGATCGTTGAGCTTCCTTATAACCAGTGTTTGGAACTCTGTGCCTGGTAGATGGCTTATCTCCCTTTTGCTTAGTTCTTTTTCTGGAGCTTTGTTCTGTTCTTTTACTTGAGACATGTTTCTTCGTCTCTTCATTTTGGCTGCCTCCCTGTTTTGTTTATATGTATTAGGAAGAGCTGCTATGTCTTCTGGTCTTAGTAGAATGGCCTTATGTAGTAGGTGTGCTGTGGGGTTCAGTGGCAGAGTCTTTCTGGTCAACCGAGTCACACATTCCAAGTGTGTCCCTTGTGTGGGTTGTGTGTGCTCTTCTGTTGTAGTTGACCCTTGGTTGATAACTGCACATCAATGTGAGGGACTGACCCTTGGGATCACTGGTTGTGAGGGCTGGCCTTGACTACAGTGGAAGAATTGTTGTGCAGGGGCTGATCCTATGGCTCCAGCTCATTTGGAAGCTGGCCATTGAGGGCACTAGCCCCAGGACCACCTTGGAGGGGATCTGCTGTAGGTCTACTTCAGCCACAGCCCATGCCCCACCTAGGGCCGCCCAGTGGGAGCCAGAAAGAAATCTGTAGATGGCTGCCGCCCGTGATACATTTGGAAGCGCCTTGAGAGGCCAAGTCACGAACCTAGGTCATCTGACGCTTGTGCCGGCTTAGGGCTGCTCAGCCAGAGGGACAGGACATGCTCAAGCCAGATGCTGCTTGTGTAGGTTTCACGAACCTTTGAGAACCTTTGCAGCTTGAGCCAAGGGGGCCAGTCTGCATGAAAAAGCCACTAAAAGAGGCCTGGGTGTGCCCAAAAGTTGGGTGGGGCCAGGTCTCAAATCGCCAGGGCATGGAGAACTAACGGGAGGTGTAGGGGGGGATGGGGGTGAAAGGACTCAGATATGGCGGCCACCTGTGTTCACACAGTGGGAAGGGGGAGGGCTCAACATAGAAACAATGGCCTCCACCAGATTCCCCATCCAGGAGAAATCTGCCTCAAGAGCCCCTATCCCAAGCCAGACAACTCAATTCCCCACCATTTTCCCCTGTCACCTTTTCAGCTGCTACCCCAGCACTGGACCTCAGAGCGAGTGATTCCATTGGTGAGGAAGTCTGCACGCACAGTCCCTTTAAGAGGAGCACCTGTGAGTGCAGCTGTACTCAGTCTCACTTAGTCACTGTCTCTACTGGTTTTCACAGGCAGAAATTATAGGAACTTCTCTCCCCGGCAATGGAACCCTGGGCTGAGGTGGAGCGGGGAATCTCTTGTTCCTTTAGCAGATGCGGGGGGGACCCCCACAGCTGAAATAGCCCTCTAGATCTTTAATGGTCACACAAGGGTGTGGGACCAGCCTGTTCCACATCTCTGACCTTCCTACCAGTGTGGAGGTGGCTTCTTCTGCAAGTCCTTAGTTGAAAGGCTTCAGTTCAGCTTGATTTTAGGCGATTCTCAATAATGGTTGTTTTGTAGATTAGTTGTAATTTTGATGTGGCTGTGAGAGAAGGTAAACACAGCGTTTACCTACTGCGCCATATTGGTTCCTCCCAGATTTCCGTAGTCTTTACATATGTCCTTTTTCTGTTCCCATGTAGGATACCACATTACATTTAACTGTCGTGTCTCTTTAGGTTCCTTGTGGCTCTGACAGTTTCTCAGACTTTCCTCTTTTGATAACCTTGGCTGTCCTGAGGAGTACTGGTCAAAAACATTGTAGCATGCCCTGTGTTGGACTTTTTCTGATGTTTTCCTTGTGATTAGACTGGGGTTGTGGGTACTATGGGTTTTTCAGTATAATTTGATCAATGTTTTGCAAAGGCGATTTGCGGCCAGTGTGAAGGGTAAATGAGATGGAGTATATTAACTTGGTACCTTCTCATTAGGAAGCCCAGTAATGGCTTACCATCACAATTATTATTATTATTTTTAAATAAAATCTTACTCTTTAATATGGCTGACACAGCCCGACAGGATCTAGACCCAGCCTGCCTTTCCGACCTCATCTCCTTACACTCCTCTCCTTGCTGTTTATGCTTCAATCCCACTGGTTTTTGTTTCCATTTCTTGAAGATGCAAAGCTTGCTATTCTCAGGACATTTCAGTGATGTTTGCTATGTAATGTAGGTAGAAGATGAGTTGGGGGCCTGAATTAGAGAAGGAAGGGCAGATTAGAGAACATATATGTGGCAGAATTGACAGGATGCTGACTGATTGGATATGTGAAAAAAAGAAAAGAGAGGAGTTGACCAAGCTGAGATTTGTTTGAACATCTGAATTACTGGACTTAACCATTCACTGAGATGGGGATGCAGGAGTTTGGAGGGGGAACGTCATGAAAGCGTGATGACACACACCAAGTGTGATTTGCTTGTGGGACACTGAGATATTCTTGTCCAGAAGGCAGTTGGAAATCATGAGACTTAAGTTCAGGAGGGAGGTTGGAATAAGAGTCATTGCCAAATGAGAGATTGTGGTGGGGACTCTGATTATTAATTCAACTGGGATAAACCCAAGGGACATATTTGCAGTAATTCAAGCCCTTGGCAAGAATAGTTTAATGTGAACTTCAGGTCAGAGAGAAATTAAATTTATTTTGGAGACTATCAGGCAGAAGGAGGCCAGGGCTTTGGGGAGGATTCTGTGGTCATTCCACTTGCAAGGCTTAGGCTAATGAGTGATTCTTTTCTACTGGAACGAAATTTTGGGACTTGAAAAAGCTGCTATATTAACTAATTAATATAGCTCAGAAAAAGTAGCAGAGAGGTTTGGGGTTCGGACCGAGTTATATGAGTGGGAAATAGAGTGGTGGACAGACCAGATTAGGATGAAATCACTCCCAGGTATGTTATTTCTTTACAGTTTTTATACCATGGTATTTACATTAAAAGAAAATTACAAAAGTAGTACATTCATGTTTTGCAGATACTATAGGTTGGCTCACTCAGTAACCATTCTAACCAGCTCCTCCCTTGTCCTTTTCTACTCTAGAGGCTGAAGAGCAACATACACAAATTCCAAGACCTCATTACAACCTGAAGTGGCCGCAAAATATAGTTTGGGTTAACGAGAAATTTCCAGAAGTCCCCGAGGTGGACTTTCAGTTCAGTCTCTCTCTTTTTTGTGTGTGTATTGTTGTTTTTTAAAGGAGGATGCTGCTCAAAGTGGCCCATGCGGGGATGGAACCGGCAACTTTGGTGTTATTAGCACCGCGTTCTAACCAGCTGAGCTAACTGGCCGCCCCAGGGCTTCCATTTCTGAATAGAAAGGCACAGATTTGTGAATAGAAGCCTTTTTGGCCTTCTGCCTTCTTCCAGCTTGGAGCTCAGATACAATGCTTGGATATAACGGCCATCTTATTACCAACAGAATGAAAACTGTAAGATAAGAACAGTGGAGCAGAAGGATAGAAGAAACCTGATTCCTTAATGACATCCTTTAGCAACTATGCTGGTTCCATCCACTTCTGGATTTTGTGGTATATGGGGAAAAAAGCTTTAACGTCTTCACACCAGTACACTGGCTGTCAACTTTAGCTGCCCATTAGAACCACCTGTGGAATGAATATATATATATATATATATATATATATATATATATATATATATATATATATGTCACGGGATATAAAGTACAGCATCAGGAATATAGTGAATGGTATTATAGTAGCTATTTATGGTGTCAGGTGGGTAGTAGACTTGGTGGGGTTATCACTTTGTGAGGGGTATAAATGTCTAATCATTATGTTGTTTTGTACAACTGAAATAAAATAAAAATTTAAAAAAGAATCACCTGTGGAGACTTAAAGTTCCCAGTGCTTAACTCGCTCTGTATACCACCAATTGAATATGAATTTCTGGTGCTGGGACCTAAACTTCAGTAATTGTTAAACCTCCCCAGGTGATTCCGATGTTTAGCCAAGTTTGAGAATCAGTGGTTAATAAACCACTGCCTTTTGTTTTTGTTTTGTCTTTGTTACTCTTACGTGGATGCTATTGTTACAATACATGTGTTGAAAGTATATTTGAACAACGGAAGCATATAAATCTCACTATCTCCAATCAGCTCTGTCTGAATCAGAATCTTAGAGTGCTGTGCCTTTTCTTTCAAATTTTGCTCTCTCTATATACAAAAGTATTAGGTTGGTGCTAAAGTAATTGCAGCTTTTGTAATTATTTTTAACCTTTTAAACTGCAATTACTTTTGCACCAAACTAATATATTAGTTTTCCATTACAAAAATCATTCTAGATGCTTGTAATGCAGCAGGGTCTCTGGTCCCGCTCCCCGCATAAGAACTCAGGATATGGTGAGGCCGAAAAGGAACACCCACGGAGCCATAGATAGGGGAGTCATAGATAGGGGAGTCATACCACTATATTCTCAAAGGTGGCTGGGTTGGAGACACAGGAAGCAGGAGCCGCAATCTGCCGTCAGCTTCTCTGCCAAACCAACCAACCAACCCCACTCGTTAGCCGCAATCTGCTCTTCCTAGTGTAGCCATGGCAGTTATATTAGTGGCTAATGGCTAACCGGTAACAGCTGATGGCCACCCAGCCATGGCCATCTGATTACAGCTGATGCCCATCTAATAACTGGGCCAGCACCTTTCCACGTGAGGCCGTGAGCCTGGAAACTGCTCTCCTGGCTCTGTTCCCACAAGGCTGTTCAAGTGGAGTCTGAGAAATGACACTGCTAGATAGCCCAGAAAAATTAGGACAATGGTGACTTCAATTTTCTATATTCGTAGACCATTACAGAACCTGGGAAATGCCAATATTTTAACATTCAAACCACTTCTGCCAACCTGCCTTTAGAATTTTAAAATAATAGACAATAATACTTAATTGATAGTCTAATCTTATAGTTCAGAAGTTTTAAAAATGGCATAAAACTTTCTGTCTATGCTTAAATATGTAACTATGAGACACAGAAGATGTTGAACATTATGTTGCTGGGCTTCCGTGTAAGGTAACCCTCAATTTTTGTGTAGTCAAATCTTTTTTGGGTTCCTGCTTCAAGTGTCAATTGTTTAAGGGGCGGTTCTTGAAGAAGCATCATCTTTTTGGGCTCATGTTTTTGTTTTAAGTTGCAAATCACTTTGAGATCCAGGAGAGGCTGAAATTGGCACACGTAAACATCACGTAAACATTTTCAGCAGCTCTGCTATTTGACGGCATATCTGTAAAAATGTATATAAAAAATATCTCTGTATCTGAAAAGACCTAGCTCCAGAGTGAGGATTTCTGTAGTAACAAAGTATTAATTTTGTCAATTTACATGTAACTTGTGAAATGTATGCTAATTTCTTTCTCATGGGAACAGCATTGCACAAGTTCTGGAATGAGAAAGCATGGGTTCAAAGTCCAACTCTGCCTCTAATGTCTATGTGACTTGGGGCATATTATTAGCTCTCTAGGCTTCACTTTCCTGATCTATAAAATAGAGATATTATTGTGAAGATTAAGAAGATTAAAGGAGCTAATACATGTAAAACAATTAGAAATGTGTCTATTATACGAAGGTATGATAATTAAGTTCGTGAACTCATCCTAGAAAAAGTGCTACATACCTCATTGCTGAATATCACTATGGTCACCTTTGAACTACTCCCCTTGGGAAGCTATGCACCAACATCAGCACCTAGTCCACCCTTCAAAGCAATTTTGGGACTCTTTTTCTGGAATGGCCATCAGAGCTGTCATCGTATTACCCTTGATGTCCTGAATGTCATCAAAATGTTTTCCTTTCAATATTTCCTTTATCTTCAGGTAAAGAAAGAAGTCATTGGGGGCCAGATCAGGTGAGTAGGGAGGGTGTTCCAATACAGTTATTTGTTTACTGACTAAAAACTCCCTCACAGACAGTGCCGTGGGAGCTGGTGCATTGTCGTGGTGCAAGAACCACAAATTACTGGTGAAAAGTTCAAGTCGTCTAACTTTTTCACACAGCCTTTTTAGCACTTCCAAATACTAAACTTGGTTAACTGTTTGTCCAGTTGGTACAAATCCATAATGAATAATCCCTCTGATATCAAAAAAGGTTAGCAACATCGTTGCAACAAGTTGGAGAACTTAATTGCCAGACCTCGAGTATGAAACGTAATAAATATTAGCTCTTACGATTATCTGTATTATCTGTATTGACTTGGCCACATTATCCTGAATACCTATGCTCAGATCCCATTTTGTGGGATTTGTTTTCCCCAGACGTTCAGGTGACATGGATTTCTTCCTCCTTTCCCCCCATTTTCTATTGAATTCCTTGTTGGGAGTTCCCCACTAACATCTCATTTCCCTCTTATCTTCTCACTCTGCACATTCTTCCTAAGCTCTAGTTATCACCATGTGTTGAATAGTTCCCACATCTGAAGCTCAGTCTAAATCTTTTTAACGTATGCTCCAGACTCCGGTGTCCTTTCAGACATTACCACTTGGATGTTCTATACCATTTTATCCCCTAAATGGTATTCCCTATTGCAGAGAATGGCACCATAATTCACATGCTACATAACACAATTTCTGCATGTAATCCTTGCCTTTTCCCTTTCACGTCTATTAAACAGTCTATCAATTGTGTCTCCAATTCATCCACTTCTTTCCATCCTAGAATTGCTACAATTCCAGTTTAGGCCACTGTTATTTCCTTCAACTATTGCAGTAGCTTCGCATTCTCCAGGCTTCACTCTGTAGCTTTAGAAATATTTGTAAAATATAAAACAGTCTTAAAAACCTTCAATGATTCCCTATTGTCCTCAGGGTAAAATACAAACTCCTGAACAAAGTTTATAAAGTTCTTTCATGACCCGGCCCATATTTATCCTTCCAGCCTCACCCTGTGTCCTTCTCTTCTTCAGATTCTAAGGTCCAGACTTACTGAACGAATCCAGAGTGCTGACGGTCATCTCAGAGCCTTGGCACTTGCTTCTCCTTCTACTAGTTTCCTCTTGCCCCCATGCTTTGCCCTGCCCCGCTTTCTCTGCCTAACTCCTTCTGATCCTTCACATCTCAGCTGAAGTCTCATACCCTCTCAGAAAACAGCTTGACACCCACACTCGGGTTAAGGGTGCTTCTTTGTGTTCTGTAGGACTGATTCTTCTTATCATTGCACTTAATCATTCCATATTGTAATTATGTGTATCAGTTACCGCAGGGAGATGCAGATAAAGCTTGAAAAGATGCAGAAAAACAATCTATACTTACTACTCTATTTGGCATTTCCTCCACATCTTCTGAGAACAGCATACATTTTCTAACTAATTCTCTTGTAGATCTTGGAGGGTTTGGTATGTCTTTGTATGACTTAGATCAAAGGTGAATGCCTGTTCCAAATGGGAGCAATCATGGTATAAAGGCTGTGGTAGGTTAATGGTAAAGCATAATGGATGCTGGTTTCAAATCCCAGCTCTTCCCTTGAATAGTGTGTGAATATCTGTCGTTTTATCTTTTCATCTGTAAATGTGTATAATTATACCTGCCTTATCACAGATGCATCTTGAAGAATGGCAGTGAATTATTGTGAATCTAATCAGGCGGTGTTTACAGAGGAAATTTCATTGTTGAAACAATTCAACACACGTGTTATACAGCTGTTGCTCTGAATGCTTGTTTCTCTGTACACGTTAGTGCACATTGTTAGGCCAACAATATAGCTTCACTCTCCTATCTCAGAAGTGTAGCAACTCTCCAGTGCTATGTCACAATCTTGTTCCAAGGAACCTTGATTGCCTTTCTATTCTGAATCACTCTGGTTCATTAGACTGATAATATCATGCTGATGCTATCTATCATACTTCCTGGTAGCAGGATGTAGAAACTACTCCAGATACATTGGAAAGACAGACGCATGCAGAGGGTGTAAAATAAATTCCACAAAAATTCAGAAGCTTGTCAGCTTGGTAAAAGTTCTAGAGGTCCAGTGATCTGGGGCACATTGAGATACGTCTTCCAAAGTGAAGAAAAAGCTGCTGCATCTGGCCCCTCCCACCATTAAGAAAAAGGTCTAATACCTACTGGACCTCTTCAGGTTTTGGAGGCAACATATAACTCATTTGTACATGCAACTCTCATTCTTTTACTGAGAATCCTGAAAAGCTGTCAGTTTTGGCACCTGATAAGAGCCCAATAAAAGAAGGCTCTGCATCAGGTCCAGGCTGCCATGCAAACCACTGTGCCTCTTGGGCTGTATATGTAGCACATCCAATGCTGCTTGAAGTACTTGTGGCAGATAAGAAGACTTTAGCAGGCTTGTATAGGTGAGTCACAGCCCAGACTCAGGATTTTAGAGCAAAGCTTCACCATCCTCTGAAGACAACTATTCTCTGGAGAAACAGTTTCTAGGTTGTAACGGAACCTTACTGGAGACTGACTGCTTGACTATGAGTTACTTAGTTACCATGCAACCTAAGTTGCCCATGGTGAACTGGATGTTGTCTGACCCTCCAAGCCATAAAATTGGGCTTTCACAGCAGCATTCTCTAATTAAATGAAAGTGATATGAGATCAGGCTCAAGCAAATCCTGAAGGCATAGAATAGTTGCATAAGCAAATCACGCAGATGCCTATGGCCCCATTGCCTTTTCCCTCTCAGCTTGAACCTGTGGCTTCTTGGGGAGTTCCTTACAACAAGTTGGCTGGGGAGGAAAAATTCCAGGCCTGTTTTAAATATGCGTCTATACAATATGCTGGCCCGAAGGAGATGGTTGTGGCATTGCAGTCCCACCATGGGGGGTGGCTTTGAAAACTCAGAATGAAGGAAAATCCTCCCAGTGGGCAGTAGTATGGATTTATATTCACTCAGGGATAGTGGCTAATGGTTTGGCTGGATAATCAAAACTTAGAAGGATCATGATTGGAAAATCAGTGACAAGAAGATCTGAGAAAGAGGTTTGTGGGTAGAACTCTCTGAATATGAACAGTGTTAAAATATTTCATGTCATTGAATGCTCACCAAGCAGAAATCTCATCAGAAGAGGATCTTAATAAGCAGATGGGTGAGATGACTTCTTTGTGGGCATCTGTTAGCCTCTTTCCTCAACCACTCCTGTCTTAGTCCAGTGGAAACCAAACAAAGTGGTCCATGGAGGTTATTCATGGGCTCAGCAAAATGGACTCTAATCACTACTGCTGAGTGTCCCACCTGCCAACAGCAGAGGCCAACAATAAGCATTCAATTTGGAGCACCAGGCAGCCACCTGGTTGAAGGTTGATTACAAAAGATCACTTCCACCATGAAAGGGACAGAACTTTGTTCTCAATGAAATAGACACTTTGGATATAGATTTGCCTTCCCTATTCACAAGGCTTCTACCAAAACCACCCCCTTGAGATTTACAGACTGTGTTATTCACACGGTACTTCAAGGAGCATTGCTCCTAATCAGGCTACTGTGTGAGAGGAAAGGAAGTGAAGGGGATTTTTAAGAAGCAATGTACATGGGGAAGGAGAGAGAGGGAGAGAGGAGAGAGGAAGCACTCTGCTACAGGGACGTTACAGAGACTGGGGAAGGAAAAGAGGGAGAAGGCAAATGGAGGTGTTAGACTAAGATCTGCTAGTGGTCTGCAACATAAATGTCCCTCTCCGTCCTCATGGAATCTGTGAGGACATTACTCAATATTGCTTTAGAGGTGGACTTGTCAAGTGCTGGCCTTGAGGTGGGTCCAGGATGACGGCACGGGGCCAAGCATCACGGTTACAATTAAATGAGACAAGGTAAGTGAAAGCTCTGGCCCAGCACCTGGCCCGTGGAAGTCACTCAGTAACTCTTTCCCTAGGAGCCCATGACCTTGGCTTACCTCCTGTATCTCTCCAACCACAGCACAGGGCTTAACATGCAGACTCCTGAGAATGTCTGCCTCCCTGCCAAGTGGGTTTTCCAAGGGCTCTGCTTGATAGCATGACAAAGCACTGAGCTATGGAGACTTCTGTGCCACTTCACTCTATGCAGAATTCCTGCCTGCCCCATGAGCTAGGAGCACAGCTGATACACACACACTCACAAAAGAAAACACTCTTTAGCCTGGTTGGGAGACTCCTGGGTAAGCACTGATGTAATTTGTTTTCATAAAAACTGTCACAGGTTTCTGAGTTAAGCATTTGCTCAGCTGGCCTTTGCCAAAGACGGTTGCTTTGTGTCATTGCCTGTTGACAATGGTCATAGTCACACATTGTCCCTCAAAACCCAAAACATTCCAGGGTAAAATAATTCCGAGGGCAGGAACTCTGACATGTTCATTGTCCTATGCCTACTGCTTAGCACAGAGCCAAGCACAAAGGACACATGTGGTGAAAGTTAGTGGGATGGAAGAATGAATGTAATGTCCTTCTTTGAGTCCTCTATTTTCAAGCTCTTCTTTATGTCCTTTCTTTGGCATGGGTCCCTGCTCACTGCAGGTGTCTCCTAAGAGCTTGTGTCCCTATGTTTCCTTCTCATCCTGGAAACGGAAGTTCATTTTGAAGGCTGCTCTATTGTTTATCTTGCTTGTAATCCCAAGCTGAACGGGACTGATTTGTTGTATGCTTGGCTGGTCTTCACGCAGCATGTTTTTGTGATACATAACATTTCCTTTCAGACCAAGTGTGGCCTGGTATAGTGGCAAGAACTAGAGCACCCAGTGCTGTTAGGGTTCTAAATTTCAGCTTCCCCACTTTCTAATTATGTAATTCAGGCAAGTTAGAGGAAACTGAACTTCAGTTTCCTCTGTCCATAAAACGGGTCCAACAAGGTGAACCTGACTGAGATTGGACCCACACAGTTTTGGATTTCTTGATAAGCAGAGACTGAAAAAGAGCTGTCATTTAAAATTTGCAAGCAGTTTTATGCCTCCTCAAAGAGGAAATGTCTGGGAAATGCCTCCTAGGGGCAAAGACCTTATCCTGGAATGGAGAGGGTCTGATATTCTGTGGCTCCAAAAAACTGAAATGCTTAGCAAAACTGTGTAAAATATTGTCATTTTGCTAGGCAAAGTTGATCTCTCCAAATGGTTTCCTTTGGAACAGTGTTTATTTCCTAAGTATGCATGTAGACTGCCATCTGTTTGTTTATTTTAGAAAACGGATGAGCCATTTTTTAACTAGTCAATCAGAGAAGTTCAGGAGCCGAGACATTGAAGATGGCTGGAAGACGGCATCACCCTGGTTATAAATTCATGTCAGAGCGAGAATGTGAAAAAGAACCTAACTGGGTTCCTGGGGCTCAGCATAGGCTGGGCCCTTAGCGTCACACACATGGTGTTCTATGGTCACAATCCTGGCTCTAACATCATTTAGAAGTTGGAGTTTTCCCTGAAATGGACTTTGAATTCTCTGGCCTCCTGAAACAAGTTCAATCCTAACGCAAGAAGTAAAGACAAAAGAGACGGGCCTCAGATTGGAGAACTGCCTCCTCTCTCTGGACCTCAAGGCTCTGAGGACTCTATTAGAGAGTATTTGCACTGTGGGAGGCAGGCTGGCCCGGGCCTCAGGGCAGCAGCAGAGAGGAGCATACAAGTTACACCAGGGGCCTAGGAGATTTGAGCAAAAGCATTGCGTTTTAAGTTTCTCTCTGTTGTAATCCTCCTCTCTTCTCTGAAAGTCTGTGCTAACACAATGGGAAAATGGGGGAAGGGGCTGTACAGCTCATGGTGGGCCAGAGCAGAGGGCTTAGGAAAGTCTAGCCCAAGGGAAGCTGATGTTCAGACCCGGAAGTCCCCCCGGCGGAAGGTGCAGCTGGCTGAGGTGGAAAGTATCGTAGAAGTGGGGGGGGCCACGTAGGCGCTCCTCAGGGAAATTTGGTAAAAGCCTGGATTTCTTGAAGACAAGTGGGATGGGGCTCAAGCTACAGTGATTGGGGCATTAAGTGGAAGCGTGAGTTTACAAACTTGTGAAGTCCAACATATTTGAGTGACACCAGGATATTAGTATCTATTTCATTCAGCTGTCAAGGGCTTGTTATTTCAGTTGGGTTTTACTAAGTGAAGCTACTATAATTACTAGTATAAGTAGAACTGATCGATCTCTAAGATGCCTTCTTGCTCAGAAGTTCTGGAAGCACCACTAGAGTCATCCTGGCTCGAGTGTCCATTGTTCCTCCTCACTCACTGTCCTGCACTCGGCTGGCATGGAGTGTGGGGCAATGCTGGAATGTTTCCGAATGTGGAGCCAGGGCAATGCTGTAATGCATTTGGAGTCATTCTTAAGTGGAGAGAAGCTTGTACTTCAGATAGTCACATTCTTGGAAGTTATGGTCCTGAGGTCTCCCTGGTTGCAGGAGGCCAATTCTCATTTATCTTGTGACATGCTGAGGTATTTTTTGAGTATTTTTTAAAAGCAGATGAGACATTACAGAAGGAGCACAAACAAACTCTCAATTTCAAAATAGCAAAACAATATAAATCTTAAAATTTACACATGAGCATGTCAGAGCCTGCTATGGGACAAAGCCAAAAGGCCATGTGGCAGATTGTGTTTTTCCAAAGATGGTCACAACACCATCTCTCCTCCCACATGCTGTTCTTATGATGATGATACTTTGAAATTCCTCTTTTTTTTTTTTTTTTAAAATTTGTATTCGGGAATATTGGGGAAATTAGGGAACAGTGTGTTTTTCCAGGACCTATCAGCTCCAAGTCAAGTTGTTGTTTTCAATCTAGTTGTGGAGGGCACAGCTCGCTGGCCCATGTGGGAATCGGACCGGCAACCTTGGTGTTATGAGCACCACACTCTAACCACTGAGCAAACCAGCCGCCCTGACATTCTTTTTCTTGAGAAATGGGATCCACATTCCATCTCATTGAATCTGGGCAGGCCGTGACTTTGGGGGAAATAAAGCTATATGACTGAGCCTGTCATAGAAAGTGATATAATTTCTGCCTAGTTCTTGTTCGATGCTCACTCGTAGAACATGTATTAGTTATCTATTGCTGTGTAACAAATTGCCCCAAAACTTAGCAGTTCAAAACAATATACATTTTAAAAAATCTACTTCAGTTTTTCTGAGTGAAGAATTTGACCACGGCTTGGCTCGCTCTTCTGCTGCGTGATCTCTCATAAGGCCACAACCAGTTCTTCGAGGATTGCTGGACTAAAGTCCTCAGTTCCTCACTGGCTGTTGGCCAGGGTAACCCTCAGTTTTTTGCCATGTGGGCCTCTCCAACTTGGCAGCTTGCTTTATCATAGCCAGCAAGAGAGAGAGGAGAGTCTGGCAATAAGACTTAAGTCACAATTTTTTGTAACTTCATCCTGAAAGAAATATTCCCTCAATGTTACCATATTTTGTTGGTCAGAAGCAACTTACTCAAGGGGACGGGATTACACAAGCCTGCAAATACCAGGAGTTAGGGGATATTGGGGGCCATTTTAGAGGCCTCTTACTACAGAACCTAACCACCATGGTATGAGAAAGCCCAGATGGGGAGGCTACATGTAGATGTTCCAACATTAATTAAGCACATGAGAGAAAGAGCCATAGATAATTCCAGGACCCAGTCATTGAGTAACACCCAGCCTTTTAAACTTCCAATCTGAGGCTCCAGACATTGTGAAGGAGATACAAACTGTCCTTGCTATGACCTTTCCAAATTCCTGAGCCATGTAAACCTTGAGAATAATGAACTGGCTGTTGTTTTACACTACTCGAGAGTAACTAGAACAAGCCGCGTATCTTAAAGCTTAATTGCTCACCTGGTTTGACCATATAAAATGCCCATTCCACATTTTTTTTTGTAGCTAGATTGATATCACATTTCAGCCCAAAGTTTGCAACCTAAGAATACTCTAAGAGTCCATGCAGATTCGAGAAACTTTGAAACTTTCTGATTGCGATAGGCACTACTTACCTTTTGGCTCAGCTGAAAAAAAAATAGCACTCCACTTTGGGTGTCTTCCCTGTCGCAGCAGATTGTAAAATGCTTTCGCAAGGGGCACATGACAACTCAAATTTTCTCAGGTTCAGTTCTGGATTCGGCTGAGCTTTCATGGCCATGGGCACACTTCGAATCAGACAGGATGTTCTAAACTTTCTTATCAATCCATACTGAATAGGACAATTATAGTGCTTGGTCTGGGATGAGCTATGTATCAGAATAATTCTGCATACTTTTTGTTTGTACATGTGTATTAAGGTGGAAAATTTTTGAATTACCTTAATGTTTAGAACTAGAATTCCTCTATGGGAAGGAAGTACCTTTTTTTGAAGAAAGAGTTTGGTGAAGAAGCAGTAGGGGGTGCATGAATATGCCCCCTCCAGCCTCTTTGCATGAGATCAAGAAAGGACTTTGTTTCTGACTTTGGAGAGATGGCAGGGACAGGAAAGAACTGAGGACAGAGAAGGGAGAAGGAAGACAGAGGAACCAGGAATATGTGAGGGTGGTTACAGTGAGGGAAGGTGCAATGTTGGGACCAATAAAGGAAACCATCCTACAGGGGTGGCTGACAAGGGCTGAGGAGGGCAGGAATGTACAGTGAAGATTTCCAGGTTGTCTATTGTACAGTGGTGGGACTCCATCCCTGTGACCCCCAACATTGTCATCAAAGTCTACTAATCTCATCTATGGTGTATCTAGTTTTTTTTTTTTTCCCATGAAAGGGCTAAATTTTGTGCCTAGATTGATATGGTGCTGAACAAAGACTGTACTCAAAGAATAATACCACTGAGAGAGCAGGACATGAGAATACACGTGTGCTGGGCGTTTACAGAAATCCTAGAGAAAGCTTTGGAATTCCACAGGTCGTGGTGATGTATATTTTGAGCAAATGTTGTCTAACCCTTGTGATGCAGGGAGGTCCCAGATAACATCTGGGTCACCTGAGCATCTACATATATCAGTCCCAGTCTGGATCCTGTTTGTATGTCCTTCCTCAGTTTTCTACGTTTTCTTTTCCCTTGGCCTATATATGTGACTCCCTGAGCTGCACTTACAGGCCCAGCCCTGCTCCGGGTCCCTGGGGCATTTTGGAGATGCAAGAGGCATTTAACTAGATCCAATCTGATGATGTAGGGCCACATAAAATCAACTTTGCTGCTCGTACTTTCCTGACTTCACACACCTGTCCTACAAACTGGAATCTACTTGTATCTTCTTAAATTCTGGGGTTTTCTCTCTTTGCCCGCCCTTGGGGAGGGGAGGCCTTGGGATCTGTAATTGGATTTCTGCTTTGGAATCTATTCCTAAATTTCTTTTCTGGTATTCCACCTACTTGTTTCCTCTTAGGACTGAGGAACCTTGAGTTCTGGGCCTAAATCTGATACAAAATTGTTATTTGACTTTTTCAAAATCACTTTTTCTCTCTGGCCCTTGGATTCCTCATCTGTAAAACATTGTAGTAGGGGAGGTGATTATTAACTAAACAGGTTTGGACATGCATTGTATAGGTTCCTCAGCAACATGGACTGATGGGATGGGTCCTGGGATTCAATTGATCCTGGAAAAGTCTATAAAGTTGTGGTGAATTCTAGCTAGGTTTGTGATTTCAGGGCTCTGTCAAGTGTTAGGGTGCAGCCATGGAGAGTAACATAGAGACAGGCACAGAATCTTGGTTTTCAATGCTCAGGCCATTAAACAAGCAAACTCAATCAGTGGCTGGGAGCTGTGGAGCAAGGTCTGATCCCTGTGGGAGGATGCGGGCCAAGGTAGACAGGGACTCAGAACCACAACCAGATCTCAAGCCAAGAAGACTTGAGTTCAGGGCAAGAATCAGTTTTCAGGGGGCAATGGAAAGACAGCTGGGGAAACTGATGCTGAAAGTTAGGTATATGGACTGAATCCATATAGCTAGCAGGTTGTGACTGGGAGACCATGGTGGTTATTTCTAGCTTACCAGTTTTTTTTGGATAAAAATAATAAGATTATTTTTGGGCAATGTTATTAGCTAATGCAATTGAAATTGCTTAGGTCCTCCCTTTCTACTCAAGTTGCACTAGAATGGGTCTAAAGCTGCCTATGGAGGAAGATGGATTGCTGATACTACATCTCTCCAGGCAAAAGATTCTAGGATTCCTTGAGTAGTCTCAGACATGTCAGGAGTCAGTGAGGACAATTCATAGTACCTTTCATGCTCGCAGGGAGTATAGGCCAGTGCACACCTGGATTGTGCCCTTTTATATCATGTGTGTTGGGTCAGTCCTTGAGCAGATCACCACCCATACTTGTGGAGTTCACTCCAGTGTGGAGAGAAATCACAGTGTCTGACATATAGCAGGTCCTCAATAAGTCTTGGTTAAATAAATGAAACATGAAAGTTGAATAAAATGAACAAGAAAGACTGATGGCTGAGAGAAAGGATAGAACAGCAACGATCCTGGGAAATAGTCCTATTTCCCTCATGTGATCCTTACCATCAACAACTGAGCCATAACCTTTCCCCTGTAATAAGAAAAATAATTTTCAAAACACATTTTCAGATTATCAATTGCCAGAGCTAGGGAGATGTTCCTACCCTTGACCCAATAATCCCACTCTTGGGATTCTATCATAAGGAAATAATTCAACAAAAACAGAAAACTAAATACACAAAGGTATTTATGACAGCATCATCTGAGGCAGCAGAAAAATGGAAACAGCCAACGTGTCCAATAATGGGGCAGGCTGAGTAAATTTTGGTATCTCAGTGGAATATTCTGAAACCATTAAAAAGATCACTATGAAGATTATGTACCAAGTATGAAACAATATAAATAATTTCATAAAAAAGAAGTACACAAAATTCCTCATACATTATTAGTGCAAATGTGTTGGGTACTCTTCTTTGTCTCAATGAATTAATTTTGTCCAAGTTCCTATTGCTGTGGATAAATTCCAAAAGGAATGTGAAGATTACTTCAGAATATCTAATGTTCCCTACGCTTGCTCTGATTTAAAAAATGATACATATAGGAATTCTGGGAAGATGACAGGTGTGGGGTAATGTATGTTTTTGAATCTCCTTGAATCACCATATAAAAAAATAGACCAAGCAACTAGTTAACAAAATTAAAGACCTAAAGACAGCATTTACACTAAAGCTAGGCGACAAAATACAAACACCAACAACCATGATATATTATGGGCATCTGTGTGGGAGGAAGCAAAGGGAAGCAGCAGGGAGTCTGATGGACCTGATATTAGACATAATGGAATTTGGGAGCAGCAGCTAAAACTGGAAGGAGTTTGCCCACCTTAATAATGGATGAGAACAAAGGGCTTGTGGTAAGGCCTAAAAGAACTAGGGCACTCTAGCCTCTTTGAACATGAACTCCTGAAACTGGGTGTTATTTAAAGACAGGGCCCCACACTAAGGGAAACTTCTAGGAGAGGAATAAAAATTGATAAGATAGAGACAAAACAAAACAAAACAAAACAATAACAAAAACTGAAAAAAGAGGCCGGCCTGGTGGTTTAGGCGGTTGGAGCTCAGTGCTCCTAACTCCAAAGGCTGCTGGTTCGATTCCCACATGGGCCAGTGGGCTCTCAACCACAAGATTGCTGCTTCAACTCCTCAAGTCCCGCAAGGGATGGTGGGCTGCGCCCCCTGCAACGGCAACTGGACCTGGAGCTGAGCTGCGCCCTCCACAACTAAGACTGAAAGGACAACAACTTGAAGCTGAATGGCACCCTCCACATCTAAGATTGAAAAGACAGCAACTTGACTTGGAAGAAAGCCCTAGAAGTACACACTGTTCCCCAATAAAATTAAAAAAAAAAAATTCTGGTCAAGATGGAATTCTTTAAAGAAAAAAAAACTGAAAAAAGGGAAGGTTCAGATACAAATTGGGAGGGAGAAAACAAAAAGAAAATTTCATTAAAAAAACTTTAAAAAAATAAACTTTTAATTTTAGAATGCAGACTGGCACCTTTTGACATTAGATGAATACAACAGAAGGGGGAGTTTGGTGAAGTAAAAAAAGCTATTTGAACAAAATTCAGGAAAACTAAACACATATCAACATAAGCAAGGTAAAAATTTCTATGAGGAAAAGGAATAAGCAGCATTCTAATATACCTCAAGGCAATGAAAGCATGCCAGAGAGTCACGCTCAAAAAGGAGATGAAAATATAACATTCTATTTCAAAACAAGAGATTAAAGAATGACATAAATAAGAAGTTGAAAAACTTAGAAATGAGACAACAGAACTAAAGAATTAGAATAACAGAAAAAATTATTTTAGAAATGAAGACTCAATTAGAAGAAAATGAAAGTAGAAAACAAACAAACAAAAAATAATGCCTTAAGATAAATAAGAGCAAAGGGGAGTTAAAAATAGCCTTTTCATTTGGGAATAATTTTAGATTTACAGAAAAGTTATAAAGGTAGAACAGAGAATTCTTGTATGCTCTTCACCCAGCTTACCCTAATGCTAATATGACTGTAGCACATTTGTGAAAACTAAGAAACTAACATTGATACAATATTATGAACAAAACTACAGACTTTATTCAGATTTCACCAGTTTTTTCACACTAATGTCCTCTTTTCTGTTTCAGGATCCAAAATTACTTACTTTGGAAGACAATGTACAGACACTTAACAACATAATATTTGCAATGCCCAGCATCCAAAAAATTGCTAGTTATGAGAAAAAGCAAGAAAGTGTGACATATAAATAGGAAAAGAATCAGTCAGTAGAAACAAATTGTAGATGTTAAATAATGGAATTTGTAGAAAAGAACTTTAAAAGTTATTATAAATATGTTCAAGTATTTAAAGAGTAATATAAACATAATGAGAAAGGAAGTGATAGGTATGAAAAAGAATAAAATGGAGGGTGGCCAGTTAGCTCAGTTGATTAGAGCGTGGTGATAATAACACCAAGGTTGCTGGTTTGGTGGCGTGGGCCACTGTGATTTGCAACTTCCTTAAAAAAAAAAAAAAAAAAGAATAAACTGGAAATTTCAGAGATGAAAAATATAATACATAAAATGAAAAATTTATTAGATGGGTTTAAGAGATTGGACATTGCAGAAAAGATCAGTAAGCTTGTACACAGAACAATAGAAACTACCCAAATTGTAATATAGAGGAGAAAATAAAAATACTAAAAAAGATGATCAGAGTTTCTATAACATACGGGACAGTAACAAGTGCTATAATATGTAAGTGTAGATGGGAGGGGGGGCAAAGAAATCATGGCAGAAAAACTTTACATTTAATTAAAACTAAAAATCCACAGACCTAAGAAGTGCAACAAATCCCAGGTAGGAAAAATATAAAGTAAACCACACAAGGCACAACATAATTAAATTGTTGAAAGCCAATGACAAGAAAAAAATTATATTCAGCAGAGAAACTCAGAAAGAGATACATCACATACAGGGGGATAAAGACAAGAATGATTGCAAACAGCCATTGTTTCTAACAATATGTTTAAAGTACTGAAACAAAAATCTGTCAACCCAGGATTCTCTATCCAGGAAAAAATAGCCTTTAAAAATGAAAGTAAAATAAAAGACTTTTTCAGACGAATAAAAGCTGAGACAATTTGTGGCTATCACCTGCACTACAGAAATGTTAAAGGAAGTTCTTAAGGCTAAAGAAATATGATACCACATGGAAACTTGGAACTACACAAAGGAAAGCACAGTGGAGGAAATGGTAAACATATGAGTATTTAGAAAAGAATTTTTCCTCAGTTTAACATTTTATTAAAAGATAATTCATTGCTTAAAAATAATAATGTTTCATGGTGCTTATAACATACATAGAAGTAAAATGTATGACCACAATAGCACAAGAAATAAGATAGGGAAATAGAAGAATATTATTATAAAATCTATGTTATACATGAAATGGTTATTATATGGAGGTAGGCTGTGGTAGAATAAATATGTATATACAAAATATGAAGCAACCACTAAAAACAAAGCAAAATAAAAGGCCAGGCGATCCAAGATGGCTGAGTAGATAAACACTGTGCTTGCCTCATCCCATGACCACATCAAAATCACAACTAATGATAGAACAATCAACCTGGAGAACCACTTGAAGTCTAGCTAAACAGAAGTTTTATAACTAAAGATATAAAGAAGAAGGCATGTTGAGACTGGTAGGATGGGGGGAAATGAGAAATCAGTTGGTCCCACACCGACATGTGGTAGTTGAAAATCGAGAGAGATATCGCAGCCACAGAGGTTCCCCACGAAGGAGGTAGGGATCCCAGCCCCTCACACCAGGCTCCTCAGCCCAGAGTACTGGTGCTGGGAAGAGGAGCCCCCCACAACTTCTGGCTGTGAAAAACAGTAGGGATTCTGACCATTTGGGCGGGATGGAAGGTTGCAGGAAAACCAGACATCCTCTTAAACAGTTCACGCAGGCACTCACCTTGGGATCTGGCAGAGGGATGACTCGGGCAGCCTCTGAGATATATGGGGAGAGACTCAGTTGTGTAACTTTGGGGCAAGGACTGGAGGAACAGTCCCCATTTTCCCTGTGTGGGGCCCTTCTCCTCTGCAACAATCAGGCAGGTGCCATCTTTCCTGTGTTGAGCCCTTCCCCACAGGCCAAATCTGAATCTGATTGGCTCAGTGAGCTTTGCTGTTCTACCCTGCTGACACACTGAGACTCAGCCTCACCCAACTTGTGTACTGCAGGAGCTTTATCAACAGCTGAACCTTACAGGAGCCCACAGGTGGCAGCAGGCCTCAAAGTGTCCTGGCTTTTTGTACAACTACCCCAGACCTGGTAGTGGTAGCAGCTGTCCTCAGTTCTCAGTGTGGCCTCTCCCACATGCCTCCAGGTACAGCACAGGCAGCATCCAGCCATGAATCACTTTGTAGTTCCTACCAGCTACTCCCTGGTCAGTCACAGGCAGTGGCTAACATTGGCCTGCATTAGAACCCTTCCCAAGAGACCCCAGAACCAACATACTTGAAGGTTGGCTTCAGACCATAGCAGAGCACCACCCAATTAGCCCCACAAGCAATACACACAGAGGGTGATCTCAACAGCCACCAGAGTCTGCTGGGGGGAATCTTGCTCCATGGGGTAATCTTGCTACTACACAGAAGCCCATAAGCTGTGGACATGGCCAAACCCCACAGCTAGTCAACATGCGTGTCAATAACACCCACTGACATGCCAATAGCAATCAAGGCTCAATAATAACAGGGGGCACACACAGCCCACACAAAGGACACTCCTGGAGCACCCAGCTCAGGAGACCAGGAAGAGTGCTACAGAATCCCTGTTACATAAGGCCACCAGGCAAGCCTGGGAGACATAGCAGCCCTATCTAATACATAGAAACAAACACAGAGAGGCGGCAAAAATGAGGAAACAAAGAAATACATTCCAAATGAAAGAATAGGAGAAAACTCCAGAAAAAGAACTAAATAAAATAGAGGCAAGCAACCTACCAGAGACAGAGTTCAAAAAAATGGTGATAAGGATGCTCAAGAAACTTAGTGAGAAATTCAACAAAGGGATAGCAAGCATAAAAAGGGATAGCAAGCATAAAAAAGGATATAGAAACCATAAAAAGAAAAAAAAAGTCATAATTGAAGAATACAGTAACCGAAACGAAGAATGCACTAGAAGGAGTCACCAGCTGACTAGATGAATCAGAGGATTGAATCAGCAATTTGGAAGGCAAGGTAGCAGAAAACACCCAATCAGAACAGCAAAAAGAAAAGAAAAAAAAAATGAGGGTAGTGTAAGAGATCTCTGGGACAACATCAAGCATAACAAGATTCACATCATAGGGGTACCAGAAGGAGAAGAGAGAAAGCAAGAGATTGAGAACTATTTGAAAAAATAATGACTGAAAACTTTCCTAATCTGGTGAAAGAAATAGACATATAAGTTCGGGAAGTGCAGAGAGTCCCAAACAAGATGAACCCAAACAGGCCCACACCAAAACACATTATAATTAGAATGACAAAGGTTAAAGACAAAGAGAGAATCCTAAAAGCAGCAAGAGAAAGGCAACTAGTAACTTATAAGGGAGCTCCCATAAGATTGTCAGCTGATATCTCATCAGAAACTTCACAGGCCAAAAAGTATTGGCACAAAACATTCAATATGATGAAAACCAGTGACTTACAACCAAGACTCCTCTATTCAGCAAGGCTATCATTTAAAATTGAAGAACAGATAAAGAGCTTCTCAGACAAGAAAAAGCTAAAGGAGTTCATCCCAGTTCGTCAAACCAGTACTGCAAAGAATGTTAAAGGGACTTCTTTAAGATGGAAAAAAAAGATCAAAATTATGAATAACAAAATGGCAATAGTTACATATCTATCAACAATTACTTTCAACGTAAATGAATTAAATGCTCCGCTCAAAAGACATAGAAAGGCTGAATGGATAATAAACAAAACCCTTACATATGCTGCCTACAAAAGAATTACTTCAGATTGAAAGACAAACACAGATGGAAAGTAAAGGGATGGAAAAAGAAATTTCATGAAAATGAACAAACAAACAAAAAAACAACAAAAAAAGCTGGGGTAGCAATAGTTATACCAGACAAAATAGACATTAAAACAAAGGATATAACAAGAGACAAAGAAGGACCCAGTAATACACTTCTGGGTGTTTATCTGAAGAAACCCAAAATGTTACTTTGAGAGGACATGTACATCCATATGTTCATTGCAGCATTATCTACAATGGCCAAGATGTGGAGGCAGACTGGGTGTCTATTGATGGACAGAGGAGGTGGTCATATAAACAATGAAATATTGTTCTGCCATGGAAAGGAATGGGTTCTTGCCATCTGCAGCAGCATGGATGGACCTGGAGGGTATTGTGCTGAGTGTAATGTCAGACAGAGAAAGACAGATGCAATGAGATTTCACTTATATGTGGAATCTAAAGAAAAAATAAACAAACAAAACAGAAACAAACTCATAGATACAGAAAACATTTTGATGGCTGCCAGATTTGGGGGCATGGGGTGTGGGTGAAAAAAGAGGAAGGGATTAAGGTACAAATTGGTTGTTACTAAGTAGTTGTGGGAGTGTAGGGTATAGCATAAGGAATATAGTCATTGATTTTGTAATAACTATGTATGGTGTCAGATGGGTACTAACTTTTTGGGGATGATAGATGGGAGGGGGTTGGGGGGGCAGGGTGAAAAAGGTAAAGGGATTAAGAAGTACAAATTGGTAGTTACAAAATAGCCATAGGGATGTAAAGCATAGGGAATATAGTCAATAATACGATAATAACTACGTACTTGTATAGTTCTAGGTGGTTACTAGATTAGTCAGGGGGATAACTTCTTAAATTACATAAATGCCTAACCATATGCTGTACACCTGAAATTAATATAAAATACTAAATGTCAACTATAAGTGAAAAATTTTAAAAGGGAGAAAAGATGAAGGGCAATTAGTGGTCCAAATTTCCAGGTATAAAACAAATAAGTCATAGGGATGTAATGTACAGCATAGTCAATAATAATTGTGACAGCATGGTGTGGTGTCAGATGGTTGCTGGACTTATCATGGTGATCACTTCTTTAGATATGTAAATGTTCAATAACTATTGTGTACACCTGAAATTAATATAATATTGCATGCTAATTATATATATATATATATATTTAATTAATTTATTTTTTAAATTTATTGGGGTGACAATTGTTAGTAAAATTACATAGATTTCAGGTGTACAATTCTGTATCACATCATCTATAAATTACATTGTGTGTTCATCACCCAGAGTCAGTTCTCCTTCCATCACCATATATTTGATCCCCTTATCCTCATCTCCCACCCCCCAACCCCCTTACCCTCTGGTAACCACTAAATTACATTCCCCAGATTAATTTTCAAAACCTCGTGGCCATCTTGTGGTTACTGATTGTTTTCTAATCCCCTCACCTTCCCCCTTCCCCCACCCCCGCCGCCCATCTAGCTACCCTCAATTTTTCCTCTTTGTCTCCAAAACTGTTTTTGATTAGTTCATTCACTTATTCTTTTCTTTAGATTCCACATATAAGTGAGATCATATGGTACTTATCTTTCTCAGTCTGACTTATTTCACTTAACATAATGTTCTCTAGGTCCATCCATGTTGTTGCAAATGGTAAGATTTCTTTCTTCTTTATGGCTGCATAATACTCCATTATATAAATGTACCACAGTTTGTTAATCCAGTCATCTACCGACGGGCATTTCGGTTGTTTCCATGTCTTGGCTATTGTGTATAGTGCTGCAATAAACATAGGAGTGCATCAAGATTTTTGAATTGGAGTTTTGGATTTCTCCGGATAGATACCTAGGAGTGGAATTACTGGATAATAGGGTAGTTCCATTTTCAGATTTTTGAGATACCTCCATACTGTTTTCCATAGTGGCTGCACCAATCTGCAATCCCACCAACAGTGCACAAGCGTTCCCTTTTCTCCACATCCACGCCAGCACTTGTTGTTTGTTGATTTATTAATGATAGCCATTTTGACTGGGGTGAGGTGGTATCTCATTGTGGTTTTTATTTGCATTTCTCTGATTGTTAGTGGGGTTGAGTATTTCTTCATATGTCTGCTTGCCATCTGTATGTCCTTTTTAGAAAAATGTCTCTTCAAGTCCTCTGCCCATTTTTTAATTGGGTCGTTTGTTTTTTTGGAGTTGAGTTGAGTGAGTTTTTTATAGATTTGTGATATTAATCCCTTATCAGATATATCATTGGCAAATATCTTTTCCCATTCAGTAGGATCCCTTTTTGTTTTATTGATGGTTTCCTTTGCTGTGAAAAAACTTTTTAGTTTGATATAATCCCACATGTTTATTTTTTCTCTTACTTCCCTCGTGCGAGGGGATATATCAGTAAAAATCTTACTCCGGGTAATGTCTGTGAAGTTTCTTCCTATATTTTCTTCTAGGTATTTTATGGTTTCAGATCTTACATTTAAGTCTTTAAGCCATTTTGAATTTATTTTTGTATATGGTGTAAGGAGGTGGTCCAGCTTCATTTTTTTGCACGTGTCTGTCCAGGTTTCCCAGCACCATTTATTGAATAGACTGTCTTTACCCCATCGTACATTCTTGCTTCCATTGTCGTAGATTAAATGGCCATATAGGCATGGATTTATTTCTGGACTCTCTATTCTGTTCCATTGATCTATGTGTCTGTTTTTATGCCAGTACCATGCTGTTTTGATTACTGTAGCCTTGTAATATAATTTGAAGTCAGGTATTGTTATACCTCCCACTTTGTTCTTATTTCTCAAGATTGCTGAGGCTATATGGGGTCTTTTATGGTCCCATATAAATTTTAGGATTATATGTTCTATTTCTGTGAAAAACGTCATTGGTAGTTTGATAGGAATTGCGTTGAATATGTATATTGCCTTAGGCAGTATGGACATTTTAACTATATTAATTCTTCCTATCCATGAACATGATATGTGTTTCCATCTATTTATATCTTCCTTCATTCCTTTCTTCAGTGTCTTATAATTTTCTGAGTACAGATCTTTTACTTCTTTGGTTAAATTTATTCCCAGGTATTTTATAGTCTTTGGAGCAATTGTAAATGGGATTGTTTTTTTAATTTCTCCTTCTGATGTTTTATTATTGGTATATACAAATGCAACTGATTTCTGAATATTAATTTTGTATCCTGCTACTTTACTAAATTCATCTATCAGCTCTAATAGCTTCTTGGTGAAGTCTTTAGGGTTCTCTATAATATAGTATCATATCATCTGCATATAATGATAATTTTACTTCCTCCTTACCAATTTGGATGCCTTTTATTTCTTTTTCTTGTCTGATTGCTGTGGCTAGAACTTCCAGCACTATGTTGAATAGAAGCGGAGATAGTGGGCAAACTTGCCTTGTTCCTGATCTTAAGGGGAATGGTTTTAGCTTTTCCCCATTGAGTATGATGTTAGCTGTGGGTTTGTCATATATGGCCTTTATTATGTTGAGATATGATCCCTCTATTCCCACTTTTTTAAGGGTTTTTATCATAAATGGCTGTTGGATTTTATCAAATGCTTTTTCTGCATCTATTGATATGATCATGTGATTTTTATTTTTCATTTTGTTAATGTGGTGTATCACATTAATTGATTTGCGGATGTTGAACCACCCTTGCATACCAGGGATGAATCCCACTTGATCATGGTGTATGATCTTTTTAATGTATTGCTGAATTCTGTTCGCTAATATTTTGTTGAGGATTTTTGCATCTATGTTCATTAGAGATATCGGCCTGTAGTTTTCTTTTTTTGTGGTGTCTTTGTCTGATTTTGGGATCAGGGTGATAGTGGCTTCATAAAAAGTGTTTGGGAGTCTTCCCTCCTTCTGGATTTTTTTGGAAGAGCTTGAGGAGAATAGGTGATAATTCTTTTTTGAACGTTTTGTAAAATTCACCTGTAAAGCCATCTGGTCCAGGGCTTTTGTTTGTTGGGAGATTGTTGATTACTGATTCAATTTCCCTGGTGGTAATCAGACTATTCAGGTTTTCTGTTTCTTCTTGAGTTAGCCTTGGAAGTTTGTACGCCTCTAGAAAATTGTCCATTTCTTCCAGATTGTCAAATTTGTTGGCATATAGTTGCTCATAGTAATTTCTTAAAACTTTTTGTATTTCTGCGGTGTCCGTTGTCACTTCTCCTCTTTCATTTCTGATTTTATTAATTTGGGTCCTCTCTCTCTTTTTTTAAATGAGGCTGGCTAAAGGTTTGTCAATTTTGTTTATCTTCTCTAAGAACCAACTCTTGGATTCATTGATCTTTTGTATTGTTTTTCTGGTTTCTATTTCATTTATTTCTGCTCTGATCTTTATTATCTCCTTCCTTGTGCTCCCTTTGGGCTTATTTTGCTTTTCTTTTTCCAGATCCCTTAAGTGTGAAGATAAACTGTTGATTAGTGATGTTTCCTGTTTCTTTAGGTAGGCCTGCAAAGCTATGAATGTCCCTCTTAGGACTGCTTTCGCGGCATCCCATAGATTTTGGGTCGTCGTGTTTTCATTTTCATTTGTCTCGAGATATCTTTTGATTTCTTCCTTGATCTCCTGCTTGACCCATTCATTATTTAGTAATAAGTTATTCAGCCTTATTCACCAATTCAGCCATGAATTGGTGTGTCTTCCAGTTTTTTTCCTGTAGTTCATTTCTAATTTCATAGCACTATGATCAGAGAAGACAGTTGGTATGATTTCAATTTTCTTAAATTTATCAAGACTTATTTTGTGGCCTAACATATGGTCTATCTTGGAAAATGTTCCATGTGCGCTTGAGAAAAACGTGTATTTTGCAGCATTGGGGTGAAATGTTCTGAAAATATCGATTAAATCCAAGTGGTCCAATGTATCATTTAAGGCTGTTGTTTCCATATTGATTTTCTGTCTGGAAGACCTGTCCTTTGTTGTCAGAGGTGTGTTGAAGTCCCCTACTATGATAGTGTTACTGTTGGTCTCTGTCTTTATGTCAGTTAGTACCTGTTTTATATATTTAGGTGCTCCTATGTTGGGTGCATAGATGTTTACTAGGGTTATGTCCTCTTGTCGGATCGATCCCTTTATTATTATATAGTGCCCATCTTTATCTTTTAATATGTTCTTCATTTTAAAGTCTATTTTGTCAGATATAAGTATTGCAACTCCAGCTTTTTTCTCATTTCCATTTGCATGAAATATCTTACTCCAACCCTTCACTTTCAGCCTGTGTGTGTCTTTTGTTCTGAGGTGAGTCTCTTGTATACAGCATATACAAGGGTCTTGCTTTCTTATCCAGTCAGCCACCCTATGTCTCTTGATTGGAGCATTTAATCCATTTACATTTAAAGTGATTATTGATAGGTACATAGTTATTGCCATTTTTAAATTTATAGTTAGGTTGTTTTGATCTTTCTTCTATTTACAGAAGTCCTTTTAGTATTTCTTGCAATGCTGGCTTGGTGGTAATAAATTCCTTCAGCTTATTTTTTTCTGGAAAGCTCTTTATCTCTCCATCAACGCTAATTATATTTTTAATAAAAATCTTTTTAAAAAGGCAAGAAAGTGCCTCCAAATCAGTGTAGCCATAATACTCCAAATAAGTGGAGATAAAATGGAATACTGAAAAAGTAATCAAGTAATCCAAAAAAAGTCAGGAAAAGAAGAAAAAGGAGCAACAAAGAACAAATGCAACAAGTAGAATACAAATAGCAAGATGATAAATTTAAATCCAGGTATATAGACAGTTATATTAAGCATAAATGGTCCAGACATTCCAGTTAGGAACAGAGACCCAAGTTTGTGTTGCCTACAAGAAACCCATTTTAAGTATAAAGTCATAGATGGATTAAAATTAAAAGGATAGAAAAAGATACACATTGCAAACACATAAGAGAACTGGAGTGGCTATATTAATATCAAACAAAGTAAACTTCAGGACAAGAAATATTACCAAGGATAATGATGGACATTTCCTAATGACAAAAGAGTTAATTCATCAAGAAAATACAATTCTAAATGTATCTACATCCAATAACAGAGCTTCAAACCATATGAAGCAAAAACTGACAACAGTGAAAGGGAAAATATACAAATCCACAATTACAGTTGGAGATATCGACATTCCATTCTCATTAATTGATAGAATAGACATAATCGGTTTGAATAAAGACTTGAACACTATCTACCGACTTGACCTAATTGACATTTACAGAACATTAATACCCAACACCAACAGAATACACTTTTCAAGTGCATGTGGAACATTCACCAAGATAGAACACATTATGGGTCAAAAGATAAGTCAATAAATTTAAAAGAACTGTGATCACATAGAGTATGATCTCTAAAAATGAATTAAATTAGGAATCAATAACAAAAAGATAACTGGAAAGTACACAAATATTTGGAAATTAAACAGCACTCTTCTACAAAACCCAAAGGTAAAAGAAGTGAAATTATTAGATATTTTGAATTAAATAATAATTAAAATACAATAAATTGAAATCGGTGGTATGCAGCTAAAGCAGTGCTTTCCAATAAATTTTAGCTTTAAATGTCTATATGAGAAAATAAAGGTCTAAAAATCAATGATCTAAGCTTCCACCATAAAAAGAAAAACTAGAAAAATAAAGCAAGTTGAACACAAAATAAGTAGATGGGAGGAAATAATTACGAGAACAGTGAAAATCAATGAAATAGAACACACAAAAAACAATAAAATAGAACATATAATGTCAATAAAACTGGAAGCTTATTCTTTGAAAATATCAATAAAATTGATAAACCTCTAACCAGACTAATGAGAGAGAGAGAGAGAGAGAGAGAGAGAGAGAGAGAGAGAGAGAGAGAGAGAGAAATTGTCAGCATTAGGAATAAAATTCCATAGGTATTTAAAAAATAATAAGGATATATTATGAACAACTTTGTGCTTAATGAGTGAATTATACCGTATGTCTATTAGGTTGGTGCAAAAGTAACTGCGATTTAAAAGGTTAAAAATAATTGCAAAAACTGCAATTACATTTGCACCAATCTAATAGAATGAAATAAAACCAGTTCTATAGAAACTCAATGAAAAAATAGAGGAGGAATACCATCCAACTCATTTTAGGAGGTCAGCATTATCCTGACACCAACACCAGATAAAGATATTACGAGAAAGTTAAAGACCAATATCTGTCACTCACAGAAATAAAAAATTCTTAATATTCCAGTAAATTAAAGTATGTGAAAAAGATAGTATACATGACCAAGTGAAGTTTATCCCAGGAATGGGTGGTTGACTAAAGATTTTAAACAGCTAATTCATCAATATCTGAAGATCAGTTGACTATTTATACATATTTTACCTAGTTTGTGTATAGTTTTACTTTGCACATTTAAAATATAAAATAATCTGGAATTTATTTGGGTGTAAGGTACTAGGTGAGAATATGACATTTTTGCCAAAGAGTTCTTTTACCCAACATCATTTGTTGGATTAATTGACATTTCCCAATTAATTTCTGACGTTTCCTTTATCATATCTTAAGTTAATTTGCATGTTTGTCTGTAGTTTTGTCAATATTATAGTTTTATAATGTTTAATAATAGTAATTTAAAATATGTTTTATATTTGGCAAAACCAAGGATTTCCAGTACTCTACTTGTAAACAGTTTTTTCTAGCTCTTCTTTCTTAAATGTATTAGCTAACAGGTAATATACTTAGTTGGCTTAAAACTCAAATCACAGAAAAGGGTATACAGATGTAATAAATATTACTAGTGTCTTGTGTATTAATCCATAGATACTTTGTGCATAAACTAGCAAATATAGTTTTTCTTGTTTAAAATAATTAAATATCTACCTATCTATCATACATACGGTAGCAAACTATGCAGTCTTATGGACTCTGCTTTTTCACTTAACATTATATTTTGGAGTTCATTCCATTTCAGTACATAAAAAGCTTCCTCATTTTTTTTAAGCTTTTGATACCACCCTTTTTTTAAAAAATTTTTTATTGGGGAATGTTGGGGAACAGTGTGTATCTCCAGGGCCCATCAGCTCCAAGTCTTGTCCTTCAATCTAGTTGTGGAGGGCACAGCTGAGCTCCAAGTCCAATTGCCATTTTCAATCTTTAGTTGCAGGGGGTGCAGCCCACCATCCCATGCAGGAATTGAACCAGCAACCTTGTTGAGAGCTGGCGCTCTAACCAATTGAGCCATCCAGCCACCCCCCTCATTCTTTTTTACAGCTGCAGATTGGATTGGATACCACAATTTATTGAACAAGTTCCTATCGACACATACTTGTTTCTATTTTTCTATGTAATAACAGTAAATAAAAAAGACTAACATTGTACATGTACTTTTTTACATAGATACAAAGATATCTGTAGGATAAATTCCTAGAAGAGGAATTCCTGGGTTAAAAGGCATGTACACTTATAATTTTAAATATTGCCAAATTGCTCTCCATAGAGGCTATACTAATATACAATACCATCAGCAATGTATGAATGTGCCTGTTTACCCACACTCTTCTTAATGACATGTTTTCAAATTTTTTGATAACATTGTAGGGGACAAAAAAACTTACATTGCCCATTATTTTAATACACATTTCTTTAACTATGAGTGATTTTTTTTTTTTTTTTTTTTTTTTTTTTAGTATTTCTTGACTATTACTTTATTTCTGGAAGTTATCTTGGAATTGTAATATATATTAGGTTGGTGCAAGAGTAATTATGGCTTAAAAGGTTAAAAATAATTGTAGGGGGGTGGTAGATGAGGGTAAAGGGGGTTAAATATATGGTGATGGAAAGAGAACTGATTCTGAGTGGTGAACACACAATGTGATATATAGATGATGTATTACAGAATTGTACAAATGAAACCTATGTAACTTTACTAACAATTGTCACCCCAATAAACTTTAATTAAAAATAATAATAATAATAATTGTAAAAACCACAATTACATTTGCACCAACCTAATAGCATTAATAAGTAAGGTACAGTATTGATAAATAATGATAATTTTGTTTTAATACCTCTTGTCTCTGTTTTATGCCTTTCTTTATTGTATTTGCCTAATTAACTTCTAGAACAATATTAAATAACAATGGTGAGACCGAGCATCCTCTTTTGGTTACTGGTTTTAATGGAGTAGTCTCTAGTATTTCAATTTTAAGTAAGATATTGCTATTCTTCACGCATAAAAGATTATCCTGCTCTTCCTAAAAATTAAAATGAATGTAGAATTTTAGCAAATGCTTTTCAGGATCTAGATTTGAGTGATTTATTTTACTTATTGATGAATTGTGTAATTTAATACATTTCCTAATGTCAAACCATTCTTACATTGCTAGAATAAACCCTGCTTGGCTTATCTCGGATGATTTTTTAAAATGTTCTTTAAACCAGTTTGTTAATATTTTTTTCAAAAATTTTCTGTCCACATTTAAAAGTAAACTGTTGTATTTTTTAAAAGTATTTTTGTATTTTGTATTTTTGAGTATGTGCTGTTCTTGACAGGTTTTGTTATCAGGGTTACCATGACCTCATAAAATGAACCGGGCAGCTTTTCTTCTTTGCTTTTTTGCCTAAATTCCTCTCTGCTCTCCTGGCCCAGGGAGAACAGAGCTGGCCCGTGTTCGGAGCTCCTCCAGGACCCTGGTGACCTCCAGCATGTTCTGGTTCTCTTCTTGACTCTTAGTGGTGTTGTCTCTGGCTTCTTTCTACTTCTCTTTGGGACTGACTTCCCAACGTGCTCCCCTAGCTTCTGTGCTTCAACCTGGCCTTTGTGTGAACCCAGGGGAGGGGATTTCCTTGGCAGATGGAGGTTCTCCTTGTGCCCCTCCCACTTCCTCCAGCAGCTCTTCCAGCTGCAGTCGCTAGCTCTCTCCTGGGCTTCTCTTCCAGCTCTCTGCTGCCCTCGCCTGCCCTCTGGCCACTACCTATGTCCTTGTCATGGCTTCCTGCAGCCAAAGGCATAAAAAATGGGACTCCCTTCCATAGGATCTGTGTTTGTAGCTGTCTTGAAGCTCCTGGGAATTCTCCAGAGCAATTGGCTTGAAGCCCCTGGGAATTCTCCAGAGCAACTGGGGGTGCTGCAGTGAGGCAATCGGTTGTTCTGGCTGCCTCTGAAGAAAGAGTGCCAGAATAGACCAACATGGGCTGTGCCCTTAAGGTGGAAACACATATTTCTGAAGAAGGGCACTTCTTAGAAGGCCTGGTGTGTTCTGTCAGGACAGTTCCCTGAGCCCTGGAGTGGGGAAGAGGTCACATTCAGTCTGGATGTGATTTTGTCCAACATGAATATAGTGTCTCCACAGTCAGTTGTGGCCCATGACTTACGCTCCCACCCCTACCCCGTACTGCTTCTCTGTCCTTTCCTGCTACCTGAGACAATTTGCATGTCCAGTCTTTCTGTTCAGCTGTCAGCTGTGAAGGATACCAGATGGTGAGGCCTGAGCTATGCAGTGAATTGTCTGGCTCAGGCTGAAACTTTCCTTGCCATTTGTCATTTAAGGCCAAGGCCATAGGGAGGCAGTTTTGTAACTATGTTGTTTATCACTATTTAATCTGACCTCATGGTTAACAGCATGACATCTAGAGTTAGGCAGATTTGGGTTTGAATCCCGGGGATGTCACTTGCTAGCTGTATGACCTTGGACAAATAACTTGACCTCTCTGAGCCAATGTTCCTCATCTTTAAAATAGGAAAATGATAGACTTGTTAGGTTGTGGTGAGATAATAATGCATATAAAATATTTGGCCTAATGACCTAGTAAATGCTGTATAGATGTTAGTTAAGATTCTTCTTTATCCTGATAATTATTGTACCTTTCTTGAGAATCAGGATAACTCCTGAGCTGACACTCAAGGCTCTCTACCATCAGTTTTCAAGCTTTCTTTCCAGCCTTTTCTCCACTGCTCCATTGTACATATTCTATTAATCAGCCAAATTTTTACCTCCTTTCTTTTGTTCATGCTGTTGCCTTAGACTAACCTCTTCCCTTCTCATTATTTGCTGAGAATCTTCCCAACTATCAAGGCCCAAGTTAACTACCACCTAACGCTTGGGGCGTTCTGGCTGCCCCATTCAGAGGTTCCTTCTGCCTCCTCCTGAAGAATTACCATTATAACCATTTTCAGTCAAGAACCAGGAGATGAGATCGTCCCCCAACAATGGAAATTGAATGTCAAAGTTATGTGACAAATGTCCTGAGTTTCTATGGGCATGCACCTCCTAGAGAGCTAATCTCTGAATGCTTCAGGCCTCAGAGGCATTGTTAGCTCCAGAATTCTCCTTGGAAGGGCAAGGGGGAACATCTGGTGGAAAGGGAAGCTGGACATTTGTTTTGCATGGCAAACACACTGATTTCACTTGCATTATAGTTTATTAGAGATGGTTTAGGGGATGGGGGTGGATGGCATTGGTCCTGCTGATAAGCCATAGTTTTTTCCCTAATCTCTGAGCAAATGGAATCCCTAGGTATGGCCAATGACTAAACCAGCTCTAACTAAAGATGTTCTTGGAAACAAGAATGTGAAAAAAAAATACGAGTTCATCATGTGGAATCTGCCGGGAGACAAGCCTGGGTGTTACAGTGTGTGGTCCTACAGTCACCTCTAGGTCTCTCTGTGAGATGGGACGTTTGCCTAGGTAGTGTGGGCGGGGCTGGATAGTGTGGGTGAGAACTTGAGATTCCTAGAACTGGAGCTTCTAGTCAGAAGGGAGAGAACTGGGGCCTAGATAGGAAAGGATCTTGCTTCTCCAGGGACCTCTCAGGTCTGATGGGAGATTGGCTCAGATCTATCTCCGAAGGACCATGGTCAGGAGGTCAGGCTAGGGGTAGAAGTGAAGTGAGCTGGGGAGTGAGTGGAAAGGATCCCAAGGGTCTGGTCATGCTTCGGAGCGTGCAATTGGGTGAGCATGTGAGCTGGTGTCTAGGCATCCTCCCCCCGGATCAAAGGGCTGGACCAGGGAGGGGCGCAGCATAAGGGGAGAGTTTGGGAATGCCCCAGGTCTGACACATAGGACTCAAGAGATGCTTGTTCCTTTGTCTGCTATGTGAGGCAGCAAGGGATGAACTGAGCGCAGGGGTGATGGAGCAACCTGCAGAGAGCCTTTTAGAGCACAGCCCTGGAAAAGCCTTTTGCCCTACTCCAGCCTAGGCCTCAACATCCAACCCTAGCCCATTCCTTGCCTTTCTCTAGGATAAGTTTGTTGCTGTCTTAGACCTTGTGAAATCACTAGTGCTGTTTGCCAAATATTTCCAGTTCTCTCTACCAGGCACATAAGATTGCACTTCCAGGCACCCTCGTGTTTGGCTGGAGCCAAAGTGACTATTGGTAGCCAGTGAGCTGTGAATGGAAAGGACATGCATCATTTCTGGACCAGAGCCTTTCATTGCCAATACAAGACCCTCCAGAGCTCTCTTTCTGCCAACAGTTTGGGCATGTTCAAGATGAGCTCTGATCTATCAACCTGGGTTCCCAAGTGAGGAGATGCGGAGCAGAGCCTCTGGCCTCGGAGAGCTGAACTAAGAGGAAAACAGACCTCTGCTGTTATAAGTCACCTATTTCTACCAATCCTACCTCACTGAAGATCCAGGTCTCCTGCCTATTCCCAGGTTTTACTGTCCTGTGATATTGGAAGACCTGCTTTTTATTTTTCAAAACTCTGCACTCTCTGATTTACTTCTGTCCTCCTCTGTTCTGCTCTTTCTTTTCCTTGTTTCTTTCTTTCACACACATATCCCTGGGTCCCAGTGCTATCTTGTCACTGCTTAGCTCCATCCTCAGGGTCCCCAAAGTTCCCTCTTTGATCATGAAGACAAGTGGGCTCCTCTCAGGTAAGACTGTAGAGGCTGAAGCAGGAGAGAACAGAGTATGTGTGGTAGCCAGCTTACAAGATGGCCCTGGTGACCCCCAAATCTTGGTATCCACATCCTTGTGTAGTGCCCTCCCACTTGGTACCAGTATAGGTCTATGTGATCAACAGAATGTGGCAGAAGTGGTAGTATGTCACTTCTAAGATTAGGTTATAAAACGTTACAGTTTCAGTCTAGCCACTCTCTCTCTTGATCATTCACTCCGGGGGAAGCCCTGTCATGAGATGCTATGGAGAGGGCCATGTGACAAGGAACTAAAGCCTCTTGCCATTGCTCTGTGAGTGAGCTTGAAAGGAAATGCTCCAGACTCAATCGAGCGTCAGGTGACTGCAGCCTTGGCTGACACCTTGACTGCATCCTCACCAGACACCCTGAGCTACAACCGCCTTGCTAAGCTGCTCTCAAATTCCTGAGCCCATAACAAATGTTTGTTGTTTTAAGCTACATTATGCAGCAATAAATAATGAATGGAGGGCAGGTGCTGGGAGATTGGGTTTGGGATTTCGAAGCCCAGTGTGCTCATGATGACAGAGCTCTGCGTGGCCTAGGCTGTGTCCCTTGCTCTGGGACAGATTTGGCCTTTGGGCATGGTTGCTGAGGGACCTCTCAGGACAGCACTCAACCCAGGGAAGGAGGGGGCAGGAAATACGAACACCGCTTGGAGTCTATCCCTTAGAAATGTCTCTTGATCTGGTCCCAACAGACTCACTCAAGCCTGTCGTGTGATGAACAGGGAGATCTAAGTAAACACTGAAGCCATTTTATGAAGAAAGTAACATAGTGACATGCTGACTACATTCCTTTAGGACGTCTTTGCTGAGTGTGACACAGAGAGAGAAGGAGAGAGAGAGTCGGGTGACACTGTAAGAATCCCAGCACACCTGTGGTGGGGCTGGGTGTGAGGGGCAGCTTCAGACCTGGAACCTGTAGAGCAGTGAGCAAAGAGACCCCCCGTCCCGGGGGCCACATTCCAAAGGGAGAGGGTGGAAGTTACTGAGGGGGAGCAATCCACTGGTGAAATCAGAACCATTGCTGTGACAGCATCTTCACTCATGCTTATAGCCTTGCAGCGCTTGGGGAAATTGGGGAAAATTGTGGATCTGTGCAGGATGTGGATCAAGTTGGTGAGGTGAGTGAGCGGGTGTTAGGTTGTGGGCTCGTGGCAAGGAAGCCCAGGTCACACCATCACAGAAACTCTTCCTGTCACCAGTAGTGTGAGGATACTGGTGGGAGGGATGGGCAGTTCCTCTCAGGCTCCCGTGGGGCCAGGACTGTGCTGTTGTCACCGTCACTGTACGTACATTATACATATGTACATATATACACATATGCTGTAGGTACTATACACATGTAATGTACTAATGAATATACATTAGGTAATAATGTAATTATTGTCTAACTATTGTATTGTACAATTGTAATGATTATTGTATAATAACGTAATACATATGATATTATGTAATATATAAGAAGTTCTGACATCCAATGGACACTTGTCTCATTAGGGAGACCACCCCAGGGATGATGTAGATGCCTGATCACTGCACTGGACACCTGAAGCTGAAGAGAGACAGTGGAAATGTAATGGCTGTGGGTGATGTCAGAGGGGAAGTAGATGGGGGAGGGGGGCTATCACTGTGTGAGGGATAGAAATGAGAAATGTCTATTACATTGTTTTACACACCTGAAACTAATAATAAAAAAAGAAAAAAGAAGACTTATACTAAAATTAAAAAAAAAGAAGTTCTGACAATTAAGTTCGAGAACTTATCCTAGACAAAGTGCTGCATACCTCATTGCTGAATATCACTACGGTCACCTTTGAAGTACTGCCCTTGGGAAGCTAGGCACTGATGCCAGTGCCTAGTCCACCCTTCTAAGCAATTTTGGAACTCTTTTTCTGGAATGGCCATCAGAGCTGTCATCGTATTACTTACCCTGATGTCCTGAATGTCATCAAAAGGTCTTCCTTTCAGTATTTCCTTTATCTTTGGGTAAAAAAAGAAGTCACTGGGGGCCAGATCAGGTGAGTAGGGAGGGTGTTCCAATACAGTTATTTGTTTACTGGCTAAAAATTCCCTCACAGACAGTGCTGTGTGAGCTGGTGCATTGTTGTGATGCAAAAGCCATGAATTGTTGGCGAAAAGTTCAGGTCATCTAACTTTTTCGTGCAGCCTTTTCAGTACTTCCAAATAGTAAACTTGGTTAACTATTTGTTCAGTTGGTACAAATTCATAATGAATAGTCCCTCTGATATCAATAAAAGGTTAGCAACATCGTTGCAACAAGTTCACGAACTTAATTGTCAGACATTTGTATGTATAATATGTACACATATATAATTAAGAAACAATAATATATGGTTGATAACATAGGATGGGCTCAGGTCTTTCAAATGATGCTTTGCCCCCTTTACAAAGCCCTGGGTCCCAGAGGCCTTTCAGGTTTGTGCAGGAGGGGGCCTGCATGGGAGGACCAGAGCACTGCAGCCTTCATTCCAGGGCTGACTGGAAGGCCCAGATGAGCTGCCAGGTCCTGTCTGTCTACATGTTAGTCCTGCAGAGGGGCACAGAAAGCTAGCAAGGCAGAAACAGCCTGTGTTCTGTGATGATGTAGTGCGAAAATCCAGACTCTCTTCTGGTCTTGCAGACTCCCTGGGAGCCGGGACCCTGACCAGGCTCTCAGTGAGAAGCCCTGTCAGTGATGTAGTGAAGTGCTGAGTCTGGGAACAAGTTTGAAATCTTGGCTACTTCTAAATGGATGAAGCCTTGTGTGCTGGGGATGGTGCAGTTGGGAGGGGGGCTGTGGCTCCTGTTTGTTGTTGTTGTTGTTGTTGTTGTTTGACTGAGAAAGAGAACTCCTTTAGAGAAACAGGGCTTGACTGAGGTGTGAAACCGGAGTGACATCTGAGTCCCAGATCTTTTGAGCTCTCTACTCTTTTGCGAGGCTCTGGCATGGTATTTAAGACCATCCCTCCCGCCTAGCCAGCTATCCTCCCCCCAGACCCTCTGTCTTTGACCAGGCCGACCTAGCATAGGATTTAAGAGTGGCGCTACACCTCCTTCATTCCCCGCTTGGCTCAGTACACAACTGTCTCTTACTGTAGATTACAATCCCTCTGAGGGCAGACATCAGATCTAATTCATCTTGGGAGCTTTTGTAGCTTTTTTCCCTCTGTCATTCCATGTGCCTTGCATATAATAGAGGATACCAGTGACCATTTGTTAATGCTCCTCTCAGCAGTACTATCTTCTCTACTTTGCCCTACAAACCAATTGCTGTGGCTTTATAACTGTACACTGTCAGCCAGAGTTCTTGAACTTCAGTTTACCTTAGGCTGTGGTCTCCAGATTCTTGCTTCATTCCTCTCTCTCTGGAAATCTTCCAGAGAAATCACAGGCAGTCATATCTGTGCTACACCTTTCCACAGAATAGTCAGTCTGAAGGCAGAGTTAGAAGGGCCTTGGGAGAGCATCCAGGAAGCCCTTGTGTTATAGATGGGAAAACAAAACCCCTGAGGGGAGAAGGGAATTGCCCAAGGTCATGGTTCTGAGTCAGGGCCAAAAGTCAGCTGTCCGGCCTCCCAGGGCCTTCAGGGCTCAGAACGCTCTTCTTTATGTTGCCTGAACTTCGGAAAGGGCCTTTCTCTGGCTCTCACCTTTCACGCATTACGCCCAGAGCAGCAGGTTGATAGCTCGGCCAGGCCAAGAATGTCTGCTCTGGGGTAGAACAAGTGCTCAGGGCCTGAGAAAACAGCTGGGAGTGAACACAATAGCCAGTGGCCCTCGACATTCTCTCCATGCAATGACTTCTCTTGTCAAATAGTAATTTGACAGTGAACCCCATAAACAAATAAAGTCTTGCTGGAATTCACCCTGAACATGAACTTGGTAAAGCATTCACAGCTATTGGAACTCCCCGCCTACCCCATCTGTCTTTTGGCAGAAGGACTGTTTTGTTTTTGTGGCCTTGTGGTAATGTTTTTCTCATCAGCAGAGGCTGATTCCTGCTTGAGTCCTGACCAAGGCCGCCAGCTACATGCCATGCTGAGTTCTGGAGGGGAAGAAGGTGGTAATACCGCTTTACAAAGCTCCATACCACTGTCCAGGCTCTTCATGATCCCCAGTGAAGTCCTGGGTGACACGTAGGTAAGTCCCTATTCATCCCTAGTTTGTGGAAGACACTCTGACTCAAAGGGGATGCGTGATTAACCCGAGGCCATACAGCTAGTGACTTACTGAGATTGGGGAAACAGTATTCAAATTCCAGCTGCACTATTTACTGTAAAGACCACTTGAACTTAGAGTTTCTTACTCACTAGTCGTGGGATCTTGAGCATTACTTAACTACTCTGCCTCGGTTTCCTCACCTTAAAAAATACGAATATTGCATGTCCCTCATTGGAATGTTGGGAGATTAAATGAACCAATATGTAAAGTACTTAACCATGTGCCTGGCAGTCACTAAGTGCTGAGTAATGTTAGAAATTGTTGTTATTATTATCAAATCTGGTTCTGATCTCAAACAGGACAAGTTTCCTTTACGCTCAGATGGGGATCTCTGTAGGCAAAAGGCATAGCGCTGCAGAAGCCTGACCGGTACTCCCGTTTGTTCACTCATTTAATTTTATTAGTATTTAAAAATATGACATTTGAAGATAATCCGTGATGCCTGGTAATTAGGCACATAAGGTGAGCGGTTCACAAAAGTGGTTGAAATTATTATTACATTTATGTAGCCAAGTAAAAATTTAAATTTCCTCCTTTTTGTTATTCTTTGGTGTCTATAATAGATATCCGTGTCATCACATTTCGTTACACGCGTCATTTAATCCTGATCATTTGCACTGACAATGCCTCACATTAAGAGACAAAAATAGAAAAAAAACACAGTATTACTCATAATATTCGGGAAGTGGGGGCGGAAATGAAAGGAAGTGTAAGAATGTTAATTTCCTTATCTTTCGTAGCAGCCAGTCAATGGATACTGTCTAAAATTGAAGCATGCCTAAAAAAGTAATGATTCCAGGCTCTTAATATATTTTTTTTTTTTTAAAGATTTTATTGGGGAAGGAGAACCAGGACTGTATTGGGGAACAGTGTGTACTTCCAGGCCTTTTTTTTCCAAGTCAAGTTGTTGTCCTTTCAATCTTAGTTGTGGAGGGTGCCGTTCAGCTTCAAGTTATTGTCCTTTCAGTCTTAGTTGTGGAGGGCGCAGCTCAGCGCCAGGTCCAGTTGCCATTGCTAGTTACAGGGAGTCGAACCAGCAACCCTGTGGTTGCACTCCAACCAACTGAGCCATCCAGGAGCTCAGTGGCAGCTCATCTCAAGGTGCTGTGTTCAATCTTAGTTGCAGAGGGCGCTGCCCATCATCCCTTGCGGCACTCAAGGAGTTGAACTGGCAACCTTGTGGTTGAGAGCCCACTGGCCCATGTGGGAATCGAACCGGCAGCCTTCGGAGTTAGGAGCACGAAGCCCCAACCACTTGAGCCACCAGGCCGGCCCTCTTAATATTTTTCGTAATATTTTTTTTTTGCCTTAGAGGCATCTCTGAGAAATAATATCTCTTGTAGAGAACAAACAAAGTGAAGCAATTCCATTAGCTTTACTTTATTGTCTTTGTCTTTTGTTAAATTCAAGGAAAATTAAATTTTATACCTTTTATGAGATAACATATAAAGTATAATCCCTTTTTAATTAACTGATTATTTATATTCATCCATCCATCCACCCACCCATCCAACCACTCCCTTTTAAGTTACCTGCCCGTCTATCCTCTCTGCACATATAAACAGAGGAATGTCTGCAATGATGTTCACTTGTCCTAGTCCTGATTATTTTGAGGGGGTGGAATTTTAAACATTTAAAAAGATATTCTTTGTGCTTTTCTATATTGTTTGAATTCTTTATAAGTATGTATCATTTTTACAAAAATAAAGTATTATCTTAAAAAAGAGAGGGAGGCAATGCTTCTAGATTTCCTCCAATAGTTCAAGTCTCCTTGTTCTTGCCATCTTCCCTCACCCCATATACTGCAGAGGTAAGGCTTTCAGCTCATCCAAGACCGTGGTGGTTCCACTCCAGGCTCCTGCTCCCAGAGCTCACATCAGGGTTCCTTAATCCTGGAGAACTTGAGTGGCAGAAATTCTTTGCAAAGAGGCTGTGCCTACACTGGCAGGGTGGCATATATATGAAGAAAGATGGCCAGAAGACAAGTATCCAGGAAAAGGCCTCTGAGTCCCTGGCATTTCCTTGTCTCACATATGAGGAGACCAAGTCTTGAGGGGAAGAGTGACTTGCTCAGAGTCACCAGCCTGTTACTTCCATCCAAGGCAATCAACTGCCCTTTCAAAGCAACCAATAGTTTTCTCCAAGCATTATGGTAGGGCCTCAGGTCCTTATTCTAGGTATAGAAAATGGGGAAGGAAGGTGAATGTCAGTGTGTGGGAAAGGAATTGGGGCCACAACCTCTCCTCCAGCAGCTAGTCCTGTTTTCCTATTAGGTCTGCCAGAATTAGCATCTGTAGGGACTATGAGACCCTCTGGAGGCATCTATAGCATCCACTGTACTGAATGTTTAAAATCAGAGAAAATAAGTCCTGGGCAGATATCATGTCTGGATTTCAGTGAAGTGAAGAAGATTCAGAAACCTTTGCAACTAATTATTGTCTTCCCTACTCCAGCCGGGGGACATTGCCTACGTTTCCCTACATTTTCATAGTATTTGACATTTCTTTGGGAATGGGGTGGTGGTAGAGGTATGGAGGGGACTCTGTTCGCAACTCTTGAGGAGGGCAGCCCCTGTGCAACTCCAGGATATTGTCAGCACTTCCCTGGTGGACAGCTCCACAACAACCACCAGAATCTTCTATCTCAACAGGGCCACTAGGCCATTGGGCCACTAGAGTTTTATGAATAATGGCTTGTCTTTCTTTTTCTCTTCTCTTCTCTTCTCTCTCTCTATTTCTTAAAAATTTCACTTTGTTGTAAGGCAGCTTCAATGCAGAGGTTTTATTCTTTAAGATACATAAGACAAAGTATAAAAGGAACACCAAATTGGTCTGAATAAAGAATTCCTTTGGGTAAATATAAGAGCCTGAGTGACTTAGTTAGAAACAGCTCAGGGATGTCTGTGTCATAGCTCAAGAATCTTCTACAACAGGGTTTTCAGATCCAAACCAACATTTAGGATACATCATCTTACAAAAATTGTTTTGGGCTACTTCCCAGTGTTAATGCAATATGGGAGAGGTTAGTTGGACACTGAGATCTTAGAATTTCAAGGATATTTTCATGTTTCATGGTTAAAGTTCAGAAAATTTGAAATCTGGGATGTCTCAGAAAAATTCAGAATTATAATTATCTTGTCCATAACCAGTGGTCTAGAACGACTCAGGTAGAAGACAGATGTCTAACTGGAAAGGGAGGTTCTGGAATTATGAACATCTTGGGAATTAAAATAACTGATGGTGCACAAAGATTTTCTGTTAAGAGTATGAAGAAAGCTTTGAAAAAGTCTGATTCCATCTATTTCTTGATAGAAGTGGAACACTGCCACTGAAGCCTGTAAAAAGGTGTGTTGCCAGGTCAGGTCCTGGCAGGAGAAGCTGGTTGACTTCCATTAGTCTCCTTATAAAGCAGCCTTTACCTAGAAAGTCACCTGGCCCAGAGTCTGGTTCCCAGCCTGGCAGGCTGAAAAATGCAATTTTGTCATTACTGAGAGTGACTCCATGCCACTCAGAACAGGGTTTCACTGTCCAAGATCACAAGAGCTCATTGTGTAAACTACTTGCCAGGTATTCACTTGTCAGGTAGACTACTTGCGTATGTGGATAGAATGAGCTCTGGCAGCCAGGGCAAAGTCCTCAAGTCAAGAGACACAGGTGTGGCAGTTAGAAGATGGTCTGGTGGGCACTGAAATGGATAGAGCTGAGGGGATGGAAGTGGGGGCACAGGTAGCATATGTTACAGCTTATCCCCATCTCTGTTTTGTGGCCAGTTGTGAATTGGGTGCTGTCTCTGCTTCTTTTCATACTCATACCGTATTTCCCCGAAAATAAGACCTAGCCGGACAATCAGCTCTAATGCATCTTTTGGAGCAAAAATTAATGTAAGACCCGGTCTTATATTATATAAGAGCTGGTATTATATTATGTTATGTTATGTCATATCATATCATATCATATCATATCATATCATATCATATCATATCATATCATATCATACCTGGTCTTATAGGTATAAGATACTATAAGACCGGGTCTTACATTAATTTTTGCTCCAAAAGCTGATTGTCCAGCTGGGTATTATTTTCGGGGAAACACGGTACTTTTTGACTGTACTTGTATCACTTTATGACCAATACCCTTTATGACTGGCCCATTCTTTTTATTTTTAAAATAATTTTGTTAAATTTAATCAATTAGATTTTGCTCTTGACCCCAGGGACTGTCTAGGATTATTGCTTTTTACATGTTTTTAGTTTTATTTAGAATGTGGAGCTTTTAATAGTTTAATTCTTAGAATTTTGGGAGTGTCTGGCCGATGACCACATGTACTGCTTCCAGGAGGTGGGGGGTGGGGAGAAGGAAAAACATTCCAGCAATTAGAAAAGGAGGAACATTTAGAAACAGAATATTTGCGCTCTTAGGAACATGTTATGAAACTCGACTGCTCATTCTTGAGCTCATCTGGTAGAGAAAAGACATAAACCTAGCCAAGGACATTTTGAAAAAGAACAATGGTGGAGAATTTGTCCTCTCAAGTATAAAAATATACTATAAAGCTACAGTGATTAAAACATTGTGGTTTTGGCATAGGAATAGACAAACAATCCAATGAAACAGAATAGTGTGTCCAGAAACTCATCTATATGTGTGAGTTTAGCATATGGCTATGGTATTTCAAATGAAAGGATAAAGGGAAAGGAATAAGGATTAGTTAGTTATATAATAAGAGGTGTTATTAGATATCCATTTGGAAAAGAGTTAAGTTAGATTCCTATTCTACACATATACAAAAATAAAATTCAAATGTGGAAGTAATTACTAAAGAACAAAATTAAAACATTTTAGAACAAAATATATGAGAGTACTTTTTTAATCTTGGGGAAAACCATTCTAAGCATGACACAAAAATTTAGAAGCCTGGAAGAGGCTGGCAGATTTGACTCAGAATATTGAAACTTTTGTGCAAGCTAAGACACCATATACAAATTACAAATGTAAAAGAAACTCCATCTCTGTCCCCCTCCCTCTAGTTCCTGTCTTTCTTTATATGACTGTCCTCTTCCCAGTCTCTCTCCACTGCCCTGAACTCTGCTCCTTCTTCTTTGCATTTCTCCCCATCTTGTCCTGTTTTCTCTGAGTTTGTCTAACAGTCTATTTCTTCAAAAAAGCCGACGGGTCCCAGACAGACAGACAGACAGACAGACAGACAGACAGACAACTCACACATAGATTGAGAAGGCTATAAAAAAAAAATGGCAGAGTGGGAGGAAAGACTTGTATACGAGGTCTGACAATTAAGTTTGCAAACTCATTGTAGATAAAGCGCTACATACCTCATTGTTGAATATCACTATGGTCACCTTCGAAGTACTCCCCTTGGGAAGCTATGCACTGACACCAGTGCCTAATCCACCCTTCAAAGCAATTTTGGAACTCTTTCTGGAATGGCCACCAGAGCTTTATAAGGTCATTGTATTACCCCTGCTGTCCTGAAAGTCATCAAAATGTTTTCCTGTCAATATTTCCTTTATCTTTGGGTAAAGAAAGAAGTCATTGGGGGCCAGATCAGGTGAGTAGGGAGGGTGTTCCAATACAGTTATGTGTTTACTGGCTAAAAACTCCCTCACAGACAGTGCTGTGTGAACTGGTGCATTGTTGTGATGCAAGAGCCATGAATTGTTGGTGAAAAGTTCAGGTCGTCTAACTTTTTCACGCAGCCTTTTCAGCACTTCCAAATAGTAAACCTGGTTAACTGTTTGTCCAGTTGGTACAAATTCATAATGAATAATCCCTCTGATATCAAAAAAGGTTAGCAACATCGTTGCAACCAGTTTGCAAACTTAATTGTCACACCTCATCTATATAATAAAATATCAAGAGTCATTAAAAAATATATATATAGCAACCATAAAGCTATACAAAAAGGCAAAAGTGCTATTCAAAAATTAGATTAAGGATATACACAGGCAATTTGAAGATGTTGAAATATGATTTAGTGGGTGCTCTGGCACACCCCTTAGATTCCCTCCTTCAGAGCAGGGCACCTGTTCCCAGATTCTGGCTCTCATGGCTCTCAACTGAGTCTCCAGGAATTGTCATTCATTTAGAACAAAGGGAAATTTTGCCATTCCTAGGAGGGCAGTCACACAGAAATCTGAAATACACTAAACATGGTGTCATTTTCTGTCATTTATAAATAAAAATGGTCTTCATAGCTATCACCACAATAATTGTGTTGATTTCCTAAGTGTTACTTCAGTCTTTTTAACTGAAACACTTAATTCTCTTCCCACACACAAAAATGAATGACTTAATCTGCAGTTACTTTGATTACATTTTATTGTCTAAATCAAGCCTTTTTTGGGATTTGTTGACCTTTATATCAATCTTTGAGGTTATTGAGAAATGTGCTCCACCCTCCCTATGCTCCTGAAAGAAGATCTGATCTCTGTCCGAGCTACCCTAATGACACACAGCTCAGCACCCAAGGGCCAGGAGAGGGGGCAGCTGCTGAATGCTTCTCCAGGATTTGACTGTCCTCAGAACACAAAGCCTGGACTGGAGCAGACCTGAAGTTATGTGATTTGGTCAAAAGGAAATGTCGCTGACAACAACAGCTGGGGTTGTAATTGTAATCCCCCTGGCAGCTCTGCAAACCCACGTGCTCACCCTCCCCCATGCACAATGTCATAGGATGTTTACTGCCCATTTTGAGCAGTTGAGGTCTGGAAAGGCCAAGGATATAAGCAAGGAGGAGCACAGCAGGGCTTGAACCCAAATACCAGACTGCGCACATTCTTCACTGGGGCATGGCTCCCCTGAAAAGCCCCCTCTTCCTCGATGCTCCCACAGGCCCTGGTACATTCCGTTATGTCAGATTGGAAGTATCGCTGTATGCCAGATTGGAAGTATCGCTGTAAATCTTGGCCTATTCTTGTAACACCTGGGTGGGGTGTGGCGTGGGTGCAGTTCACCATCAGAAACATCTCTTATTGTCAGGGGTTCATATATACCTGTGGAGTCCAGAGGAAGCAGCAAAGCATTTATTTAATTTTCTCATCAAATTATTCATCGGTCCATAGAGAAGTAGCTTTAGATAAGCAAATGGAAGATCCCTTTGCTCTCCTCACCTCTCTTATGACCCTCTGCTTCTTTTTACCACTCTGTGGCCTTCCCTAGGGTCCCAACTCCATTAGGGAGTCCTGGCATCATATCCTGAGGTCTTCTGGTCTTAATGTCTTTCAAAATCAGCAGGGAGAAGTGTCCCATAAAATAAGTCATTCTCCTTCTAATATTGATTGCCTTCCATAGCCTGGGGTTTTTATGCTAACAGAGTTTCTGTCATTCTGCAGTGTGACTATGGTTGGACTAGGTATTTAGTCACCAAAAAGGATTTATTCCTATAAAAGAAAGAATTGCAATCCAGTGTACATGTAGCCATGGTGAGCCACGTGGAGAAAGAGAAAGAGAAAGAAGCAGGAAGCTCCCTTTACAGAGGGAAAGAGAAAGTTAAGGGGAAGGGCTATTATAACCATAGAGCTCAGTTATGAATACAGAGTTCTTCCTATAGGGTTCTCTCGATGACATAGATTTCCTCCCACAGGCTCTCCCAATGTCTGTCCAGGTGAAGGTCTCTGTCATAAATTTTATTACTATCTGGAGACAAGCCTTCCCCACGGGAGATGGTGGGGTTATGAAAGAAATGGGCCAGGGGGAAAGAAAACCTCACACTGCTCTTGGGTCTGTCTCCTCTACCAGGTAGTGGGCTCCTCGAGGGCAGGGTTGCCCTCTAATCCTTCCTATCCCCACACCAAGCACAGCGTGAGCTGCCAAGTCAAAGCTCAATGAACGCTGGACGAGTCAGTGAGGGAAAACATCAGGCCAGAGAACAGCAGACCTCAGGCAGCCCTCTTTGCTCCCCTACCCACTCCTTGTTCATTCATTCCGCAACATGAACAACCATCTTCTCCAGTTCTGGGCCAGAGAGAACAAGGCTCCATCATTCACCAAGGGGCTTCCGAGCTGCTCTAGAGGAACCAGACGAGCCAAACAATCACAGACAGCGCTGTCTTAACACTACTAGAACTGGGGTCAACACAGGTGGGAGCTCAGCGGAAGGGACTCCATTCAGACAGGGGAATCGAGGGAGGTTGAGTTCTCTCTAGAAGCTGTTAAGTTCTTGGCCAGAGATGCGGAGAGGGTAAGGGGAGCCAGCAGAGAGGGAGCTGGCCTGCAGTGGGGCCAACAAAAAACTTGGCTACATATTCACCACCCTCTGGCCAGGAGGGGGAGTGAGAAGCTTCAAATGTAGCTTTGACACTGTTTTTCTTTCTTCTGGAGAGCTGCCACGTGCCGCCACAGAGAGAGCATTTCATGGGTAGGTGCAGATTATTGCAATGTGTTTATCTAGGAAACCAGAGCCCAGCTCCAGCATCTGGTTTTCAGCATAGTCCTGAATGAAATCCAATTTTCCAGTTAGGTTAATAAAAATAAAACTTGGGAAGTGGTGGACTGGCTGCATCAAGGGTTGAGTCCTGGGCTCACGTAGGGTCACGGATAGCAGGGCCGGAAGGGCTTGGGTAGGTCATGGATTCATTGTGGACTGGCCATGAGGCCGGCACCAAAGACAACTTTGCACAGGGAGGGAGAGTTGCCCGAACTGGCTCTTAGGAACACGCCTCATGGAGGAATGGATGTCTTTGGATTCTGTCTCAATCTGAAAAAAGCTGACCAAACACCTCCTGTGGCCAAAGGCCTGGGCTGGGTCATGAGTGGGGGTGAGACGCAGATGTGAACCAGTGCCTGCCCCTTGCCTGCCGGAGCACAGAGCAGTGGGGGAGAGGCCCAGCCGGACAATCTGACTGATGAGCCAGGGCCATGACAGCCCCTGTCAGCACTCACCACTTTGAAGCTATCAGGAGAGTTGAGATCAAAGAGGGACCCATTTTCAAAAGCCAGCTTAACGAAAGATACCACTGGGTTTCAGGGAGCCCTGGAGACCAGAGCTGGAGGTCCATAAGCTCTCTTTGCCCGTCGCATCTGCCATTCTTGTACATTTGTTTCATTTTCCACTCTTGCTACAGACTGGGTTTCTCTGCTTTCCAGACTGCACGGCAAGAAAACACGATCGCCTCATTGCTCCTGAGTTCACATTAGCCCCCTTTTTTCTCTCTTCTTCCCCTAATTTCAAATTCCTTGGGAAAAAGTGTTAATTGGCTTTGGAAGGTGACAGGCTCATTCTTGGTAAACTCGCTGTGGCTAGGGATCAGTCACGTGTATACTGATGGCTAAGGGAAGCCCAGCCTGAGATCCTATCCCTGGGGGCTCTTCTTCATGTAAAGTGCTTATAGTAAAACACTTCTCCTCTGACCCCGACTCTACCTTTGTGAGGGAGACATGGCAGGATATGGAGGCTGGCCTGTTAGTGAACAGGTCTGGACCCAGAGGTCCTAACTCGCAGCCCAGTGCTCTTTCCAAAACACCCTGTTCCTTTGGGTCTCGACGTGAAGCCAACAGTTGTGAAATAGAGTCTGCCTATGCAGGTCCCCTTTGGGAGCAGCTGCACAATGAGCAGTGTTGATTAGAGAGACTTTTGTTGGCGGGCCTTGGAGCAAGTTGGGAACCAACACCAGAGGTATGGCTGGTTGCAAGCCTTGGGGAAGCTATCCGAAGGTGTGTGTCGTAGGTCTCCCAAGGGTGACCTCTCACAGGGGTGTGAGGATCCTGGAGAAGGATGATCCCTTACTCTTATCTTCTTTATCTGGAGGCTGCTTTACGACAGAATGTAGGGAAGGCCAGGCCAGGGCAGGGTAGGGAGGATGTGCCTCTTTCTCTTGAGTCTTGGCTCAACTCGGCAATCAGAGTCATAAAATGGCTTTTGGTGGGGAGGCTTTTCCCTAAGACTAGAGAGGGGAGTCCCCCAGCTAGGCCAGAGAGCTAGCTCCTGAAGGATCCCAAGGAGAAGGAAATCTGGTATCTCTTGGTCATACGTCAAATCTCTCAGTAATGACATTTTTCTTTCATTCCACCACCTTGATGTGGGAATTGTAAGCTAATGTTCTCTAGGATGCTTTGTGGGAAACTTGCTGCTTCTGCTTCTGTCTTTTCAGCATCTCATGACTGCAGTCATCGCTATTCCCATCTCTAGGCCTGAGCTGATCCTGACAGTAGGCTCCGTCCCCATTCCGTGGGGTGTGCTATCGTCTTCCTACCGGAAGGCCTGGCGTGGGGAGCACCGGGCTGGGCCTCTGCTTGCGCTCTTCCGGCCTTGCTGTGTTGGTATATCTATAGACTGGGCTCATACCTCGTTCACCTGGTTATACTTCTCTGAACCCACACTGCCTGGGGCTCCATACCCTCTGCTGTCCATCCTCCAGCCACTGATGAAGGGAACCTTGGGCACCGTGCTGCAGCTTTACCTGGTTTTCTAGCCACCGCTCATCTCTGTCATCTCTGCCTATTGGACTGGCTGACTTTAATACTAATACCGACCAGAACGCCCTCTGAACAGTCCGCCTGCCCAAGTTGGGGCCCCTGGCTCCCGGATCATGAGGAGGCTCTCTCCATTTTCGCTTGTTCCTCCCCTTGGCCTTGCATATTTCTTCTATGTGCCTATTCTAATGACACTGACACGACCTGCACTTCCTGTCTCAGTGGACCCTGCAATGGAGTCTTCTCTCCTTTCCATTCATCTTTCTTCTGTTTGTTGCAAGTGTTGCTCTGAGTCAATGGGCAGCAGCCCCTCTCCCACTGTACCAATGAAGGATGCTGACAGTTTATTTTTTTATTTTTAAATTTTCTTATTGGGGAACAGTGTGTTTTTTCCAGGGTCCATCAGTTCCAAGTCAAGTCGTATCCTTCAATCTAGTTGTGGAGGGCACAGCTCAGCTCCAAGTCCAGTCGCCATTTTCAATCTTTACTTGCAGGGGTCACAGCCCACCATCCCATGCGGGAATTGAACCGGCAACCTTGTTGTTGAGAGCGGCGCTCTAACCAACTGAGCCATCTGGCTGACCCCGGATGCTAACATTTTAGAATCAACGCTGTCATGTAAACAGGTCCCAGATTATCAGGGATCATCCTATATTAGCTCATCAAACAACGGGGTTAACCTGAATCCAAGAAGCTCTGCCTCAGGTGAAGGAGGAGAAAAGCAGACTATGTTTCTCATTCTTTTGATTTTAATTCTCCCTCCGATGAGGCCGGCAGGTATCACTTGGGACACTCAAGAGTCATCTTTCTTAATCCCGATACTGAAGTGACATTGTTTATATATCTGAACTTGAGTCTATAATGTTCCTGCAGGTACATTGTATGTTCCATCCAATCACCTCTCCTTCCTTGGACATGGTTTCTATAGCTTTTGTCCACGGCTGAAATTTCTTCATCCACCTACCCACCCACCCACCCACCTACCCCCCAACCTATCCATCCAGTCAGTCAGTAAATGCTTCTGCCACGTTCTGTGCCAGGCCATGAGAACACCGTGATAAACAAGTGAGACATGTGTTCTTCCCTCAGGGAGCCCGTGCCCTGCCTTTGTCTCCCCACCCAGCACCACCTGGCTGGAGTCACTGATGTGCCCACCTATAGGCCTGGGCTCATTCTTGTGGGAATGACAGACCACAGGTGGGGGAGATTGATGATAAACACGTAAACATATAATTAACTGCTAATTGGCCAAATGTTGTATAGGAAACAAAAGGGACAGTGAAAGAGAATAACAAGAAATTGGGGTGGCTATTTAGAAAGGATGTTGGGAGGAGGCTTTCTGAGGAAGCAACCTTTCAGTTGAGATCTGAAGGATATGGTGGAGGGACAAAATGTACAGGCAGCAAAAAATAAATAAATGCTAAGGCCCTGAGGTAGGAAAGAAAATGTATTCCGGGAATGGAAAAGAACCATGGCTGAAGCACAGCAAATGAGAAAGTGGCAGGAAATGAGACCAGGGAGATGGGCAGGAAACATAATATGCAGCTTTTTAGTTATGGTGAGGAAGTTGGGGAGGAACAAGGGTTAAGCGAGGACTGATGTGACCTGATTTATAGTTTTAAAAGGTTACTCTAGTTGCTACGAGGAACATAGATTGGAGAGGGGCCAGTGCAAAGCAGGGAGACCCAGTAGGAACTACGTATTGCAGTCTTCCAGCTGAGAGGTGATGGTGGCTTGATCCGATGCCATGGCACTGGAGACGTATTTTGGAAACAGAACAGCAAGATTAGATGTGGTAGGTGAGGAAGACTCCATGTATGACTCCCACATTTCTGGCTGGAAAAATTGGGTGAGTAGTGGTGCCATTGACTGAGGGATGAGGAGATAGCCAGCAGAGAAGCTAAGGAGTTTGAAGGAGGAAATCCAGAGGTCAGATTTGGGCAGTTAAGATACCCATTAGACATCCAAGTGGCTCATGTAGGCAGTTGGATAAGTGAGACTGGAGCTCAGAGAAGAGATTTGGGCTGGAGTTAAATAAATCTTAGTATTCAGCACATGGAGAATATATGAGACAGCAGGGACACTTTCTTATCTGGTTCCCTGGGAACTCTACACCAGAGCTAAGGTCTTTCATGCTGTCTTCAGGAAAAATGTCAGGGATGAGGGTCCTGGGACACCCTTCTAAGAAGAGTGAGGGCTCTTGAGTTCCCGCAGGGCCAGGACTATTAGTGATTCAATTGGGGCAGGAGAACTTTCTCTTCTCCTCTGGGACCAGTATTTCCTAAGATTGTTCTAAATTCCATTGATTATTTTTTGCTTTGTCCTGGAAACAACTATTTTTTTTATACAAGCCCTCTCAGAAAGTGACAAATAATGGAAAAATCCTCTTAGATTTGGACTCAGCAAACGCAGAGATGGCACATCTTTCTCTGTGGTGTGGAGGTCATCCCCGAGGTCACGCCACAGACACAAGAGCTGGAAAATGGATGCAGGTGGCCAGGCCTAGCTTCACGCAATGTGGAGGGAGGGCAGGGGAGCATTTGGATGTATCTGATATTCAAGGCAGGAAGGGAAGAATTTGAAAAGGAGAAGAAAACATCATTTCTGTGGGGCGGAAGAACACAGTGTACTTCCAGGAGGAATGTTTCCTGCCTGGGGCTCTGGTCTCTCCCTATGCTTGAGCCCTCTGGGATAGAAGACTGTGACTTGATCCCAGGGATCCTCCAGTGGAGGTTTCTGCTGCCATCTTCTTGACTTTAGGGACATGATTGGGGAAGCTGAGTCTCTCCCTGCTCCCAACATGCAGAGGTTCCTGAGCTATGTCTTCAGGGATGAAGTGCCTTAACTCCTCCCGCCTGCTTCTGCTCCTCGTTTCTTTATTGCTCCCCCTCTTTCTCTCTGCTCATCCTTTCTCATGTCTTTATTTCCTGGCTCTCCTTCTCACTATGGAGTGAAGAGTGGGTAGGGGTGATAGTGTTGGCCATAGATGTAGAATGTTGATGGTAGGAGCAGAAAGTTAGTGAGGAAGGAGCAGAGAAGTTTCCACACTCAGTGACCCCAGAGGTACTTCTTCAACACACAGGGCTGCGATACTCAGTAATCAAAGAGGAGGTACAGGGTGGAGATGGACACTATGCTGGGCAAGGAGAAGAGGAGCAGCTGTCTCCATGGGCACATTTGCTAGAAGACAATTTTCAAAGTGGTAGCTTGACATGACAGTTGTTAAGATTATAACGAAAAAAGATTATAGAGCCAGCAATGCTGAAAGCACAAGTAAGTATAAACTTGTAGAGATGGTAGTCAAAGTGGCCCCCTGGTGGTCCTTCTCCCTCACTGCCCTTCTCTCATCCCCAGGTGCTTCTCATCAAGGTTAAAACCTGTCCCACCTGTGGGGATGAGATAATGTAGTAGGGAGACAAGGCAATGGCTGTTGAAAATAAAATGACAGAAGTCTCTGTGGGGTATATTGTGGCCCAGGCATGGCTAGCACAGTAAAGCCACCCTTCTCCCCTCCCTTTTTCTCCACCTGTTATGAGTTTTATGGAGTTAATACACCAACCCTGGACCAGCACTCCGATGGCTTCTCATCTTTGTCAGAGCAGAATCCAAAGTTCTTATAGACTGAAGACCCCACATGACTGGGTCTCCCACTACTTTTCCTACACGCTCTTCTGTTCACTCTATTCCAGCCACACCAGCCTCCTTGCTGCTCCTGGAATAGGCCAGCATGTCACCCTCAGAGTCTTTGCATTCGCTGTTCCCTCTGCTTGGAAAGCTCTTCTCTCACCGACTTACCTGGCCCATTCCCTCACTTCCTTCAGGGTTCTGTTCAAATGCTTCCTTAACAAAAGGCTTTCTCCAGGCATCGACATAAAGTAGACACCTCCCTCATTTGCCTCTCCACTATCTACCCCCTTGCCATGCTTAATTTTTCTTCATAACTCTTCATGATCCTGTAACCTATTATATATCTATCTGTTTGTTTCTTGTCTGTCATTTCCTGCTTGGATGTAACTGCCCTGTTTACTACTGCATTCCTAAAGCCTAAAAGAATGTCTGGCACATGTAGGAATTCAAGAAATATTTGTTGCGTGAGTGAATGAATGACTAAATCTGATGAGAATAGAGATTTTAATGACTCTTGAGCATTGATACGTAATCTGCAGAGTGAATGTTTGTCACATTTATCAACATTTTTCTTTCAATTAAACCATGTTCTAATAATCTTGTCTCATCAGTGCAAGGAACTCATCAAGGAGCTATGAGCGAGGCTATTCCTGGAAGGATTGTAAGGAGCAGGACAGACTGGCAGAATGATACTCAAACCGGGCCCTTGATGCCTGAGAAGTGGGCCATAGCACTCCCAGGACTTTCACAATGATCTCACACTCATTTGAATTTCCCCGGAAGAAAGACTGGGCTATACCCCTTTCTGTGGATGAAGTGGGGCGAAGGGGTGTATCAGTCAGGGTTCTCCAGAGAAACAGAACCAATGGGACACACACACACACACACACACATACACACACACACACGTCTATCTATCTATGTATCTATCTATCTATCTATCTATCTATCTATCTATCATCTATCTATCTGTAAGAGATATTAGAAAGCTGCATGGAGCATGGAAAAGAGCTGGGTCAGACTGGTGAGGAAAAGTCAGTTAGGAGGAAAGAACGGGAGATGAGAGAGGTACAGATTTGAAGGAAGAGATATTGAGGGAATATCAGCTAATGATACAATCTTTCAGTAGACTGGATGGAGAGGCTATTCTGAAAATATTATACTAAGTTTGGCAAAGGAGGCTTGAAGGGAGAAAAGAAGGGTGGCTTGTTGGCTAGAGAAGTGGGGAGACGCCTGGGTTGAATGAGGGTCTACAGGAAGGCTCCCTGAGATGGAGAACGTGACTCTGCAGCGGGGCCAGACTTCTCCTGTAAGTGACCCTCCTGCAGTCCTTATTGGCAAAAGGTTTGGGGATGAGAAAAGAGGGGACTGGAAGTCAAGGAGGCCAGATGGTGTATGGCTGACCTGCATGGGGAGAACTGGGAAAGATCCAGAGCCTGGAGCTCATCGGCAGGTCAAGGTGAGGCAGAAACAGGGAACAAGAGGTACCTCTGGAGGCTGCACTCTCAACGGGGGATTCGCGAGCCAGGGGAAGTGGCAGGTGGCTCCTCATGGTGACCTGTCCCTGTGCTCCTGTGTAGGCTCTTCCCCGGGGCTAGAACTCGCCTGCCTCCAGCACATCCTTGCAGTGGCAGGCCCAGGCCCATCTCCTTCCCTGACCTCTCAAACAGAGACACTCACCTCCTCTGTATCCCAGCCACCGGACTCGCCCTCCTTCTCGCACTTTTCAGGCTGGAGGAAAGGTGACTGTGCCCATTTACTCCCCCATTCCCCACGTCCCCCAACCATGAGATTGTGACATCTTGGGGGAACAGGCTTGTTTCTCCCTCATCTGTGGGTCCCCTGAGCCTGCACAGCTGGTCACAGCCTCCTTTGGGTGTTGAATAACTGTGTCCTGAAATGGGGGTCTCTTGCCTGTGTGCTTACTAAGGAGCCCTGCCTGTCAAGACCTGGGGAGCCCCAGCCCCGGACTGAGAGGAAGGGGAGGGGTTGTGGTGGGAGGACGGGCGTCTCCTTTGCTCTTTGATTTCCCTCTTCTTTCTTTCCTGCCTTCCCGACACCTCATCTCCACTGAAAAGTCCCTCTCTTCCATTCTCTGTTCTAGGAAAAGGTGATAGGAAGATCCCGACCAGATGGTGACATGCGAGGGCCCCCGCGGCCTCCAGACGCCAAGCTCTGCGGCACGTTCAAGCTCAGACCAACCTCCAGCCTGGGGACGCAGGACACTCAAGGGGTGGGCAGAGCATCCCGGAAGGGGAGGCGGTAGAGGGCAGGCACGCAGTGCGGAGGGACCACGCCCGGAGAGACAACAAGGGGTGCCTTGGGGACTGTCGCTGAGGCGCACAGACCGGCACCTCCCTGACTCCATCCCAGGAGATTCGGGACTGCTTGGAGACCTCAATATCTTAGAAAAACAGGCCAAGCGCACGCAAAGAAGCTGCTTATGCTCGCAAAGCCAGTTGCCAGAATGTAGTGCAGCAACGGAGGGCTTGTGCCGCCACGCCCAGGGCTGTGTGATCTAGTGCCAGCCACAATCTAAGTTGTCACATCTGTAGAATGGGGATAGTAATAGGGCCATTAAATGTAAAACTATTCTGAAAGTGTTCTTTCATATCTGTCATTGATAGAGGCTGGGCTGTCCGTAGGGCTTCAGTTTCCGGATTTCCAGCCCAATATCTTTTGCCTCCATCAATTGTCTGGCAGAGCTAAGGGTGTATAAAGTTCTACTTGAGGTGGGCCACCACTCTGAGGACAGTAAGTTCTCCAACAACCACTGTCAATACCGCTGGCTGACTCCTGCGGGGACTTTCTCCTGCACGGTGGGGTTTGCAGTAGAGGGGATTGTGGGCAGCAAAAAGGAGAGAAACGTCGTTCCCCCCAACCCTTGTCAAGAGTCCATTATTTATTCAACACATATTGATTGAACCCGTACTAGGTGTTCAAGACACCATAGATACAATGGTGAGCCAGATAGTAAACTTAGTCTCATGGACATTCTGGAATTTTTTTCAACCTTGGTAGTCCTGACTTATCCCACCCTAGATTAGTTTCAGGCTCCCCTAAACCAGGGGCCAGAAGTTTCCTCCCTTCTACCTTTACTCCCAGTCCCTGCCCTCTGTTAATGATAGCCTTGAAAGAGCTCTGGCCTGGGGCCAAATACCAGGCTCAGCAGGAGCCATGCTAAGGACTTTGGAGGTCAGAAGTCATACTTCCTCACGCAGGCATCTCTCCACTGCTTCCTCAGGAGGTGTACTCCCACAACGGGTGGTGAGCGCTGGGCTTTGTTAAGCATGGGCGGTCCTCAGAGTCTGGCTGGAAGCACCCAGATCAAAGTGTAGCTGAGCTTGGGGTTCATTCCCTCTGCCCCTCTACCTCGCTTTCAGAGAATTCAGTCTCACTCTAACTCTCCAGCCTCAACGTTAGGTGCCAGCTTGAGCCTTCCTGAAATTTCCCAGTTGTTGGTTCTTTCTGACTGTGTTCAAGTTTTGAACCCCTAGGCTCCTGCTTTTGCTTGGACCTCAGAAACCCAGGCCTAGAGCCCCTGAGAAGTGAAACTATTGTTGATAATCTTCAGGATTCCCAAACAGCCTAGCTGAGATGGAGGCAGCCTGGGCTCCAGGATGGGCACAAGGAGGCCTAGTGTTTGGCCTGCTGCTCCTGCTTGTTTGCTGTGTGATGTAGGGCAAGTCACTTTCCATCTCTGAGCTCAGGTTACTCGTTCATCTCTATCTATTCATCCATCCAACAAGCCTTTTGACTATTCCCCATCTCCTGAGGCTACTGGATAAAGTCCTAGCCACTCAGCATGGCCTTTCATGGTCTAAGCCATCTAGGAGGGATCTGGATGAGAGGTGTTGCTTCCTAAATGGCTCTTATTCTGCCCTGACTTCTTAGTCCTTCACACACCACACCTGGAGCCACCGCTGGTTTCTTGTGCCAGGTAGGCTGGCAGGGACGTACTCAGGATAACTGAGTACAGAGAAGCTCTCTTTCCCAGAATTTCCTGGCAATCCTGGATATCTGGTGCTAAAAGATCTAAGGGCTTTGGAAGAAGCTCTCCTAGCCCCTGAGTTTAGGCCTAAACTTGGGGATGGGGGTGGGAGACATGGAGAAGCAGGTTATGAGAACCAGGGAGGGCCAGCTGACCTGGAGAGACTCAATGGGATAGTCCTCAGTGGACAGCCCAGGGAAGAGAAGATGGAAAGACAGAGTTCTGTAGAAATCAAAACCAAGAGAGACCTGGAAATGGTCATGTCATGGATGGGTTGGTTTGACTCAAAAATGGGGACTTAAGTGTGCTGCTGCCGTGGTGGCCAGACTTTTGCGGGGAGCACTGGCTGGATATATTGAGCATGTGTGCTCTTCCATCACTTAACGACAGTGCTTAGTTAAGGATTGGCGCATGGCTCAAGAGCTATCTATCAGAGTGAATTCTAGCACTGGAGCAGGAGCTTTGGGGAAGAGATTTGTTCTTTTCCCACTGGACTTGTATCTGGGAAGATGAAGGCTTAGAGTTGCTGGTAGTCATTGTTCCTTAGATGTGAAATCTGAGATTGAACATGGAGGAGAGCAGAGCAGAGGCAGAGCTAGGCTGGGAGATGCCATCATTTGATGCCTTGACTGAAGCTAGCCATCCCCGGGAATTTTATTTCCACGGGCCATTTTTGGCTTGAGCCAGCTAGAATTGTGTATGAGCGTGTGTGTGTTTAATTACTTGCAACCAAGAGTCCTACTCAACATAGAGCCCATGATAAAATTTGTCTTCAGAAAGACCAAGGTGATAGGGGCAGATTCCTTAAGAGACCATCAAAACAGTCCTACAGTGACTCAGGGGAGCTCATATGCAGATGACTGCTGTCTTGTGCAGGGTCTAGTGGGGCCCCAGGGACCCAGAGACGGGCAGCCTGGGGGGCCCATGGCTCCAGGTGAGGCGTGCCCAGAGTCTGTCCACCTGGACACCACTGCACTTGCCATGCTGTGCCCCATGTATGTGTGACTAGGAAGAGGCTGAGCTGGTTACTGTTACACAGTCTGTTTACACAGTCCAGGGAAAAGGAGCTAATTAGACACCAAGACTGGGGCTTAATCTCCTGGCAAGCACATCTGTGGAGGGGGGTGTGTGCTTCTGAAGATCCTTCTTAGAAGCGAACTCTGGGAGAGAGTTCTGTGCCCTCTGACGTGCTTTATCAGAGTCGTCATGAGGTAGCCCCTCCCTCATTATGACTTAACCTTCTGCCAGCTTTTCAAAATGGATTTCTGAGTCTCAACCCAGAAAAGTGAGGGCTAAACAGGGAGCCAGAGCCTCTGGTCTCTAAATGTGGCGGATGAGGATGAGGATGGGATAGAAGTGAATGCTAGAACATACTGTGTATAATTTGTAGCTTGCTGGATTTATACTCAGAGCAGAACTGAAATGATCTCAATAATAGTACATGGCCTGTAGTTCTCATTTTATATGAAAACTCTATTGTCCTCAAAAAATTTTGACTGCCTTGCATTAATGATCCTCACCTTTAATATGTTCCAATTGTCACATAACTGTCACTTATGTAACTATCAATTGATAGCTTGAAACTGGCACTTCATCTATCAGCTGATGGAGGATGACTCTCTGTTCTCTCTTGCTGGCTACTTGTTACCTACTGCTGCTAGGGGATAAAAGACGAGGCTTCTACCTAGGCGATGAGGTGGGGGTACAGGAAGTGTTTATGATGGAGCTGGCCCCCTTTCCCTCAGTGTGCCGAGGGAACCCGCCAAATGCCTTGGGTGCTGGGTGCCTGGAGCTTGCCGGCTGATGTCAGAGTGCTGAACAGGGTGGGTGCTTCCTTCTGCCCTATCCCCTCCTGCGATCCTCGCATCTGGTGGCGGTGGGGAAAGGGTTTGGTGGCTGGTGGTTCAAGGTGATGGCAAGGGTGGTCTCCTGACCAGGGATGGTGGAGATTTTGCCCATGCTGTAGTAGTGACGATGAGGGCAGAGAGGGGGGCTGGAATCATGGAATAGAAGCCATAGCCTTGACCTCCCCAGGCCCCATGGTGCAAAAGGGGCATGCCCCTAAAGGCAGGCAGATGCCTGTGTAACACGAATGATGTTTTTGCAAATATAAAACTGATTTATTGAATTAATTACTCCTTACATCACTGTTTTCCCGCAGAGACCCAACTACTAGGATTATCACTAGAGGGCAGGAGAGGCTTCTTCAGCAAGACAACAGGCCTCCAGCTTGGGCCACCACTTCTCTCCCAGTCTGGGGCTGTGCTGCCTAATCTTTCCTCATTTACAGCACACATAGAAAATGAGAATATGTGTATGGCACACTGGGCTAAAATGAAAGGGACTTGGGGACACTTATATGGGGCTTACTAAGAAAAGTACCCTTTTTTTCCAAGTTATGTAATTATAGTAAGACACGAAGTAAAACATTAATATTGAATATAAATGAAATTCTAAATAAAATTATTTCAAACATTTTGTCGTTAAACATGAGCTTGCTTCCATTAACATGTCTTTTTATATCTAATTTCAGGCTGAAATGGCAACATGAAATTTATGATCAAGATTTTTAATGATGGCTTCAAATTTTTGATAATGCTCATTGACAAGAAATTTTGTTTGTACAAATTAGTGATAAAAAATTAAAAATAACTTTATAACCACTCAAAAATTTATTGCCGTTGAAACTATGTTTAAAGAACATCATAAGCCTTTTCTTCTATTAATAAATGCAGTGTTGAAATTTCTTGTAATAAGACATTGGATTTAGCATTCATCAAATCTTTTTCATTTGAGTGTACTGGAATAATGATGAAGCAGTAATTGGCAGAACACACATGCATTTTTAGCGCAGTCACTGTGCAGCCAGCTGGGATGGGGACTACAAAAGCCCAGCTGCTGCAAAAGCTAGAAACAGCCCGTATGTTAATACACAGAGTGAAGGGCTCTGTTTGTGCCTTCTGACCTGACATGACTACTCATAGCACTGCCTTTCACTCATAAAAAGGCATCAGCTTGTTGTTGATAACATACACTGTTGATAACATGGATGAATCTGAAAAACATTATCCTGAATGAAAGAAGCCAGACACAAAAAAGTACATGCTGTATGATTGATTTCATTTCTTTGAAATTCTAGAACAGGCTCAACTGATTTGTATTGATAGAAAGTAGACGAGTAGTTGTCTGGGGTAGTGGTGGGTGACTGCCAAGGGGTACATAGGAACTTTTGGGGGTGATGATGAGGTTTTCTATATTGGTTGCCCCAGTGGTTACACTGCTAAATCACCCACATATACATTTTTCAAAACTCATAGTACTGTTTATTTAAAATGGATGCATTTTATTTTATGCAAACTATATCTCACTAAAGTTTATTTCAAAAGAAGAGAAGGTACCACTTTGGACAGTAAATAATATGGTTTCTGTGCTTATTCATGAGGCTGGAGTCAGAAAGGGGAAGATCTTACATAAAGGAAATAAATTAACACCCACTTCTTGGTCTGAGCCAACTGTAGGAGGAAGAAGGAGGGGGAACAAGAATGGGAGAAGGAGAAGAGGAGGGGGCAGGGGGAGAGAAGTGAGAGCAGTCAGACCCATGGGTCTTAAACGCCCCTGCTGGACTTTGGCCTAGAGCAGGTGTCGGCATGCTTTTACGTAAAGGATTACAGAGTAAACATTTTAGGCTTTTGGGTCCTCTGGTCTGTTGTAACGACTTAACTCTGCACTGTAGTGCGGAAGCAGCCGTGGACAACATGGAAGTGAATGAATGTGGCTGTGTTTTGATACAATTTACGTACAGATGGTGAAGTTTGAATTCATGTGATTTTCATATGTCACAAAATATAATCCTTCTTTTGATTTTTTTCCCAACCATTAAAAAATGTGAAAACCATGCTTCGCTCTTAGGCATTACAAAACAGGCGGTGGGCTGGATTTGGCTGGCCTGGCACAGCTTGCCAACTCCTGGTCTCGTGAGGTGTGTGTAGTGTGGGGGCTCCTGAGGGTGCTGAGCTTCTGGAAAGGGATGGCGTTTGGATTTCTGGGTTTCAACATAGTTACAGAAGTCATGACCTTTAGCTTTACTGGGATGTTCTCAGTTCCTATTTGTTTTACCTGGAACCCAGAAGTTCTCTCACCCCTGGAGAGAGAATATATATTTTAACTTTCTGAGTACAGCCCCCATCCATAATATACAAATGTATTATCTGACTTGCAGTCATTTGAATGTGACTTTCAAGTAAGTTTTCAGAAAACATTCTGTATGACATACATAAAACAATGAAAGAGACATAAATTGACATAAAAATGCTTTAGGAACAAAGAGGTTATGAGTAATCAAATTCTGTTTTTGAGGTCTAAAAAAGGGGTGTGTGTGAGGTGACTACCTCAATAAAGTCCAGGATGGGAATCTCTTCAGGCACCATGATAGGGAGCTAATTGGACACTGGACCAGGAGTCCATTGCAGTCAGTGCCCTTGGTCCCAGAGTGGGCAGGTTAGGTAAGCAGCACCCCGTGTGGGGAGGGCTGGAATGGGGCCTGTTTCTTGGCACGCGTGATGCCTAACACCTGCACAGCTAGAGCTCTGACTGCATGCACAGAATGCACAGCCAACTGGGCTTTTTGCTTCTTGTGTCCTCCCTCTTCAGCCCCACATCTCACTCTCATTCTGTCCCCCTGGATCCTTCCTTTCCTCAGGCCTTTCTGCTTCGTGTCACACTGCACAGTCTTTTGGTTTTGCTCGTGAGGGTTTTGCTGAAACCAGGAATTTGTACCTCAGGGTAGTGCTGCTGCACAGCTCCTAACCCTTCCACCCTGGTCACTCGGGGGGCTCTCCTGGGCCCACTGATTGTGAATTGAGTGGGGGGAAAATGGCAGTTTGGCTCAGGAATAGTGAAGCTGTATGATATTCCTGGTTCCCTTAGCTTGCTCACCCCCACCACCTCCAGCCAGCCTTCATAGTCCTGCTTCTGGGGGTGGGGGGAGTGTAGCCATTGAAGGGCTGACCACCCTGATTTCTTCTCTGCTCCCTTGCTTCACTCCCTGTGCCCTTTCCATTCACTAGGTATCTTTCCTGTGTAGTCAACAGATTGTAATTGTGGGTTCTTAGATCTGCCTCCCCTTAGGGCCTGGGCAGGGTAGTGTGAGGACCTGGGCAGGGTAGGACCTAGATCAGGGCTGGGTCCAGAGTGGGCCTTATAATGTTTGTTGGCTGGAATTGAATCAGCACTTCACTAGCAGGATCTTCCCAGTCTGGCTGGAAACTGCTGCCATGTCCTCAAGGGCCCTGAGCCACCGAGGATACCTGCTAGTTGCAATACTCCAGAACACTCTGTTGTGTTTACTCACAGGACATGGCGGGGGGGAGGGATGGGGACCATGGAGGGAGCAGCTCTATAACGTCACAGGACAGAGAGGGGTGAAGATGGGGACAGGGACAAAGTCAGAATTATAGAAAGGATCTTTGGCAGGAACATTTATATGGAGTAGAGGCAGAGAGAGCAGGAAGCATAGGGCGTGGGGGTGGGGGGAATGAGATCTGTGCCCCAGTTTTGGTCCTGGGTTTCCTGCTGGGCCCTGCCTCTCCTAGGGAGAACCATACATAGCAGACAGGGGCAGCATGTGAGAGCCCCTTCGGCATTCCTGGGCTCTAATTATGGAGGCTTGGACATGCCTTCGTCCCTGGGGTCTTGTGAGAGGGAGTTTCCATTCTTAGGTTTTCTCCACTGAGGGCTCCAGAAGATAATTGCTGTGGGAAAGGGCAGTTTTGAGTGGCAGGAAGGGGATTTCTCTGGGACCCAATAGTTTGTGGATTGAGTGAGTCACCGGGCGGGCCTTGGACAATTGGTGGCTGGGACCACCAATTGCAATTATTATTTTTGCAATTATTTTTAACCTTTTACACCACAGTTACTTTTGCACCAACCTTTGCAGCTCAGTCTTCTGTGGCACTGGCCTGAATTGTCACTGCTGCTTTCATCTTAATTTTTTTATCCTTTCCTCCACAAAGGACATTAAAAGGGGACCTCCTAGCATCAGACACTGACAAGAAGCTCAAAGCCAAGAGCGTGGAGGAGGGGATAGGGGAGAAAGCAGATGACTTACTTGCCAGGTGACAGATGCTTTAATAGGAAACTGCAAAATGATGACGAAGGGCTCAGGAGGGAGTGCCCAAGTCTGCCTGCAGTTTGGGCTCTTGAGGACACCTTCCCAGAGCACACAGCACTTTTACACATGGCGGGGGGGGGGGGGGGGGGGGGGGGGGGTGGGAGGTAGGAGGATGATCATTTCAAGCAGAGGGAATAGCATTTGCAAAGTCATGGAGATGGGAGAGAGCTGTGGGGCCATCCCTTCGGGCAGTCAGGAAGCTTTGACACCAGCACTTGGGAGGGTAACCCAGGATGAGCCCTGCCCAACACACACACACACACACACACACACACACACAGACACACACATCTGTTTAAAAACTAAGGGCCCACTATGTGGGGTATGGTCAGCATTGGGCGGGGGGTGCTCTGAAAGGGTTAAATATGAGGTTGGTGCAAAAGTAATTGTGGTGTAAAAGGTTAAAAATAATTGCAAAAACTGCAATTACTTTTGCACCAACCTAGTTCTATCGGCTTCCACTGTAGCTTCCAGGAAAGCAGACTGCTGGCTGTCACGCCCAGGCATGCATTCTACTCTCCCGGTCTAGGGGAACTCCACACTGTCCTCCCTCCCCTTCCTCTTCCTCCCCTCAGCTCCAACTATAGCACCTAGAGAAAGCCTAAGAGAAAGAAGCTCAAAACAAGTCTCCTGGGTGTGACAACCACGGTAATGGTCTCAAGCACAGTTAGACTGTGGATGTCTGGTGGGTGCAGACCAGTCTTCAGGAATGGGGGGCCAGCTCCTGCTTAACACCTCTCTCTTCTCTAGTCTCACAGCGTCTAACACAGCAGTAGTATACACACCAGGATATTCCCTTGTGAATCCTGGCCCCAGTTCAGGTGTTGGAGGAGCTTAATAGCATCAAGACTTGACTTCTATCCCAGGAATGGTTTGGGCATGTTGGCTCCCATGTTGGCAGAATGGAGACAGGGCTTGTTGAAGTTTGAGAAGTTTCAGAGAATGTTAAGAGCAAGAATTCTTTTACAGTTCTTGTCCTGGGCTTCCTAAATTGGGATATGCAATGCTATGCCAAGGATTAGCAAAGGTAGGATAAATGTGGACCATCTTCTTGGAGCATCAGTTTGATGAGAATTATTTTTTGGGAATACCACTCCCACCCATGTTTATGTTAAAACAAATACACATATAGGAATAGAATGCACAATTTGCATAAATGTTTAAGTGAATAGGGAACCCTGACAGAACTTGAGTTTCAGGGATATATTCAGGCTATCCTCCCAGGCTCTTTGGAATTGCATTCTTTCCTCTGCTCTTAGCACTGTCACTCTCTCTACAGTTTACAAGTGAGGAAAACAAGGTCCAAAGAGATGCGTCAGTGACTTGCCTAAATGACACCACAGAATAAGAGGTGGGGGTGGGATTAGAGCCCACATCTCAGGACTCTCTACATTTAGCATGTTGTCTATGACACAACAGTGAGTGTAAACTTTCATGTTTTAGTGTTTTAGTTTCAGTAGTGCCATGGAAGTAACCAAATCCCACCTGTCAGGCGGCCGGATGGCTCAGTTGGTTAGAGCACGAGCTCTGAACAACAGGGTTGCCGGTTCAAAAATGGCGACTAGACTTGGAGCTGAGCTGCGCCCTCTACAACTAGATTGAAGGACAACGACTTGGAGCTGATGGGCCCTGGAGAAACACACTGTTCCCGAATATTCCCCAATAAAAGAAAAAAAAAAATCCCTCCTGTCAAAGTAGTCTTTGAACATGATAGGAGGGAGTATGGAGCAGTAGAAAGAGTCAGGGACTGAAAGACTGTATTTTATCCCCTAGCAGTTCTTTCAGTAACAAAACTCTGTGACTTCAGACAAATTGTTTAACTTCCCTGGGCCTTACCTTCCCTATGTGTGAAATATGGTGGCTAGATAGACACTGTGTAACAACCGGCTTTCTGTGAATTGGGACCAGTGCTTGCCTTCCCAGAGCCTCCAGCCCTGTGCTTGGGCTCTTCCTGGCCGTTCTAGAGTCTCTGAGGAGGGGGCAGCCTGCATCTCTGCATGAGAATTCCCCAGGAAGAACTGCACGTAGGGCTTGCACAGGGTCTGGAAAATCAGCCTTTTCCAGGGTTTTATTGGGGATCATGTGGCTACTAGGTTGAGGTGAGAGCCACTCAATCTGCTCAGCTAAGGGTGTTTGCTGTGAGGATACACCGGGCAGTGTCAGAGCCCGGGACTGGAAGAACTGCCAGGTCCTGGATTTTATTTCCCACCATGATGGTTTTCTGGCAGTGCAGTTAGGGAGGGGACCTGGGGGAGTCGGCGCTTCCTTATAGAGACTTCCTCCCTATCCTCCTGTTTTCAGCCCATTTCTCACTGTGGCTCAAATTCATCAGCCTTTCGGGGGTTCAGTGATTGGAATCAGTTCGATTCTTGTTGGCACCCCTCTCCCCTTTGCAGTGCTTTGGTTTTAGCTTTCTCTGCTTTGCTAAGTTAGTTATCATTATCCAGCCTCTGACCTTTTCTTTTCCAAGGGTGTATTAATTACTCTTGTCTTCTCTCACCTTCATGCCCTTCTCTTCGCTTTTGTGGGCTCATTAGTTTTTATTTCATTAATTTTCTTTAGTGGTGTCAGGAGGGAATGGAGATACGTATGTGTTTAAACCCACATGTTTAACTAGAAGTCCCAGTCACCATTCAACATGTTCTTTCATCTCCGTCAGTATTTTGAAATTGTTCTTGTCAAGGACACGCATTATTTTCACGTTGCCAAATCTAACAGTCACTTTGCTGTCGTCATAATACAGTCTCTCAGCAGCATTCCACGTACTTGACCACTCCCTTATTCTTGAAAAACTTGCTTCTTTTGACCTTCATGGTAAAACGTTCTTCTGATTTGTTTGTTTCATCCACTAGCTACTGGTACCGTCACTCTCTTTTGCTAATTCTTTCTCTTCTGGGAATTCTTGTGGACTCCTTCCTTGGTCCTCTTCTCTATCTATACCAGGGGTGTCCAAACTGCGGCCCGTGGGCCAACTGCGGCCCATGATCCATTGTTAATTGGCCTGCAGCAAATTCCAAAAATATGTTTAGTTTACTTAAATAAACCAGGTGAGGCAATACGCACTTCACCTCGAGTGAGTGGCCCGGCTGTTTGTGTATTTTACCGCATACGGCCCTTGGTGAAAAACGTTGAAAAAAGTTTGGACACCCCTGATCTATACACTTTCCCTAGTTAATCTGTTCTAGTCCTCGGGCTTTAAATCTTCCCTAGATACCAATGATCCCCACATATCTATCTCCAGCCCCAGCCCTGATATCATCTCTGAATTCCAACTGCTCACTGGACATCTCCATTTGGATAGCTCACAGGCATCTCAGATTTAACTCCATTGAACCAGAACTCTTGATTTTCCCTTGAACCTGCTCCTTCCTAGTGTTCTCCATGTACGTAAATGGCACGCCCATATGTCCAGTTGTCCAAGACCAAAACCCAAGACCATGCTTCGCTCTGCTCTTTCCTTCTCTGCTCCCATTTACTACATCAGCAAGCCCCGTCAGGGTCTTCACAAGGTACGATTGTGTCCACTTCTTTGCAACTCTGTTGCTGCCCTGCCAAGGCCACCAGCATCAGGTCTTGCTTGGACTATGCCAATTACCTCCTGATTGACTCCCCTGCTTCCACCATTGTTTCCCACATCCCATGATCCACCTTCCACACTGAGGCTGAAACGATTGCATTAAAAATGTCTATCAGGCCCTAATTCACCTAAAGCAGGAGTCTATGTAAACTATGGCTTGCTGGCTAAATCTGGCCTGACACCTGTTTTTATGTTAACCATAAACCAAGAAAGGTGTTTACAACTTGAAAATAAATCGAAAGAAGAGTAACATTTCATATCACATGAAAATGATATGAAATTCAAATTTTAGTTTTTGTAAGTCAAGTTGTAATGAAGCACAGCTACATGCAGTCATTTGTGTGTTGTCTATGGCTGCTTTCCCACCACAGAGAGGTTATGACAGAGACTAGATGGCCTCCAAGCCTAAAATAATTACTATCTAGATCTTTGCAGAAAAAGTTTACTGACCCCTGACCTAATCACAAATATAGGTCAACGCTTTAATCATTTAAAATTCACTGATGGGAGAATATGGTAACATGTGTTTTCTTTGTGAGAATTAAAGAATTCTCCAAAGTGTTTGTCTCATTGGGAGAAACTCTTAGGATGGGGCTAAATCTTCTGTAATTCTAAATAAAAAAGAAAATAGATTCTTTCATCTCATTTGAAATCCAAGAGCCAAGATGCACTAATTATCAAAAGTTATTTAAAAGTTCAGTCAAAACTAGATTTATGAATGGATTGGAGTAACTTCCTAACCTTTCTTGTAAGCAATGTCTTTAAATTAGAAATTAGCTGTACAGTAGCAAACTAAAATATGAAAGGGGTTTGTACTTAAAAAAATATCCTATCAGGTTATGCCACTCCCTTGTTTAAGATTCCCTAGTGATGTCCTGTTGCTTTTAAAATAAAACCCAAGTTCTTTACCAAGGCCTCTGCTCTTCTGCGGATTTCTTTTTCCACGCTTCCTTGTTTCACAGGTTTCACCTACACTGGCCTTTCTGTTGCTCTACCATTTCTACCCCAGGACCTTCACACTTGCTTTTCCTCTGCTCAGAATATTCATTGCAGCTGCATCTCCTCATCATTCATGTGTAAGTTCATGGTTGCCTCTCTGGAGAGGTTTTTTTAGTCTATTTTATTCAGAGTAGGTAGCCCTTCTCCCAAATCACTTCTAGAACATCACTTTGACTTATTTGTGGTTTTAAAAATTCATAGCAAATATCATTATACAAAATTATCTCGTCAATTTATTTTTTTACTTACATATCATCGAACTCTCCCTATTAAAAAATTAACTCTGTAAGGAAGAGCCCTCATTTGTCTGGTTCATATGTTGTATCTTCACATGCCACAGGGCTGGGAATATAGTAGGCGCTCAATAAATATTTGTGCAAAAAATGAATGAATAACCAGTTAAGCTAAAGGGATGAGGAACAGGGTCAGTTCTCAGAGAAGAGGGTTTGGCAGGACAGACACCTCTGAAATGGTCTCTTGAACTTTTACTTCCTTTCCTCACTCTAGGCCAGAGTATTACGTGAAGTCTGGCAATTTTATAAAGGGTCAGTGAGCAGAAATTGAAGAGTAAAGGTGAAGACAAGAAGTGGGCAGCTGGCTCAGTGGCTCGGCTCTGCAAAGATGTTGCTCTGTTCTTTTGCCCAAAGCAGCACAGTTTTTCACTGTGACCTTATGTAACTTTCCGTGCAACTATCTTTCACAGCTTCTTTTGGGTAATTTTCCACGTGGTCAGCCAGCTCCATCAAGTGCAATCGTGACACTCAGAACGGCTGGGGGGACAGGGTGGCCTGAGGCTATCAAAGGAAGGACGCGGTATGTTGTTTGAGCCACATACTGATTCACATCTCTCATTTGTGTAGGACAGTCCAGGACTGTGACACGCAGGATGCTCCTTTGTGGCTCTTTTTAAAGATAATTGTTAAAAGAAGCCCATTTGCTTCCATGTTAAAACTGAAATCTGTGGTCTGTGGCTCAAAGCAGATGCTTCGACACAAATTCTTTGCAGGACTTTGGGCTATAGTCTGGGAAATGACTATCACAGTTTCCTTGCCTTCATGGTTCTCTGTGGTTATTGAAGATTTGGGTTTCGGGGAAACAACAAAAATAAAAATAGCAACAAACATATTTATAGAAAAAGAGAGGGTGAGATAAAACTTGAACCTTTTGAAGAAGGCCAAAAGGGCAGCCGTGCGCCTGAGCACATTTCTTCTACGAGTGACCTGATGCTCTAGACGGGTCACACTGCTCCTACAGAATGTTTACAGAACTAAGGCAGTGGGGGATCACGCTTTGGAAACCTGCTTGTCCTCCTCCACTGCGTACCCCTCAGGGCAGGCTCTACCCCCGGACAGCACAAGCCAGCTGTGCCCCCCAACCATGGAAGCTACCTCCCTCCATGACTGCTATCCTGGGACTGGGATTGTCACTCCTTTAGTGACACATGGAAGAGGCACGGCGAGAAAAACACTCCGTCATCTTGCAGAGACTGGGCATCTCCCAGCAACACATTCTTATTGACTTCACAGCACAGCTGGCTGGCAAGTTCCCGTGCCATGTACTTAGTGATCTGTGTACTTGTTGTTTGTTGGGCCCCTTCTTATCTGACCCAGTTCTTAGTCCAAACCCTGCTTCTTAGTTAATCCATGTGCTTATATAATATGTGGCACACCCACATAGTAATGAGGCCTGTTCAGGCCTTGTTCTCTAACATTCTGGCTTGGTCTATAGTTTCTAAGGATGTAGGTGGGGCGAGTCGTTACCTGGTCTGCTCAATCTAGGCACCAGGATCTAAGCAGTGACTACCTGTTCGAACTCACCTGGCCAAGGTGTCTTTCTCTAATAACAGGTATTTTTTTTTTATTACCATATCCAGAGAAGGGCTTTCTCTTGGAACTCTACAATGGCAATGCAAAGGTTCATCTAGAATGACTAAGCTGACACTAGGAGATGAGAACTCTACAAGAGGATTTCAGCAAATGTATATACACGCAAGTGATCACAAAGAAGATGAAGTGTTTTTTAGTGATTGATGCTAATCGCTCTTCACAAGGGGACTGTGACAATAGCCAGATGCGGCGGGCAAATCCCCACAGTCCTGATTCTGTCAGCATCCTTTTCTTGTGTTGCCTCAGCCTGGTTTTAGTTCTTAATCCTGTTCTATGTTTCAAGGTGGCCACATACTATGTTGTCTGCATGGAAATGATTTACTTTCTTGAAATGGGGTTTAATATCAAGAGTGGGCAATTTCCAATCTTTCCAATAGCAGTTGCTCAAAGTTCACAGTAAAAGAGAAACTCTTCAGTGGCTATGTTTTGGAGGAGGTTTATTTTCATCCAGTATGTCTGGCTCCGCATGGACTGCTTAAGATACCATTGACTCAGCACGACATTAAAACAGGCCTGCAGTGCCCCCTGGTTCAGAGCTGGGGACCTGGACCTCTCCTGACAGCGCCATACACTGTGGATCATTCCTGATCCCTGCTGTTCCTGACCTGGCATTCTTTTTCATCTTTGGCTTCACTTTACCTTTTGCTCCTGACATTTGGTCCAAGCTTCTGGCTCCATGCTGCCTATGGCCACCTGGATAAAAACTTGCTTTGTAGCTTTGCTCCCAAAGTTCTTCCCTGGCCCGCAACCCTCTAGGCGGCCTTTGCCAGCCTTATTCAGTTGGAGAGCAGGGACTAGACACATCTGAGTGTCTCTGCCAGCCTCCAGCTGTGCTTAAGACTGGCATCTCCTCAGCTGTGCCTCATGCTGGGCCATGCCCCGAGATGGGGCCAGCAGACAAGGGTGGATGCTTACTTGCAAAAGGCTCCTTACTGCCCAAAGTCATTGATTCCCCATCCTCTGGGTTTCTAGCAGAAGCACCCCCCTTTTGTAGCCACTTAGTTTTACTGTTTAACCATTTCATGACCACATATGAAGGCCACACACTTACATTACTTTCCTGAGAGCTCCTTTTTAGTCATTAATAGTCCTTACATTTTTTCAGTGACTTATGGTTAACAGAGTACTTTAGTATATTCATATATATCATCTCATTTCCATACTTCTTTCTACTTTCTTTTGCAAATAAGACTCAGGATCATTTATCCATTAGACTCAGTAGGGCCGAGGGCCCATGAAAATGTTTTAATTTCTTTTAACACAGAACAAAAAAGGAATTTAAAAATAATTAATATGTAATAATGAATCAAGTTAGGATTATATTTGTCTTTATACCAATGCATTCAAACAATGGAATTTAAAATATCACTTTATGGAGGAAGAAACTCATGAAGGCAAAAATGTCGGGAGCTCACGAAAATCACAAAATGGCCCTGACAGGACTGGTACTCTACATTTGGCACTAACAGTGACGTGCTATGTAAATTTGGATAAGCTTCTTAACATATTACTTTTCTGTACCAGAAAAAATGGAAAGAAAATTTTCAGCACCCATTCATTTCCCAGAGGTTTTACTAAGATAAAGGAAATAACTCTGAAAGTACCTAAATATTTTAGAAGAAAGGCTTATATGATAGGTAGGACTATTTCTGCTGTGGATAACAGGTATCCATCTCAAGTTAGCCTAGACAAAAAGAGAATGTATTGGCTTTCATAACTGAAAACTTCAGGTTTTAGCTTCTAGCATAGCTGAACCAAGAAAACCCCCAAATTTGCCAGGAATCTGTTTCTCTATTTTCTTCTATCTCTTGGGATGACTTTCCTCTATGTTGCATTTCTTTTCTAGCACATTTTCTCCATATGTTGAAAGAATTCCAGAAACTCCAGGCTTTTTAGGATCGTTAAGCTTGCGACTTTAGAAGAGACTCCTAGTAGCTCAACCAATTCCTCAGAGGACTCCAACTGGTTTTTGCTTAGATGTCTTGGGTTTCCCTGTATCTAGGGGATGGAGTGCTCTGTCCGGCCAGCTCCATCGTTTGCCCCATCTCCTCCTCATGACTTGATTGACAGTCTCACAAGACTCCCTTGGAAGAGAGCAAGGCAGTTTCCAAATGAGGAAACACAAAGAGACCAAATTACACGTTAAGTCCTGGACTGCACCAGTCGGAGGGACTGTTGCTATTCTCTCTGCTGCAGGAAGTTAGAACCAGTTTCAGATTTGCTTCGAACTTCTATTTAACTTTCCAGACCTGAGTCCTATGGGAACCCATTAAAGTTTAGTAGAGACCACATGGACTCATTTAACTTTCACAAAATCTGTGAGGCAATTATTAGCTCCAATTTTTTTTCCGCTTTAAAAAATCTAGTGAACTTCATTTTTAGAGCAGTTTTAGGTTCCCTGCAAAACTGAATGGAAAGTACAAAAAGTTCCCATATAGCTCTTACCCCACCCCCAACCTCCACATTATCAACATCCTACCCCACAGTGGTACATTTGTTACTGTTAGGTCTCTGAATGTTAGGTCTCAGAGACCTTGACGTACAGACAGAGCCATGTCTGCAAGAAAACAACAAAATGTCTGTTGGCCTGCACCTGCAGACAGAGCCAAACTTGCGATAACAGAAAACGCCACAAAAACAGCTACTGGCTTGCAGGCAGTCAGCATTTTCTGTTGAAACAATGCCACCTGTCAGCACAGCCCCTATAAAACCCTCCTCACCCCCTCTCTCGGGGCAGCAGTCTCCTTTAGACATGCAGCCGGGACTGTGTAGCTGTCTTTGCTCAGCCCGATAGACTTTCTCTTAATAAAATAGACTTTCTCTTTCTCACAATTAACTTTCTTAACTTGCCTGACCATGCACGTTCCTTTATTGGCCGACCTATCAGTTACAATCAATGAACCTACATTGACACATCATTATCACCAAAGTCCATAGTTTACCTTAGGGTTCACTCTTGGTTGTCTATGGGTTTTGACAAATATGTATAACGATGTGTATCCACGTTTGTATAATAGTATCCACTACTGTAGTTTCATTGTCCTAAATCTTCTATGCTCGGACCATTTATCCCTCTGTCCCACTAACCCTTGGCAACCACTAATCTTTTTACTGTCTCCATAGTTTTGCTTTTTCCAGAATGTCATATAGTTGGAATCATATAGTATGTAGTCTTTTCAGATTGGCTTCTTTCACTTAGTAATATGCATTTGTTTCCTCCATGTCCTTTTATGGCTTGATAGCTCATTTCTTTTTAGCACTGAATAATATTCCACTGTCTGGATGTACCACAGTTTATCTGCTTACTTACTGAAAGACACCTTGGTTGTTTCCAAGCTTTAGCAATTATAAATAAATAAAGCTACTGTAAACATCCATCTGCAGGTTTTTGTGTGGACATAGTTTTCAAGTCATGTGAGAAAATACTAAGGAGTACAATTGCTGGATTGTATGATAAGAGTATGCTTTGTAAGACACTCACTGCAAACTATCTTCCAGTGTGGCTGTACCATTTTGCATTCCTACCAGCAATGAAAGAGAGTTACTGGTATTTCACATCCATGCCAGCAAATTTTGTTGTCAGGGATTTTGGCCATTCTAATAGGTGTGTAGTGGTGTCTCATTGCTGTTTTAATTTGCAATTCCCTAATGGCATATGATATTGAATATCTTTTTATATGCTTACTTGCCAACTGCATATCTTCTTTGGTGAGGTGATTGTTAAGGTTTTTTGCCCATTTAAAAACCAGCTTCATTTTCTTATTGTTGAGTTTTAAGAGATCCTTATATATTTTGGGTAACAGTTTTTCTATCATCTGTGTCTTTTGCAAATATTTTCTCCCAGTCTGTGGCTTGTCTTCTTATACTGTCATTAACTCTACTTTTACAGATAATAAATGCTACAAATTATTGAGAGCTCACCATTCACCAAGCACTGTGCTAAAAACCTTGCCTATATTATCACATTAAAATTTAGTGAGGTGCTGTGCTTTTTGAGGTTCTTTAGACTCTAAGTACCAAAACCCAACTCTGGTTAGCCAAGTAAAGAAGACATGTATTGAAAGGATAACAAGGTATCATGGAATAGGAGGAAGAGTTGAAAAATAAAAACTGGGAAGGATAGGAACCCACTCTTCCCTGCTTTTGTAGGATCCCCAGAAGGTGGATTTGGGGATTAAACTTGGTGCTGTGCCTGTTATCATTCTGCTCCAAATATCACATTCCTTTGTGGGAGAATCTGATTGGCCCACATTGGGTCAGGTGTCTATCCCTGGGCCAATCAAGTTGAAGGGCCATGTAGCACAGATATGGCCATGGGGGGGGTCCCCACCTTTGTGTAAGGGCTGTTCTCAGAAAAACAGGGAATCACTGAGAGCCAGTTGACCATCTAAAGAGGTATCTATTGCAAGCACGTGGTTGTATCAGTCAGGATCCTGGCATACTCAAAAGTGGGGTAATTAAAAAGCATTTAATAAAGGATTAAGCAGGGAGACTTTAGGGAAAGAAACAAGGGGTGTTTCAGTACGTTGGGGCTAGTGACATGAGGAGCTGTTACCATGCCAGGCCTGACGAGGAAAGAGGAGGCAGTGGTTTCTGGAACTTTTGGAGAAAGCTGAAAGGAGAAGACTGCCTGAAAAGTAGCTGTGGTTTTTTTTTGGGAGAGGGTCACAACCAACCCTCAGCAACCGAGCAGTGTGGAATCGAGGAAAATAAATACCAAGATTTCACTCTCCTCCCATCTGCCCATTTCTTGGACACAACTGGGAGCCAGAGAGTGATGGAGGACCTGGGCATGTAGAGAAGAAGGCTGTAGAGTAGATAGGGAGGGGCAAATAGAAGACAGCCAACATAAAAAATAATGTAAATCCTAACTTATGGATGACGACTCTTAGGTTTGCAGGAGTTAGTGACTGGTTTAGAGTCACACAGTGAACTCAGAGGACGAGCTGGGGTTTAAACTCAGTCAGTCTGACTCCAGAATCTGTGCTGTTAACCACTGTACTCTGTCACCTCTAAGATGAAGACCCTGAATCCAAACACTGGATTGACCACACATAGCTCAGGTGAGTACTTTATCTCTCTGGTCCCCTCGCAGCATTACCTCTTAGCTGCAGCAGCAACAAGAGCCCATAGTCCAGGCCCCCTCAGAGTCGTGCTGATAGACTTACACTTGCTGGGTTCTCTCTAGTCCCTCCTCCTGGGTTTCACAGAGCCAAGTGCTTTGGAATATCAGAGGCAGTCAAAGTGGAGTCCAAGCTTCTTGCCATGGGGCAGGCAGCTCCTCTCTCCTGTGGGCAGAATTGTGATTGTTTACATTGCACTCCAATTCTTCGAAGTCCTTAGGGGAGCATCTGAGACTTGGACCGTGCACTTGTGAGAGCTAAAACCATTATCAGATGCCTGTGCATCTCACATAAATAGGCCCATTCGCACCTCATCTATCTGACTCTGCATTTTCCTGCCATTGCTTGGAGGCCCTAGACAAGCACGTTTCTTATCTGCCATGCAGAAGGAATATCATTAACAGCAATAACATTCACTGTATGGTTTTATTTCCTGTCCCATTATTTTCCAGCTCTTTCCAGCTCTTTAACTAACATTGGGTAACATCTATTATACACTTATTGGGTGCTGGGCACTGCACTGTTTTTACATGGATTGTCTAATTTCATCTTGAGAATAAACCTAGGAGGCTAGAAGGTTGGTGCTACTTAACCCCCACTTTATAGGTGAGGAAACTGAAGCTTATAGGGGTTAAGGCAATACCCCTATACTTTAGGCAATATAATTATTAAGTAATAGATCCAAGAGTTGAATCCCGATAGCCCAGCTCCAGATTCCACAACACTTAACCATGATACCTCCTCCTGTCTGTGGATGTAAAAGGGGCCACACACTAAACCTGAAAAGCTCAGGGGAGGCCTGCGTGGTGGGACTTACAAACTCAGAGACCAAAAGTAACCACATAGGATGTTCTGAACATAAAAAATCCTAACTAAAAGAGAGTCATGGTGAGTAGTCATGGCAGTCACTTTCTAGACCTGTAGCTTCTTTAACAAAGGTCAGTTTTTACCTAAGTGAGCCTGTCTATTGTCTTTTTTGCATCTCAGATAACATAACTTTGAAATGTCAGAGTAATCTCCCTTTTTTTTTATTACTTTCAGGTGTACAAAACAATGTAACAGACGTTTATCATTTCTATCCCTCACACAGTGACAACCCCCCTCCCCCATCCACTACCCCTCTGACATCGCACACAGCCATTACATTTCCACTGTCTCTATTCCTAATGCTGCACTCCACTTCTTGTAACTATATGTGTGTGTGTGTGTGTGTGTGTGTGTGTAAATAAAATTGTAGTTGACATTCATTATTGTTCAGCTTCAGCTTCAGGTGTACAGTGCAGTGATCAGGCATCTACACCATCCCTGACTTGGATGAGAGTAATCTCCTTTTCCAGACTCCTCAGGCACACCAGAGTCGGAGAACATAGAACCCCTCATTGTTACCTTGTTTCCCACCTACCATCTCCATCTCTATGTGCTGTAAATGTTAATTACAAACAACCTTGTACCCACTAATGTAAAAGAAGTGTATGTCTCTTCGTTTTACTTTTTATCCAGTCCCAGAGATTTCCCGCTTTGCTTCCTCCTGCCCTCTTAATCTACCACTAATGGAGTTCATGTAACCCTCCTTACATGTCCTCCTTTTATTCTAAGACATAAAAGAAGCTGCTAAACTGCCGCTCTCTGGAGCATTTTCTCAATCTGTTGAGATTTTGCTTAAGTTTGGCTCAAATAAACTCATTAAAATTTTCTACAGGTTTGGACATTTCTTATGTTGACATGTTGCACAGCTTTGTGAGTATACTAAAAACCACTTAAGTTTACACTTTAATAGGATGAATATTATGATATGCAAATTATATCTCAATTTAAAATAAAATAAAGAACAGAGGCACAATAAATTTGGTCCCTTTCCCTTAACAATAAGATTCACAATCCTGGCCAACAACATACTAATATATGAATATTGAGTGATTTGCTAGAGTGCATAGCTTTGGCTGTTTTCTATTCATTTGGGCAGGTTTGAATAATTTTGATTTTATTAAAAGCATATCTTGAAACAAGGATTTGGGTTCAAGTAGTTTATTTTTACTGAGTAAGTTCCCACACCCAGAAAGGAACACACCAGTGACCAAAGGGGAGAGCAGAGAGGTCACTCACAGCTTCTACTATAGGTATATAACAACCTAGTGTAATAGTAAAATGTCAGGTTCACTCTGGAAGGAAAAGGTCACTGAATTTCAGTAACTGTACACTTCCTTCATTTGAGTAGCTCAGATATCTAAGAGTACATGCCTTGCACAGGCTCAGCAGAAATCACACCAAATCTTTGCATTTACGTGAGACACAGATGCAGAGGGGCCATTTAACAAATTATTCTAGCTTTTCAGAACAAACAAACAAACAAACAACACAAACAAACAAACAGAAGAGAACTGGCTGTTTTGCCAGCAGAAATTTAATGGAATAGACAAAATCTAGAATGTGAGGCCTGCAGAGTTAGAAAAGTTGATTGCTTCTAGTTTCCAAATAGTAAGATGGGATTTTCAAAGGCTTTGAGTGACAAAGGCCTAAGAAAATGTCTCAGTGGATTAAAATGAATCATGGAAAATATCTGATAAAGAATGTGTTCCTTTGTTCTAGCTAGCTTCAAGGAAATCACTCTCACATGGAAAGAGAGAGCTTGGGGGCAAGAAGATAAAAGAATAAAGCAAATTTGAAAATTCTGTCTTACAAAAGGAATGTTAAGTGGGGATATTGGCAAATGAAACGGTCAGGATGCAAATAGATCAGAAGCTTTCCAAATTTTTGAGAAAATTGTATTGTCAAAAAACCACAAGACTGTGTGAAAAGCATGAGTCCGTTAGTTAAGCCTCAGAACAACCTCTGGCAGGAAGTTGCACAGCCCCTAAGGAGAGCCTTCTGCCCAACTCCCTCTTTAGTTGTAGCCAGGGAGAATAAGGGTCTAGGGGGAAGCCACTCAGAGGGTGGTGCCAAAGATCACAAAGAACAATGGATGAGAGAGTTTCTGCCCCAGGATAGGCATCCTTTGTAATATCTGCCCATTGGTATTTCAGCATTGTAATACCAGTGTTATCTGCAGACCAGTAACTACTGTGGGTCTCTTCAGTTTTCCCCTTTTCGAATGGGGGTGCTTATCGAAGTTATCCTATTCCTGCTCCATCATTGAATATTTGTCTGTTGTCCTGAGTATGAGGCAGACTACTTGCTTTTGTAGTTCACAGGTCTTCAGTCTAAGAGAAGTCACATCTATTACTGATGGAGGGTACTACAAAATGCAGTGACAGACTGGACTTTGGATCGTCTTTCATAAGAAGCAGTTGAAGGTGTTCTACTTGTGGAAAGAAGAAACGAAAGGGATATTTAATGGGTACTGTGGTGGTGACTGTTACTATTTACCCAGTAGGCTCACCATGTGCTCATCTAGATTTCCCAGCCTAAGATGTTGGCCAGTAACCTTTCTTTCTTGTAATGTCTTTCTGAGCTTTTGGTATCAAGGTTTTGCAAGCCTTATCAAATAAGTTTGGGTGTTTCCCCTCTTCTTCTAGTCTCTTGATGCATTTGTTTAGACCAGTATTATTTATTCCTTAAATTTTTGTGAAGACGTTTGAGGCTATAGTTTTCTTCATGGAAAAAGTTTTTAATTTCAAATTCAATTTCTTTGATACAAACAGGCCTATTGGTATTTTCTATTTCTCCTTGTGGATTTGGTAAATTGTATTTTTTAAAACCTTGTATATTTCACCTACATTTTCCAAATTAATGGCATGAATATTGGCATGTAAAATGTCAATTTTTGGTATAAAGTTGTTTATATTCTCATTATCCTTTTAATGTCTGTAAGGTCTGTAGTGATATCCCATTTTTATAACTGATTTTGGTATTTGTGTTTTCTCTCTTCTTAGATTTGTCTTGCTAGGGATTTATTAACTAATCTATACAAAGAATGAACTTTTGACTTTGTTGATTTTCTCTATGCATGTCTTTTTTTATTTCATCGATTTCTGTTCTTTATTCCTCCCTTCCACTTTTTTTGGGGTTTAATTTGCTGTTCTTTTTCTAGCTTTTGAGTTGGAAACTTAGATCATTGGTTTTCAACCTTTCTTACTTTTTAAGATATTGATTTAAAGGTATGTTTTCTTCTAGGCACTGCTTTATTAGTGTTATTGGCCACACTACCTCCCTTCTCCCACACATCAAGTAGTAAAAGACTCATAGATAGTGGAAATGTGGGATGGAACCTGCAGGAATCTGAGTCACTTGATGAAAGCCATCCATACAGGAGAGCTACCTGACGCGCATTGGCTTGTGATATAAGCAATATAAGAAACATAACTCTGATGTGTTAAACTACTGGTTTTATTTGTTCGTTTTGTATATGTTTGAAATAGCCTAGCCTATCTTGGCTTATACAAGAGGACTTGTCTTACATCAGCTCCTGTATTGGTCCATATTGCAGTCTGCCGTGATCTCTTCTCTTTGATTCCTCCAAATGTCAATATTATGAGATTCTTGTTATAAGAGACTTTTTTTTTTTAACTGAAGATGTGGTAATAGAGGGTTATTACAGAACAGCACAGAATAGGAAACAACTTGAAACTTAATGTCTTCCCCTCCATCTCAGAGGAAATTTTTTCATTGTCTTTTTTATTTGACCGTGTCCTGTTACCAAGTTTTTGAATTCCCTTCACTATTTAGACTCTTCTCTCACAGTTCATATTCTCTCTTCTTTCCAGCCCTCCTATTTCAGAGTATCCCCAAACTCTCCAGCTTTTATATACACCTTTCCTTACCTTGGATAATATAAAAGTCCTAGTCAAGGTGGCTTTCCTACTGACCAGAGCACACCCAGAGGTCTGGGGCAGAAATGGGGCTGTGGGCAGCCTGTCTGAGAGTCAGGGCAGGCCCTCCAAGTTGAGAGGTTTTTTTCTCCAGAATCCAGAGTTGCAGTTTAAAAAAAATTTCCTGCTACTTTTTAAATATGCTCAGGTTTTTATATATTTTATTTTTTACATAGTTGAAATCCTGCTGTGTCCTATACTTATTGTTCTCTCATGGGCATTTACTATGTGATCTTGGTAAACATGTTATTACATTAAAATTTTTTCCTATTTAAAAACATAGTTATCAGTCCTAAGGGGTATAAGAAGGACATGCAATTCCCTGAAATCCCACCCACTGGACAGAGAGCATTTAATAAACTGGGCTGCTGCCAGCTGGACAGAAAGAAGAATATTCAGAAAGTCTGTGAAGTGACTGCTTGGACAGAGCTAGGCCTTAACAGCTGTAAGAGAGCCATGGTCCTGGTGAGAAAGCCTGGTGTCCTGAGAATCAGGACTGCCAGATTCAGATGCATCTGGGTGTGCCTGGAGCAGTTGTGGGGATGGGGATGCAGGCAGCAGTCTGTTCTCAGAAGGATCTAGAAAGCTCTTGGGAACGAGTCCAGCTCGTGCATGTTGCGCACATTGCCCTGGCCCAGCCTCAGAGGGAGGGGCTACAATGGAAAGTGAATCAAAACAGGGCTGTTGCACTGAGATTTCTCGGGAAGGATTAGGCCACCTAGCTTTGTGTTCTCTGTAATAGTGACCCCTGGAGGACAGGGAGGGGATGGTGGTCAGGATCCTTCTCCTTCCTGGTGTATAACTCGAAAACAAATTCGATATAGCTGCATGAGTCACAAGCTGGACCAAACTGTGTTGGTCTGAAAAGCAGGGTCAGAGACCTCCACATCAGGATGCCATAAGAACTGGCCATGACTTCAATGTTCAGCCTGACTGGGTACCTGTCACCAGCCAATGAAAAGGCAAGGGAGGTGAGAGGGCCAAGGTGGTGACTCTTAGGACTGTTCCTGGATCCTTAGCCGAGAAGAGAGAGGGGTGGATAGGTTCAGCCAGGTGCCTGAAGTCATCGGGTTCATAGGGAGGCCCACAGGCCAGGCTAAAGGCAGGAACACCCTGTGCTGAAGAGTAACTCCTATAGAGGGCTGAGAGATCTTTGGAGGGGTCCGGAGATGTAAGATTGGGCTGTGAGGAAGACGGGCTAACAGGCCCCAAAGAGTGGGCCAGGGAACATGAGACAAGTAAAGGTAACTTGGAATCCGGCTCTATTGGAAGCCTGCCATCGTAATTAGTACAGCTGTTCTTTGGCTTGCCCCTTCAGGCTGGGGAGGTAACACCCTGATGTTACTAGTCCTTGAGTACTGGACACATCCTCATGGTTTCCTACACCCTTTCCACATCTTTGTAAGTAGTCCCTCTATTAAATTATCTATTAAATCAATTATCCTAATATGCCCCTCTATTATCTGATGTCCTAATAGACCCTCTATTAAATTGTATATCAAATCAATTATCTTAATATGAATGTACCATCTGTTTGCTACTGGTACCCTACTGAGAGACACCATTCTGTTGATGGCTCTGAGGAGGCCCCGTGGGACTCCCTGGCCCTCAGCAATCATCAGCTCTGGAGACGAAGATGGGGACAGGGGTCTAAATAGTAGACTCCTGCAGGGGAGGTGTATGAGGGAAGCACAAAAGGTAAGGATAGAGGCTGTGGCTTCATTGACGTACTTCAGAGATTCTTGGTAGGAATGGAATTTGGCAATGCCTTTAGGCCTAATGCAGTGGGATGGGTAAAGGTTTGATAAATCTGATTTGAAGCGGGGGGGCAGGATGGTGTTACTAGGAGGCAGGAAGGCGAGAGACCAGCCCAGGACCAGCAACACCACTCAGGTCTTATTTCAATTGCTCTTTGGAGAAGGACTACAGAGAAGGCCAGACTCTGGAGGAGGATGAATGATTCAAGTTGGAGCCCACTGAAGAAAGAGCAGGTGGGACGGGTGGTACCTAGCACTGGCATGCCTGCACAGGGTCTGGCACTAGTGGGGCCCTCTATAACTTTGGCAGAAGAAATGAAGATGCTTACAAAACAGCATGGGGGCAAGGCCTGTCTTCTCCATCTTCTCCACTGACTTTCAGAATATACTCACATGGAAGGAATGCTTGAGAAAGACAGACTGGAAATATTCAGAAAACACAAGGGGTCAGGGAGGATGGGCATGAGGAATTTTAAAACAGGTTTGTTATAAATTTAATAAATGCAGGGAAAAAATGACAGGAATCAGAAAAGTTCATTTAAAAAGAATACTACCCTGGAGCACTAAATCTGGTTTTATTTACCCAGGCTATGTGGTACTTCCCTCGGTAAAATAAGGAATTTATGCACATTGGAAATAGAGCTTTATTGTGTAAACTTAACAGAATGTGCAATCATGAATACATGACATAAATAAAGTGTGTGTTGGGGGAATGATTCAGGTACTGTTCCCCTAAATTCTCCCAGGGCCTTTGCACATGTTATTCCTGATGTCTACCAATGTCTAGAACCTTCTTCTCATTGCTCATACCTGGAAGCAGCTCAGGACTTCTTGTTATGCTCTGATACAACTTTCACTTCTTCACAGCACTGTCACAGTTGGAAATCATGTTTTTGTGTGGTCACTCGGTCAATGTCAAGTCTTGCTCCTTAGCTGATAATCTCCACAAAGGCGGGAACTGTGTTCTGATCATCACCATTGCTCTAGCATCGAGTACCAGATGTTTAACAGTATTTCATGGTTGACTGCCTGACGGACTTTGAAAGCATGTTGAGACTGGCTTCCCAAGTAAGAGAAGGTGAAACATATAATCCTGGTAACCTTGGGCTTCCATGAAAATCGGCAGTTATATTTGGAAAGGAAGGCTATGTCCTGGTGAAGTTATATGTGAGAGAATAAATATCAATGTCAGTGGTGTTACAAAGTTACTCGGTGTGGCTGATCGGAGATAAGTGGAAGTCTGACATAGTGGCTTTATTAAAAGGTATTTGGCACGTGTTCTCTGCCATTTATTCTTCATTCCTCCCTTCTTTTTTTCTTTTCTTGTTTGGATGTTAAGAACACGTACTATGAGATCAACCCTCCCAACAGGTTAAGTGTACAATACAGTATTGTTATCTATAGGCACAGTATGTATTGAACAATCTCTAGAACTTACTCATTTTACTAAAATTTCATACGTGTTGATTAACTTTCCATTTCCCCTTCCCCTCCAAGGTCCTGGTAACCACCATTCCATTCGTTGCTTCGATGAGTTTCACTGTTTTAGATAACTTATATAAGTGGTATCATACAGCATCTGTCCCTCTGTGACTGGCTCATATCGCTTAACATAGTGTTCTTAAGATTCATCCATGCCTTCTTTTTTAGGCTGAATGATATACTATCGCATGCATATATCCCATTTTCTTTATCCATTCACCCATCGATGGACATTTCGGTTGCATTCACATCTTGGCTATTGTGAATAGCACGGCAATGAACATGGGGGTGCTAATATCTTTTCGAGATCCTGATTTCAACTCTTCTGGATAAATATGCAGAAATGAGATTGATGGAGCATATGGTAATACAACTCAATAGCAAAACAAACAAACAAACAAAAACCTAATAACACAATTTAAAAATGGGCTAAAGACTTGAATAGACATTTCTCCAAAGAAGACATACAAAAGCCCAACGGGTATATGAAAAGATGTTCAACATCACTAATCATCAGGGAAATGCAAATCAAAACCACAGTGAGATATTACCTCATACCAGTTAGGATGGCTATTATCAAGAAAACAAAACAGAAGTGTTGCCAAGGATGTGGAGAAATTAGAACCCTTATATACTGTCGGCAGGAATGCAAAATGGTGCAGCTGTTATGAAAAATAGTATGGATGTTCTTCAAAAAAATTAAACATAGAACTACCACATAGTACTTCCTCTTTCTTGTTCCATGAAACATAGATGTAATGGCTAAAGCTCTAGCTGTAGGCTCTTCTTAGCAAAGGAAGGGGCATTTCTTCCTAATTCCAACAAGGATGAGGGCCATATTCAGAGAATGGTGGAGTGGTGGATGGAAAGAGTCTGAGGATTTTTGAAGTGCCCATAATACCCAACTTTGGACTATTTAGTGAAAGAAACTTTTCTCTTATCTCACTGTTATTTTGGGTCTCTGTTACTCTCAGTTAAACTTAATTCCAACTAATACATTTGGGAATACTAAATTATTGGTAAACCATAAGCTTTCACTATGTTTATTTAGAAAGTAAATGAACTTTGCTATAGGGTCACTAGGAATTGATCTGGTTCAAGTGGGGATTATGTGGAATGTGATTAGATATGAACTACACAGATGGGCCAGCGATTGGAGCTTACCTTTTGGAAATGTTAACAGGTGATAGACACCAGTGACTTTAAACGGATTTATTTTGTTTTCTCGGAGATTCAACCTTTAGACCAATCATGAACTATGGGAATCTTTGCCCACCCTAAGGTGTTTGGGGATTGTCCAGTTTTCCCCAAGATTTCTGAGGATTTCTGGGTGAAGCTTCTGTGTCATAGGCACATTTGGGTTTTCATTCCTTGTTATGCATTGATCGGTTGTCCTCTGGCAGCTGCTCTCCGTTCTTTCCTGGATCCTTCCGAAATGGAACACAACTCTTCATTCTTTGCTCCTTCAGAGCACCTCTTAAACCACTTTTCCTGAAGGTTTGGAGACAGGTGGATAGTTGATAAAAAGCCATTTGTCCTGGGCCCATTCACACGTAATGATACAAAGAAACAGCAGAGCTGTGAAATAACAATTCTTTAAAAAATTCATTTTTTGGATTCTTTTTTGTTGTTTCAATAGTTTTTTTTACTGTAAGTAAAACATATAGAACATAAAATTTTCCCTCTTCACGTGTACAGTTTTATGTACACATTTTACATGTATAATTTAGTGGCATTAATCAACGTTCACAATGTTGTGCAACCATCACAATTTTTTGATTTCCCAAATCAAATTCTTATGCAGAGTCCTCTGCCCTCACCAGAGGTGTTTTTATCCTCAGTGAAATCATAGCTAGGCTCATTCTTAAATAACAGGAATTCAAGAACTGGAAAAATCCCTATGGTACAATTTAAGCAGCTCCGATTCCTCCAGATGTCCCTGAGAGAATCCAGAGCTGAGGGTGGATTGTGTACCAATGGTACTGCCGAGGACTGATGGTGGCCAGCCTTCTGGAGTCTCACACCAACTGGGAAGCAGACACTGTGACAGCATAGCTATACACTCTTGCTCCTGGTTCAGTCTTTGACCCTGTTGCTCAGTGAATGATCGGGGGGGGGCAGTTCTGAATCAGGGATTGGGAAGAAGACAGCCTGGGACTAGAAATGCTAGAAGCTGCAGCCAGAAGGTCTTGGGAATGTGTATGGACCGTGTGATTGTGTGTGTGTGTGTGTGTGTGTGTGTGTATGTAGGAGGCTGTGGGGGAGACTTCATCTCTGGGAGGCAGAGGTCACAGCCTCATCTGAGGCTCTTCTCTGCCCACCTCCCTCTCTCCCCTCCCAAATAATTTTAGAGGGCTAGGGTCATGCTTGAATTTGACCTCTGAATTTCAAACTATATGGTAAGAGACAAGGGAGTCGGGGGGCAGATGAGTTAGGGAGTTCAGTGGGTTAAATGTGCAAGGCTGTACGTAACTGCCATCTATAGAAGTCCAACTGCAGAGTCTCACTGAATCGTATAATAATTAGGCTGATAGTGGAGCTTTGGAGTGCAGGAAAGACACACGGACATAGGAATGAGCTAGTGGTAAGCTGGAGCAACTGCTTAGGATGATCTTGCACAGAGTCCTGGAGGGAATGCAGAGACCAAAAGCCGTTCTCAGATGGGGAAAGGGAACGCTAATTCCTAGACTTGAATTGAATTACTGAGATTATGTGCTGATCAGCAGACAGGCGTGTCCTGGGGAGCATCAGACCCGGGACTACTGAGCGCGATCCGCGGTCACGTGGCGTGGGCCCTAAGCCGCAAACACCCACTCATTGATCCAGTCCAGAGAAGAGTGGCTGAGGGACTCCAAAGTTCCCAGTCACTCCAAGACTCAACACCAGTTCTCCTGAACTTTCTTCCTTTCCCTCTCCTGGCCTGGGCACGGTGCTTAGGACATCTTCCCTTTCCTTCTTGTTACATGAGCTCCAGTTCCAATCCTGGGTGCCCGTGCTCTGGGTGTTCTGGGAACGAAAGCCTAGCTCTCGTTCACACTAATTTTCAAAGTGCTCGGGTTTCACTCTCTCCTTTCTAGAAACCCATTTTAGAAAGACGGAACCAGTTGTTAACTATAAGAGGACTGTTATGCCCACTGTCAGACTCTAGCTTGCTTAGGGCTGACCAACTGACTGCATGGGCACTAAATTCCTGGGAAGGGAATTGAATCTTGAACGGGAGTGAACAGGCAGGTGGGGGAAGGCTGTCCTCCCATTATGCTACAGCATCAGTGGAGGCCACAATGCCCTTTCACACCCAGAGCCAGGAAGGCTGCCCTGGCACTCTTTTTCCAGGTACCATGTACTCCTGATTTCTGCCCCGTTGTCAGACCATATGCCATGATTTCAGTCCACTCAATTAGGCCCCAGGGCACTTTGTTTTGAAAACTGGATGTATTTGATGAGGCTCTGCTAAAGTACTCTCAGAAGCAGAGCCCCTCTCTTAATCTCCCCTCGGGAGAGATTCTGGCTTCTGTAGTTGGGGAGACTATAAGCGGAGACAGAGAGATTGGGCATTTGGAGGCTGCCATACCCATCATGGATGTGTGTGTGTATTGTGGAACAACAGAGGAAAGCATTAGTGTGTGTGTATGTGTGTGTGTGTGTGCGTGCGTGTGTGGGAGGTAGAGCACCGACCCTAAACCCCTGTGGGTTTCCCCCCATGTCCCCAATGGCGTCAGGAGTTAGAACACTATAAGAGGTAACACCTGGCTCCGGTCCTGGTGCACGCCAAGGGGTTCTAGTCTGAATAACAGGAGCAACGGGCAGACTGAAGGAGAGGAGAGGCTGTAGGATGTCTGCCCCTGGTGGCAGAAGCGTGGAGAAGAGACCGGTGGTGCTGGCGGTGGGGTGGGGAGGGGAGGTGGTTGTGTTGGCAGAGGCTAATTAGCTGGTGTTTACATTGAACTGCGGTGATGGGAGGTACGGATTAAATCAGTGATCTTTAAAGTGGGTGTGAAGGATGATCCATTGGGATGTAAAAGAAAAATGAAAACTTCAGTATGTATTTGTTTTAGTGTAAAAATAAACTAAGATTCACTATATGGATCGACACAGGTACCCTGACTCAGCTCTTGCATCAGATGTCCATGTCATGTGTCATAGTAGAGGTGTCCTCAGGGAAGAGAGGCGTTTCTACAGTACAGAGCAGGGGGGTGACTCCAGTGAGGGTGGTACCCTTACTGGTCCAGTTGCTTTCAAGTGAATTGTGAGGTATTACAAATTACTTGTCTCCCAGGTGGTAGATAGGCAGATTATATTTTGGGAGAAGAAAAAATTCACCTTCAAGTTTCTTTTGGCTGGTCAAATAATCAAAAACCCACTGTTCTATATGAGACAAATTAGCAAGAGAAAATAACCAAATTTAATACATATATATGTATGGAAACCCCACATACATGAGAGTCAGAGACTCCACATGCACGAGAGGTTCAGAGACAGAGAGGGAACATGGATATATATGTAAGACATCCTGAGCTAGAGATGAGGTAGGGTGCCTTAGTGACATCAAAAGGTCATTGAAGGATGATAAGAAGAGCAGGTAAATAGAAGTTTGCTCTGCCCTGCAGATAGGTCAAAAGAAGTTCTCTCTGATAATCTCTCATGGGCAAGGCCTCTAATTCAAATTCTTCTAGGTAGTTCAGGTGGTGAGGGCAGAAGAGTCTCTTGAGCCTATGGCTAAAGTTGCCTTTATGTCCAACAATCTGCATACCACAGAGACACATCTTCGGGTGACTTGGAATATCCCGCCCCCAAAATATTCATCCATTTGGACCCCTAAAATATCATCTATCTTTTAACTAAACCAATTGTCACAAAATGGACAAGTAGTTTGAAAAGATTCCTGCAAAGAAATCCATACATTGAAAATAATATGAATAGTGCAAGCAAAAGCAAACTCAGAAAAAATGGCAGAGCTAACAATTTTCTACTATTTATATGATAATATCTCTGACGATGGAGTTGACCAGAAAAAAGTTCAAATTTATATAAAAGACTACTCGAAATATGGATTTACATCACTATAGTTAACCAACCTAAGGGTATATTGGTCCTGGAGGTATTAGCTAATAATGATATAAATATGCCACCATGGTTAGCATGACACGTAAATTCTATACAGCGAGAGCATGAAGAAAAACCTCTACAATTTTTGGGGGTGGGATATTCCAAGTCATGTAATACTTAGTTGTGTACTTTTGTGAACTATTATTAAATGTAATAAACATATTTAGAAATCTCTTTTGAATAAAAATCTTTTACTTAATAGTAAAAGGCAAAATGTCAGTCAATATCATTGGGAAAAAAAACACTGTCCTATATGGCATATTTAAAGTGACGAAATTAGTACGGAGAGAAGACGGCAACACATAAAAATGCATTCTGTAGAAAGACACACAGAAAACATTGGCGAAGATTTGAAGAAAAGGTTTTAGAACACATGATGCGTTGTGGAGGTTAGCTACATGGTTGGATGTAAGATGCTAACATGTTTCACTTTAAGTCTTTGCCATACTTTTCCATGACGGCATTCACAAAGAAATACTTTCTGTGATCTACTAAAGAAAAGATGTGCTTATAATATGAATGACTTATCTAACATAACATACTGTGGATTTTATGCGTAAGAATAAACACTGATGGATTGGATGCCCTGACTGGAAAACAAAACTGGGGGTCGGGGGGCAGGGAGCGGCTAAATATAAAACTCATCTATTGCATCATTCATTTAGAAATTACAACAATGAAGAAACACAAGTTAAAAGAGCAGTACAGGATGTCAATAATAAGGTTAATTTGAAAAAAGTCTTAAAATAGAGCAGAATCTTTATAATACTTCGTAATGAGATGTGAAATGAGACTGAAAATCTTTATATTACTCAAGGGTTTACTGATTATCTCCAGGCAAAGAACTTAAAAGATGTGTTTCTTTAACAAAAGGACAAGCATTTCAAATTTGCTGACCTCTTATGTGCTGGCTTGTGACTGTCACAAATACACACACACACACACACACACACACACACACACACACACACAGACACAATGTATCCCTTCAGGCAAAGGTAATATTTTAGCCATGAATATAACTATGCTTTAAAAGAATCATATGAGGGAAGCACTTTGAAAATTGATGTTTGGAACTGTTACCATCATCATGTAATTTTAATGCCAAAATAAATTGTGTCAGTGTCACTCATACAAACTGTCATAGTCACAGTCTTCAAAATTTAAGAAGTATGCTTTTAAACCCATTTTACAATCTTCCAAATGAAGAGTTTCAAGATTTTTAAAAACAATCTTATTGTCAAAAATATCCACAGGAACAACTGATGGAAACATCATTGAGAAGGCTGGCTTCATGCACAGAGTTTTCTGGTGGAATTTCACATTTGCAAAATTAATAGATGGGATTTAAACAGTGAGCATTATGACTTAATAAGTGTAGTCAAAGATAGAATTCTTCTATTTAGATATACTTATTTTTGTAAGGTATCTTTTTTTTTTTTTTGGCAATAACAGCCATTAGGACCAAGTATGGACATTCACTGTATTTAGAAGCATACTTTCTAGTCTCATATTAAACTAAGATTTATTAAAACCCTTTGTAATCATGTTGCTCTCACTAAACAGATTTTTGCTAATAACTTTAAAGTGAAAGAAAAAGGTATATTGCACCGTTCATTAAAAATGAAATAATTTAAAATTGTTACATCTTTACCACATCCTTTAACGGTTTTCAGTGTGCTTTATAATATATATTAATACAGTTGCATGTGCATATCATTTATAAATAAGTAAATTGCAAACACGAGGCTACAAGGTATAAGGAATAAAACTTGGTGCTTAAATGAGACAACTGTGAAAGCAGTTTTCACAGTGAGGATAGACAGTGGGTGCTCACTAACGGATGGTTTCATTTCCCCCTTGGTGACAAATTTGATGTGAGAGTTGAAAAAGAGAAAATGAAGATAACTCCCAAGTGTTGCCTGGGAGAGTGAGGGCTGGTGCTATCATTCACTAAGACTGGAAACTCAGGAGCACTGAGCAGATTCTGGCGCATTCCTGGGAGGAAATTAGGAGTTTGAGTTTGGATACGTTTTTCATGAGCCTAGAAATCTCTAGTGAAGATGTGCCCCAGGAAGTTGGATACACCATCTGCAGTTCTGGAGCATTCTGGGCTGGAGATGAAGTTCAAGAGTCATTAGCTGGGAGGAGGTTGTTAAAACCATGATAGTGGGTGAGATCCCCAGTGGCCCAGCCAAGTGAGTGAGGACGCAGGCCGCTGTGGGACCCGCGGGAACACACCATCAAAAGCCAGGCGGTGGAGGCCCGGAAGCTGCATTCACCAAGGAAAGTGCAAAATTTGGTGAGAGGCGAGACCTGAGCCACTGCTGGAAACTGTGTACTTCAAGCATTACAGACGGAAGGCGTGGTCAGCAGGTTCAAATACTGGGGAGAGGCAAGTGAGGGAGGTTCCAGCGCACTCGCTGGCTTTGGCAACTAGGCTGTCAGTGCGGACTTGGAGGAGCAGGTACATAAGCGAAAGAGCAGAGGGCTGGAGAAGTGGTGTGTGGTGTGTGAGAGTGTGAGTGTGTGTGTGTGTGTGTGTGTGTGTTGGAAGCGGCAGGAAGGTGACCCAAGGGACCAGACGGACGCCTGGGAGAAAACCTATACTTGTGGGTCCGTTCAACTACAGGGAGTAAGTCACCTGCTTGGGGGCCGTGACCCCAGAATCTCACCTTGGGAAAAGTCCCGGCGGGAAGGAGGTTCGGACAAATCCTAACACGTGGGAAGCGCCCTCGGGGCCCGCGGGTGGCAGCGGAGTCGAGGTCCCAGGAGCCTGCAGGAGTCTGACCCGGGCTGAAGCGGGCGCGCTTCCGGCCGAGGGACTGGGCAGTCGCGGCGCCCCTGGCGTCTCAGGTTTCCCGTTGGCAGCGCGGCCCGGGGGCTCAGGTAGCGGCAGGCCTGGTTGGCTGGAGGCGGGCAGAGCTGACCTGCGTGGCGGCGACGGCGGCCCGGCCCGCGCCCCTCTGTTGCGGGTTCCTCGCCATTCCCAGGCTCCACGCCCAGGTAGAGCACCGACTGAGGAGGCACGCGGCTCGCCAGCTCTTCCCTGCGGCTCTCCTCCTCCCGCTGGGCGGGCCCGGGGGCTCTGGGGCGGGGGCTCCGGGGCGGGGGCTGCGCCGCTCTGCGCTCGGGGAACCCTCCTGCCGCTGCCGCGTGCGGCACCGCGGGCTCCCGCCGAGCGCGGGCGGGGGGCGCGGCCTAGCCCGGACCGGGCCCCAGCTGGCTGCAGTGCGGCGCAGCCCTCTCCTCCGCGCTCGCTGCGCGCGCTGCCCAGCGCTGCCACCTGCGCTCCAGCCCTGCGGGCCGCCCCCTTCGGGCCCACGGCATGTCCCTGTGCCCTGAACCCGGTGAGTGCGCGCGATGCTGCGCGGCTGACCTTGGGTCCGCGCCTCGCGGACCCCGCGGCCCAGGGCGGGAGTCGGAGCGCTCTGGTGTGGGATCCCTGGCTTTAGAATTTCCAGCTCACCGAGGCGGCGCCGCCTAACGCAGGCTCATCCACTGCCTGGGCCCTGGCCTCTGCCCTTGCGTCTGTGCTTGCCGTGGCCTGGGCTCCCGAGGCCCCAGGTGAGCCGTCATCTCAGTGGCATCTCAGCTCTCTGGCGGCCTACATTGGATTCACAAGGTTTAGAGAAATTAAGGGACCCGGGACTTGCTGCCACTTAAGCGCCAGGACAAGTTTCTAGGTGCTTGAGGACTGGCTGAATGCCAACGGCTGAGGTGGATTTCCACCTGGAGGCAGGAGGATGGACGAGATGACAGTGTGATGGTGATGGGGTCGTTTGAGGCCTTCATCCTTACCTCTTTGGCTCTCTCCTGGCAAGGGCGGTGTACTGCGCTCTGGCAGTCTGCTTTCTGTCCTTGAACTTCCTGGCAGCTGCTTTGCCAGGGAAGCTGCTAATGGCTTGTCTTGGCTGGAAGAGGGCTCTGGGGTGTTTTGAGAGGCCCTGGAGTAGGAGAGGATTGCTAACTAGAGTGTCTTTTCCCCAGACTGTTAGGTCCTTGTATGTGCCTGGAAGCTTGGTGATGACAAATTAGCAACGGAGCTGAGTGAAATCTGGAAACACTGGGATGAACTTTAGCATGGTCCTGAGCTCTTGTTGGCTATCCCCCTGGATGTGGTGACCATTTGGCTATCTTCAGGGAAAAGCTGGCTGCAGCTGGAACCCTCATAGGAGAGATTCTTCCCCAGGCTGTGAAGCATTAATGTTGAGTGGTAGTCAAGCCATGGAGCCCGGCAGCCAGCCCCTGTCAGCTCCCACCTCTCTGAGTGGTGGTAGCAGGTGTGGGGTAGTTAGCCTGGCCTGGCTGCAACTCTGAGGCCTGGCTCGCTGTGAAGATAATGATAGGGGGCTGCCTTATCTGAAAAGCACGGGGCTCGCCTGGGTGGGTGGCTGGAAGACTCCTGGGCCTGTCAGCCCCTCCCTTAGCCCCACCTCAGTCCTAAGATCCTTGATAAGATGTGAGTGGTTGTCAGCTAGGTCAAGAAACTGTGAGAGATGAGGCCTGTTTTTCTTGTCCTTTTGCTAGGTGAATCACTCTTCGAATGCCTCAGAATCAATTGCAGATCTTGCAAATGTCATGGGCAGATAACAATTATCCTTAGAGATAAGCAGGAGATACCCTTTCCTCCCTTAAATCTACTCATTGACCTTCCTGGTTCAGCCCCCAAATATAGTAATCTCTTAGTTCTTCTATATGCTGGCTACATATCCAGGATGGGCTTTGGGTTTTGATATATGAGGGGGATAGGGCATGAGAGGATGGGCTCATGGCTGGAGTGCTGGCCTTGCAAAGGCAGCAAGAAGTATCATTTATAGAGAAGGCTGTGTCTCCTGATCTGGTTTCACATGTAAACATGGTTTCCTTGTCCTTTCACCCAAGTAGAAGCTTGAGAGAGTGCCTGGCACAAAACAGTGCTCTATGCATATTGTTGCATAAAAGGATTCAGTGTCTAGATGAAACTTCATGTTCATTGTCCTAGTTGGACTCTCTCGTACCTGATATGATGGCAATGATGTTGATAGATAATACTTGTAAACCACATACTAGGTGCTGGGTACTATTCTAAGCACATTACATAGGCTAAGCAATTTAATTGTCCCGGTAAGTTATGAGGTGAGTACTGTTATTAAACCTATTTTATAGGGAGTAAAACAGAGCCAGAGAAGTTTAGGAACTTGCCCAAGGTCGGGTAACTAAGTGACAGAACAGGATTCAAACCTAGGGAAGCTAGCGTGAGTCCGTATTTTTAGCAATTCATTGTATTGACTCTTGAGCCTGCTATGAGTAGATTAATCATTAGCTCATTCGTTATTTTATGCCTTCATTCACTCAACAGATGTTTACTGATGCCTACTATAAGCCAGGCATGGGGACACAGTAGTGAATGAGTGGGCAAGGTCTGTCATGGAGCTGATGTTTAGCAGGTGAAGCCCCTTTGCCCTTCTCCTCTGTGAGTTATATACACCTCAGAAACAAGAAGGAAAATGAACCCATACAGGCAAGCCCACAGCATCCTTTTGGGGAGGGGAGAGTAGTATCTTTCTTGATGAAACATAATTTGATTCCAGCCTTTGTTGTCTTTGGGGCTTGTAAGGGGCACTTAATTGATAAAAGTGAACTCAGTCTGGTCTCCTGGGCAGGAGATGCAGGCCCTGGGCCTGGGTATCATAGATTGTCTTAATTGTCCTTCAGAAGGGAAATAGGGCTTGGAACTTGGGACTGGTGCTTCTCAGTCCAAGGAGACTTCTAGGCCATGAGGAGGAGTGATAATGTTAGCCTTAAGGTGGGATTGTGAGGTTCTGAGTGAAGCTTGCCCTCTTGAGACAGAACCGTAGTTTCCTTTTAAACTGCCACTGTTCCAAAGGGTCTTGTAGCTCTTTGGCTCTAATAGAACCCTTGGCTATTGTCCCAACCTGTGCCATGTCTGCCCATCTCTGTCCAGTACTGATGGAGTGGGTCTCACTCCCTTGCTGGGCCCCAGGAGGGCAGCTTTCTCTAGGTTGGAAAATGAAGGCTCATAGTGTAAGGCATTTTCCAAAACACATGCCATGGGATATTAATAGGTGCTTTTTCCTGTGGTGATAGCGGTGGGGTAGGGGGTCAAATAAATGTGTTGGGTTAAACAAAGTGAAGTGGCTTTCTTTACTGAAGGACATCTCGGGTGTTTAGAATCTGCTGGTAGGAATTGCACATGAATCCCCGTAAGGGACTATGGTATGCAGTGTTTTCCAAGCCTTCTAACCTTTGACGGTCTAAGACTACACTTTGGGAAATGCATGTTTAGACTAGGGCTATCCTCAGTCTGGTTCAAGGTGCATGCAGAATGAAATTCCCTGAATGTGTTTGTTCCAGGTAGGTTCTCAGATGCATGGGCTAGGATGTCCCCATTGCATCTCCTTCATCCCCCCTTCCCCCAAACATACCAGCAGAAGAAATCATATGTTCTGACCTCTGGCAGAATAGTACTAAGGTCTTGGGATTTGTTTCTCTCTATACTTTAAGTCTTTCTTAAGTATTTAATGAATAAATATTACCCCCCTCCGCCCCCCCGTCTAGGTTGTTTGTAGCCTGCTGGTTGTACTGTTTATGGGACAGCTGTGAGGCCAGGTGGGTCATAATCTCTGGGTAGCTAAAGCCCAGCAGTGGCCCAAGGATCATGTGTCAACCCTGCAATCCTGCTCTGTACACACAGGAATTATTATGTGAGCTCAGGAAGGCACAACCTCGCGATTGGACATGACGAGGTGACTCAGGCTCAAATCAGGGCTAGAGGCAGCCTCCCAGTAAACAACCGACCCGTCCTTCCTGGGCTCTTCTCCCCAGGATTTCAACAGCACCACAGAAATAACCATTTTGCTCACGGTTATTTCCCAGGCCCGTACCACCTGTCGAAGTCACTGGGAGGCCGTGCGTCTGACTGTGCCTTCTCACACAGGGCTGTCCTTCTATAGGGCAGATGAAGAGTGGAGCTTTGCGCCCTGAGATAGTTTTAATCTACCCTACTTGCTCTTAGAGGACTGCTTCTGTGGGTCACTGGCGGCAGCTCCACCTTCCCCAGTGGGAGCAGCAGCTGCTGGCGGCAGTGTGACTGAATCCAGCCAGGGCTCAGGAGTTTTCTCAGAGCTGGAGGCCCACGTGGGAGTCGTGAGCGGCAGTAAGGAGAGGGTGGGGCAATGGGCTCAGGTGTGTCAGGCATGACATACTTCCTCTGTGTGTGTGTGTGTGTGTGTGTGTGTGTGTGTGTGTGTGTGTACTTGCACGCACTCGCACTCTGGTAGAGCTTGTCAGGCTGCCCAGTCCCCTGTGATATGCAGCTTCCTTGGGGCAGGAAAAGAAGGGGTAGAATAAGGCATGCCAGCTTTTCACTCTAGCCTGCTCCTGCTTCAGTTTCCCCCTCTCTCTGAGTCTGTCCTTTCCTGGGAAAGGGGGGAGCAGTTCATGGTTGTTCCCGCTTTTGAGGAGATGGGGAGGGCGGAGCTCATACTGGCAACTTGGCTCAGTGCTCCCCCTGCCAGTCCTGGGGTGCCCTCAGGAGGGTTGCTTGGGGGCGGGGGGCCTTGTGAGGTGAGGCAGGGCAGGCGGTGCCGTAGACAAATCCCTTTGGTAAGACGAACCCTATCACCACGTCAAGCCTGAAGTGGGATTCAAATCGGAAGCAGCAAAGGTGATGGTATCGCACATCATGGCTCAGGTTTCAGCAGGGGTCTGGACGTTAGAGGGAGGCCGTGCTTCTGTGATTGGCCAGGAAGACTGAATGGACAGTTGCGTTGGGGCAGCAGCGTTTTTAGTTTCCTGCTCTGGAGATGGCTGTGAACAGGGCCAGGACACTGCATTCAGGATGCAGCAGCCATGGGTAACTGGCTAACCTGGGCCCTTTAGGACTGTTGGAAATTTTCCACTTCCATTTCATATTCACGGGAGAATTTCCAGCCCAGACTTTTCCTGCTCTTGCTCAAGACTGCTCACAGATATGCAAAGTAGAGACCTCCCACCCCAGCAGCGACAGGACCCAGCTAGCTGCAGTTAACACTGACTCAGCTCAGCCTCCTGGGCAGCACGCACCCCCTGGCCCCAGTGCGTTGCCTGTGTGGCATCCTGAGGAGCAGCCATGGAAACGCCAGCACCAGCGTCAGGTCTGTGTTGTGGGTTCTGACAATGGGAGTCTGGCAAGAGCAGGAAAAGCTTCATTTGTATAAGGACAGGATTTCAGTGCCACTGTGCTTCCTTTCTAGTGGGGCTGTGGTGCCATGAACAGTCTGTTTGTTGAATTTGGTGGCATTTTACAGCTTTCTAACTTTGGAACACTTCCACAACACCCATTGGAGGGTGTTGTATATAACGACGAGATGAGCTGTATGCTGGTAAATTCATAGTTGAGCCTCCCAAGCCTGCTCGCTCCAGCTGACAGTTGAAAGCCAGGCTTGAACAAGCAGCTGAAGCTGAAGCTCTGCTTCTCATCTGCAGAGTGGGCTTTCCTCAGCTTACCTGGCCAGTGTCTGTAGGTTTGAGAAGAGAGACAAGCAATGGAGGGAGGGGTTGGCAGGTTGGATTTGTCTGCTAAGGATGTCCAGAAGACAGCAAGTGTACAGGAGGCTCCTAAGGCCTGCTGACTTAGCCTGGCACCCCAGCTGGGTTACTGGGTCCACACTAAGGCATGGAGTGAAGTTTTCACCAATTATTTAAGACATGGGAAGTAGTCCTGCGGGAGATTCGTATGGGTTCTATAAAAAAAAAAAATGGGTCTTTGGGGCAATGCTACTCTGTGACCCTCGAGTCTTTGGTGTGCCTTGTGAGTCTGGGAGAGGGACTTTGGAATGCAGCAGCTCCCTCGTAACGGACCACAGGACCTGTTTTATCGTCAGCAACAGGTATCGACTTCCCATGGCACCCAGTTTCAAAAAGGCTAATTTAAGCTAAAGAAAAGGGGAGATCTTTTGTGGAAAGATGCATCCTGAAAAGTATGCTTAGTTCACTTGAGCAAACTAAACATGTGTCATGGAGAAGCATGGCAGGACCTCAGAAACAAAGGACACTTCCAAATGCCTATTCTGGGGTCTAGTGGGGTGTAGCTGGGTCAGGCCTGTGTGTGGTTTGAGGGTAAGGGGTAAGAGGTAGGAAGGTGGTGGTGAGCAGCTTCCATCCAGGGCAAGAGCTAATGCAGAGATGGGTGTCAGTGGCGTCATTCCCTTCGGACTGGCCTCTCTGGTGTGGGTTATGTGGGTGAGGACTCTAACTGCCAAAATCTGGGGTGGACAAGTTTGATTTGTTTTCCTGTTTTTCTCTCTTTTTATAAACTCTTCCATCTCTTCCTTTTCTCCTTTGTGTTTGTTAAAATGACATTACAGCAGCATTAATGATCAGAATCCACTATTGTCTCCCTCACAGGCAATCCTGCCATCTGGTCATTTGAGTGTGTGTCTCTCTTATAACCCTTGTCCATAAGGGTTTTCTATCATCGTAATCAAAGCATGGGTACAGTTTTATGTATTATTTTTTTCATTTACTGTTATTTCGCAGGATTTTTTTTTTTTTTATAGAATTGCACTGTCATAATTTGGATTGCTTAACAATTTTTTTCAAGCGAGTATACTCTAATTTGGACATTTTAAAGCTATTTATATAAAGAGTGCATGTAAACATCATGGTGCCTTTTCCTTCCTTCAAATTCTTTTCTTAGAAGCAATTTCCAGAAGTAGGTTTACTCTGTCAAATGGTATGGTTTCTTCATGGCATTTGCTACCCCTTGCCTGGGGCCTATTGGATATCTACTTCTGAGCTGCCTGTCAGGTTTTGGAATGTTGCCCTAGATCCATGACCTTAGAGTTGGGGGTGGAGGTCCAGCTTTGTTCTGACCTAACAACTCCTCCTGGGTCTAGTTCTTTGTCTTTCTCTTCATTTTTCTTCTCTGTCACCTTCTCCCAGCCTTTGCTGTGATGGTTTCCAGCTTCCTCTTCTGTCTGCTATCAGGACGTGGCAATCTCGTCAGCTCTGTTCCTCTTTCTCTTTGCAAGATAGGCCTTTGCTCTCATCTTGCTCTCTGCCGCCAGAGATTGGCACAGTTGCGTGTTAAAGTACCTCTGTCTGAACCAGCTCCCTCCCTCTCGGCCCCCCTGAGGGTCACAGAAACCTTGGAAAGGCAGGGTCCTTGGTGTGGAGGGAAGAAGGAAATTGTTTTCATAGTCAAGGGGCCCACAGATGTTTTCTGACTGTCCGTTACTAGCTTGCTTTCCTCCTTCCTGTCTGTGTCATGAATTAGACCCATGTGCCGCAGAGAAGACCCGAGCAGCAAGTCTCCTCGGCACAGGAAACCTCTCTGGTACCTAGAATTATGGCACTTAGAACTGAGATGGCCTTGGGGACCAGTCAGTCCATCCAGTGCCTTGATCTCACAGCAGAGACAATGGTGAAGTGCAGGGAAGGACTGCCCCACGGTTGCTCAGTGTGTCCCTCCTCCCCTGTGATCGCTTCCTCTCCGGGCCAGACAGCAACGGGGCACTGTCTCACCTTCATCTTCATCAGCTGGTGTGACAAAACCACTTCTCTCTTTAAGCCTTCTTTAAAGAAACCGTGATAATAGCTGGACAGGAAACTCTTCTTCCAGAGCCACTCTTGGTGGGATGGCTGTTGAAAGGATGCACTATTCACCACTTCCATAAGTGTGATGCTAGGGACAGTGGGAGAGCTGCCCTGACACCCAGATGGACAAAGAGAAGCAGCGCAGCATAACAGTTAAGAGTACAGCTGCGGGAACCAGGTGCTGGGTTCAGATCCTTGAGCAGAGGCTCAGAGAGCACTAGGATAGGGAAGCCAAGGCTGAGAACAGCACAAGTCTTTGCCCACTTACTAAAAGTGTGACTCTGGGAAGGGAGCTCTTTGTGCCTTCACCTTGGCATTTGTAAAATGGGAATAACAGGATTTAACTGAGTTAGGAAGTATAAAGAGTGGCAGAGTGTACTTAGTAAGTGCTATGTAAGCAATGAAAGAAAGAAAAACAGAACATGAAGGAGCCAACCAGGTGATTTAGAGCAGCTACTGATACTAAGGAACTAGTACGCAGAGAAGTGGCTAAGGCAAGCTTCTTGGAGGAAGTGAGTTTTCAGCTGGGCTCTGGAAGGCAAAGAGTATCCTTGTCCCTAAACCTGTATTGTCATCCCCTCTTATCACTTTCTGTGGTTTCACTTACCTGTGGATGACTGCGGTATAAAAATATTAAATGGAGAATTCTGGAAGTAAACATCAGTTTTAAATTGCCCACCATTCTGACTTGCGTGATGAACTCTTGTGCCGGTTTATTCCGTCCCACCCAGGATATGAGTTATTCCTTTGTCCTGCGTATTCATACACGCTGTGTACGCCACCCGCCCGTTAGTCACTTAGCTGTTTCCTTTATCAGATGGACTTGCAGTGCTTGTGTACAAGTAAACCTTGTTTTACTTAATAATGGCCCAAGCCATTCATATAACTTTTGTTACAGTATCTTATCATAATTACTCTATTTTATTATTAGTTATTGTTGTTAATCTCTTACTATGCTTAATTTATAAATTAAACTTTATCGTAGGTATGTATGTATAGGAAAAATCATAGCATATATAGGGTTTGGTACCATCTGGGGTTTCAGGCATCCACTGGGGGTCTTGAAACATATGCCCTGTGGGATAAGGGAGGACAGCTGTGTTTTATTTGCTGTGTCTTGTTAGACGTTCCAGAGGGTTTTGGAGATGGTGGAACCATGATCACAGGTTCTTTTCAGCAAAAAGCCTTGTTTTATGTGATGAAGAATGCAGTCCTGAATTCCCCAGCGCTCTGCTGTCATCTCATGGGACCTTAAATTAATCATTAAACCCTTCAGGCTTTGGTCTTCCCCTCTGTGCAGTGGGGGTGAGGTTTGGTTATTGTTGTACCTGGAATGGCTTCCTGGTAGTCTGCAGGGGGAGGAGTCTGAACTCTCCCTTCTCCATCATGGAAACAAAGTCGGGAAAGGTAGGGCTGCCGGTGTGCTGCAGATTTCCTGAGTTCAGGCAAATGGAAGCACACTTAGTTGGACAGTTCATTCGTTGATTCTGGACACTTGCTTTCTCATGAAATGTAAGTGGCCCTCTACTCTTCATATCCAATTACTTCTTGAGCTAGTTTTAAAATTGGCATTCTGGGTTTCGTCTGGGGAATTCCTGAGTAGACAGCTGACCTCCACGGACCAGGGGTGCCTGGCCTTTATTTCAGTATCCTCTCCTCTCCCACAGGGTGACTCAGGCCATCCAGTAATTACTGAAGGTTAACACTCGTTCTTTTTCTGCCAGCCGAGATGCCACGCCAATTCCCCAAGCTGAACATCTCTGAGGTGGATGAGCAAGTCCGGCTCCTGGCTGAGAAAGTGTTTGCTAAAGTGCTCCGAGAAGAGGACAGCAAAGATGCCTTATCCCTCTTCACTGTCCCCGAGGACTGCCCCATCGGGCAGAAGGAGGCCAAGGAGAGAGAGCTGCAGAAGGAGCTGGCGGAGCAGAAGTCTGTGGAGACTGCAAAAAGGTTTGTCCCCACACCTCAGCTGGCATGTGACCCAGGTGGACTGTGGGCATGCGTCCTGAGATGAGGTGCCTCATGGGAACTGGCTTATCCCTGGGGGCTGGGTTTATTTCTTAACCAAGACCACTTCATTCACCACTTACTTATTGAAGGATGTTTTGGTGCCTCTGTTTGGTTGAAACAATCAAAACCCCACTTTCTCCCTGTTCCTGTTTTAACAACAAATCATGTGCAGAAACACACACCATTTCCAAATGACATTTCCATTTTCTCTTTTGGAAATTTGAGGATTTCTTGGGAAACCTCAGTTTTCCTTCTTTTCATCACTTGACAAGTAATTTGCATTATGAATGAACTCAGCTCGCTATTTACCAGGTGCTGTTCGGGGCACTGGGGATGCAATGATGAACAAGACAGATGCAGTCCCTGTCCTGTAGAGTTTATAGCTGGTCTAGAGAAGGAATTAAGTAACTGGACAAATTAATTTAAAAATGACAAGTTATGATAAGTGCTGTTATCAGTCAGAAAAACACACCATTTGAGTACTGGAAATGGGATTTTAATGCAGGGCATTGGTTGGTGGTGCAGAACTGAGAAGACAAGCAGGGGAGAGAGAGGAAGCCCACAGATCAGACACAACGGGGAGGAGCTACCAGCCTGAGCTGAGAGACAATGGAAAGAGGTGGTGTTGCTGAAGCCCAGGGTGGAGAAGTTGGAACTGTGGTGGCCTTTCCAAGGGACACTGCAGCCAAGGAGGTAAAGCAACAGCTACAGAGATACCTCCCAAGGCGGAGACAGAGGCAGGGGATACCTGCCTTTATTCCTTTTGGCACCTTCCTGTTTCCCTCAGTGGTGTCCCTTGGCCAAACCTAGCCAGAAGCCAACTGACACATAGCTGGAAACACAGGAGAGGGTGGGGAGTGGATCTGAGGATAAACAGGCCCAGGCCTAGCACAGGTGCTATGAAGGAGATGCATAAGGAATTGAGAGGGAGAGAGAAGGAGCGGGGGTGGGGGTGCAGGGGGTGTTACGGATAGTCCTTTCTCAGACTGGGTGTTTAGGGAAGGTCTCTTGGAGGAGGTGACATTGTAATAGATACTTAAAGGGTGTAAAGGAGCTAGCCATGTGTAGAGCTGGGTGAGAGCCTTACAGGGAGAGGAGCCAGGAAAAAGGTCCTCTCTATATTCAAGGAGGCTCACGTGAGGTGGAGATGTGGTTAAAAGGGTAAGCGCCATGACCTCAGGCATCAGAGCACACTGGCCTCGTGCTCCCTGATAAGAAGTTTGGATCTTAGTCCAGGTGCAGTGGGAAGCCCTCACCCTTTCCCAGTTTATCTCACCTGGGAGAACGGAATTAAAGAGTAAAAGAGCTTTGAGGAAGTGTCTAGTGTGGTTCTAGCTGGGTGCCTGCCTGGCCAGCACACTGCAGACCTCAATAGCTAACGTAGTGGACCTGGAGCCTTCTTTGCGACCTAGTCAGCGATCAGGCTCTTCCTAAGGTATCTCCTTATTTTTAAAGGCAGTTCCTTTCCTTTCTTGGTAGTATAGAAGTTTTTTCCTTAGCTTTTTTGGGGAAAGAAGTAAAAAGTTGCGGACTGGTATAAAGGCCAGAACAGAGCTTCACTATTCATAAAATAAGTGCTTTCCTTCCTCTGAGGGGCTGTAAGCCGATGAACTGAAGGGGTCGTTGGTGCCATCAGCCAACTGAGTGCCAGCCTTGTGCTGGGTGAGGTGGGGTGGCCCCAGGCCCAGTGGCAATTACCCAGGTCATTCCTGGTGGGTAAAGAAGAGCATGACTGTAGAGCCCTTTGTCCACACCGCACTGGCTTAACAGAAGGCAACTTTATGAACTGACTGGTCTGCAGACCTTCTGTGTCTTATGAAGTGAGCATTTGAGAGTCTTATAATGAGAAGAGATGGAGTCCTGGCATTTTTTTTTTATTACCAAGAGTAAGAGGTTTCTGAGGCCAGTTTCCATGACAGAGCAACACTGGGCCTGACGTCTACAAAAAGAGATTGTGCTCTTCTTATCAATGCCCAAGCCTAATGGTAAAATGAAAGCCTTCTTTCTTTAAGTCCAAATGGTGCTCCGTGGCTTCCAGAAATTCCTCTGCAGAGATTTTGTTCTGTCCCTACTTGATAGGTTGTGGTGGTCTTAGTTTGCCTCCATCCTCCCCTTTGGACTGGAAGCTTCTTGAAGATGGTATCTGGCTCCCACTCTACCCCCAGGATCCAGCCCAGGACTTAGTGGGCAGTGGATGCATGGCAGAGGAAAGACATCCTATTTCTCCACTCCTACTACAAATACTACATCAGGGTGGCCACAGCTCCCTGGACCATTGTTTTTCTGCCACTCTTACTGTGCTCTGTGACCTTGGGCAAATTTGGAAATCTCTGTGTGCCCTGGTTTCTTTCTCATCTATACTGTGGGGATGGTAATAGTGACTACTTTCATGGGTGTTGTGAGGAATAGGAGAATGAACATATGTAAAGGCTCAGAACAATGCCTGGGTCTAGCCCCATGTAAATGTTAACTGTCCACCTTCCTGCTGTGGGAGATGGGCAGCAGAAACAGCTACTGCTTACTGTGGGCTAAGAGCTGGGCTGGCAGTTTGCTTTCGTTCTTTCGTACCCACCTCAAGCTTATCAAGTGGGTGCATATTCTTAAGATCTCGATTTTGCAGATTAGGAAACTACAGCTCCAAGAATTTAAATTAACTTGCAATAGGACACGTAGTGAGTAAGTGACAGAGCAGGGACTAAAACGCAAGTCTTTTGAATCTAGAACCCTACACTTTGACCATTGTCAGTCAGGGGTGGAGTCTTTGGTTTCATCTCTAGACACTGGCCTGGCATTGGGGGCTACTCCACAGGATATATAATTGCCGACTTCTGAATGAAATGAAGGGCAGCTGGGCCAAACTCCCCATTGCCCACTGGCTTCTTTTCTGCCAAAGGACAGTTTGGTTCCTGGATTACCTGTCAGATGTCCCAGTGTCCTCTGGGGCTGTGCACCCCCAATTTTGTCTTTTAGCTTCACTGCTTAGTAGAGGCACCATTATGCAAATATTATTCAGATGTGGACAGTTTCATGCAGGAACCCTCCCCAGCTTCCTTTTTATCTCTGGCTCCTCCCTTACATTCTGGAATATAAATGTCGTGATATGGAGCCTTCCTGCAAGGAGCCCACAGGCCTGGAGCCAGTAGCAGGTCTCCAGATACGCAGAGTCTATGGATTTGTGTTTCAAACTGTGGCATGAAATGGGGCTTCCAGTTTGGAAAAAGCCTTTTCTCTGCCTGATTACTCTGACAAGCCTGAATACTGCTGATGCTTGGAGAAGGTTTTTCTTTACAACCATTTCCTTTTTCTCTATTATTATTATTATTATTATTATTATTATTATTATTATTTTAAAGAAAGAAAGACAATTCTGGGTCTACTGTAAATGCACAAGCTAGAGCCAGGAAGTAAAACAGCTTCTTACAAAAAAGGAGAACTTGGTCTGTGAATAAGAAAGATGAGCACCTACCTAAAACATGGCGGCTTGCTGTGTAGGATTCCAGTACCTGTAAGAGCTGAGCTGGGCCCAGACATCACCCTTCCAGGTTTGGGCGCCAGTCCACGGAGCCAGTGCTCCAGGCTGCTTGGAGAATCACTCATTTTGCAGGTTAGGCCCCAAATAGCAAGTCAGCAGGGACAGCTTGCGACAGGGCCCTGCCTTCTTAGGAAGATGACATTGTCCAGGTCTCTTACTGGGACGCAGGGGTAGCTCAAGGTGAGAGTGAGGGGTAGACTATGGAATCAAAGTCAGGAGGCAAAGACAAGAAGTCAGGAAAAGGCTGGTGGTACCCAGAAGCTCTCTTCTGTTCACCTTGAATCTTACCATATTACTTACTTTACAAAAGTACATAGTTGGAACTCAGCCAACATTGACAACCACATGAAAAATTTCTGAGCAATCAAAATGCACATTGTGCTCCCCTGCCTCTCCTAGTTTTTTTCTTTTTAAACAGCTTTATTGAGATATAATTCACATACCATATAATCCACTCATTTAAAGTGTACAATTCAATGGTTTTATTATATATGCAGAGTTGTACAACCAGCACCACAATCAATTTCAGGACATTTTTATCATCCCCCAAAGAAACCACATATCTTTTAGCCGTCATCCCCCCAATACTCCCATCCCATCTCCTATTTATTCTTCCTTTATACAGAGTTCTGATAAACTTGGTTATCTTGTTTCTTATCCTGTGACAGATTTAAGGAAGCAAATTAGAAGTGGGGAGAGGGACTTCTAGAGGATGCAGGGTCACAGAAGTGACGTGTGGTGATTGAGTCCAGGCTTTGGAGCCGGATCACCGGGTTCAAACGACAGCCCTATCTCTTACCATGGAGCTGCCTAGGGCAAGGCTCCTAACTGCAGGAGCCTGTTTCCTGATCTGTATAAAAGGACCTATCTTGTGAGGATTAAATGAGCTAATATGTCTGAGTACTTAGCACAGTGCTTGGAATGTCATTAGGGTTCCTGTTTTTGTTATTGTTAGTATTTGACAGTCAACAGTGAGGGAGAAAGCAGAATAGTTACCAAGAGCAGATGAAGAATTCAAAGCGCAGCAGTCTCTGTGGAGCACAGCACAGCTAGTGTTGTTACATCATTTTACTGTACGAAATCAGAGGTAGTAACTTGTTTCTTCAGGGCCGTTGACAAAGGAGCTTCATTGAAACTCAATTCATCTTCTTTCCATGTTAAGAATACAAAGTTTAAGAGTTCATTTAAAGGGTGGTGAAGATTGTATTTTGTTTTGACCTCTGGGATCTTTTGGGAGGAGCTGGGAAGGACTGGGGAAAAGGAGAGCGGGAGGAGGCAGGGGAATGGAGACCTACCTTTGGTCAGGAGGGAGGGGAGGGACGACAGCTATAGGTGAGGGCAGGTTGTCAGGGAGCAGTGAAAGGAGAGATGGGTTGAGGTTGTGAATCTTTACCCCTGGTGGGCTTCAGGTATGTAAATCAAAGCTATACCTACTTGGTCAGGCCATGGGTCACTTGGCGCATGTAGAAAAGTGCTCTCCGTGGGGCCCCAGCGCCCTGAGCATACCCTCCTGTAGGTTCACCAGGCAGCAGCATGCAGCATGGTCAGCTGTTTCCGCCTTGCCTTTTCCTTTCCGGATAGGGTGGGACTTCTGGTCTGAGTCACAGAGTAGGTGTCAGCTCTGCAACTGGTCCCCTCCTTAGACCTGGGATCCTCACTTTCGTGAATCAGTGACAATGAAAGCCTGTGGAAGTGGGGAATGCCTGCCCCACCTAATGACATGCAGGTGCAAATTGTTAATGAAACCCATGCTGGTTTGTGACTCTTGCCTCAAACCTATGAAGTATCTCATCTGGAGGGGCACGGGCTGCTAGAATGATCTGAGTGTGTGTGGGGGAGGGGTTCAAACAAGCCTCCCTCTTCTGGAATGTTCCTCTCTCCCTCTGGGAATGATACAAAGAGACTTCTCTGGCCATCCTGCTCCCCTGCTCCCACCCCAAGTCTGGATTAGGTGTCTCCTCCGGGATCCCAAAATATCTAGGGTGTATCGCCACGCCGACCACGTTGTGTGAGGACAATCTGTTGAACTATCCAGTGATCAGTGCTATTACCAGTCAGCCCCTGGAGTCAGGGCTTATAGGTTATCTACCTGTCTACCCCCAGGGCCTGGTTCATGGTAGTTTATTGAATGGAGTGGGGTTCATGTGTGGCCCCCTGACTCACTGTACTCAGTTGAGAGCCTTTGAGGAAAGGTTTGCTCTAGTGCCTTTTCCTGCCTGGAAATCCTCTGGACAGATCACATAGGGCAGTGGCCTTCAGAAAGCTCCTAGGAAGATGCTGGCTGTTCTCTAGAAGAGCAAGGAGGGCCCTGGGTTCTTAACTTGGGTTTAGCATATGAATCTAATATTATAACCAAAGGCTTTGGGGTGCCTGGTTCCCATGAGCTGAGGCGGGATGGGGAGTGGAGCAGGGTAAAGGTGGGGACACAATGAATGGCAGGGACAGCCAAAGGCCATAGAGTGGGTAGAGGCACTGATGTGGGTGATGTTGGATCTGCCGGCAGTTTCTGAGTGCGGGCCGAGATTGTGTCTCGTGAAGCCGAAGAATGGAAACACGGACCAGGGAGAGGCAAAAAGTTTTAAAAAGAGGCTAGTTTATTAGAGGCAGGAGAAGAGATTGCAGCTCCCGAGCAGGAGGGGGTCCCGAATCGGGGGTGCCCCATGACTGAGGCAAAAGCTCTTACTTTCATACCTTCCCTTGCCTGCTTGGGGAAGGTATAAAAGGGGAGCTGTTTGGAGAAGGGAACTGTTTGAAGAAGGGAACTGGCGCTTTCTAATGAAATTTGTCTACCAGGTTGGTTTTGCTTGCCCATGCTAAAGGAATTAGCAAAGTAACCCACTCTGGACACAGAAGCCAGAGTCTCATGGGGACCTAATGGAGCCTGTCAGAATGTGAGAGGGAGCCCAAAGAAATGGCTCTTCCTCTAAGTGTGAATGTCCAAATGGTGCCAAAGTGAGAACCTCATTGCTCAAGGTGAATCTGCCTCTGAGGAATGATGGACGGATATGAGCTGGCACCTTCCTTGGCTCAGATCTGCTCTGTTTGTCAGGTCAAAATGAATTTTATGGTTAACCTCAAGGCCTTGTTACATTATGTCCTGGAGCAAAGGAGTGATTTCAAAACCTGAAGTTTTAGGAAAAGGCTGTCTTTTGTTTATTCCACCAGGGACCTCCCTGTCTACCTAGGGACATGCTAACTCTCCTGTATCAGCACCAGACAGGTGCCGAGAGATGCTGTACACCTCCTTGTGTTGGCAGCTGGATCAGGCAGGTACATCCCTGTGGCCCAGGAGGACCGTCCATTTCAGGGAGCACGAAGCTGCTCTCTGGCCCTTTGGGCTCTCAGGCGAGTCCTCACCGCCCCACACCCTGCCAGCTCTTTGGCAAGAGTGCGTTTCTGCCAGGTGGACATGCAAGCAGGGGAAGGAGTGGGTGTGCCAGCTGTGGCAGACTGAGCTGGCTTACTCTGGTGCCCCAAGGGCTAGCATGAGGTACAACAGGTGGCACTGTGGACAGACAGATCTTGGCCCATCGTAAGGAAGTGCTTTCTAACAGTGGCAGCTGGTCATGTTTGCTCACCTTGTGTTTACGTGCCTAGCACTGGCCTGGCCCAGAGTAGGCGCTTGGTAAATGTTTTTTGAAATAATGATTGAATGCTGATGTCTTAGTCAGAAATGTAGTGAGCTCTCTGTCACTGGAGGTATTCAAGAAAAAGCTGCCTTAGTGAGTCAGAATGTGGTCCGGAAAGTCCTTTACAGCCAGAGGACCCCATGGTTCTATAATTCAAATAAAGCTTATGGTAACTTTTTAAGGTTGTGACACATGTGGGGCTTCAGACAGCCCTGAGAGGGAAAGAAGGATGTGTGTGGACACACACACACACACACACACACACACACACACACAGCTGCTGATCTCACCTGTGTTGGTTGAACCTTGGTGGTACAGAATGGACACTGGATACGGGCCTATGGTAGGCGGAATTTCTAAAATTGCCCCCCAGACGTGTCCCTCCCTGATCTCCAGACCCTTTGACTCTGACGAGACGTCATCATTCCTGTGATGATGCTATGGTTTATGACAAGCAGGGAAGAGAGGGAGGGGACCGGCTGGGCCGGGCCTCCTCGCATGAGCCCTTAGAGCAGGGAGCTTGCCTCGCCTGGTTGTAGAGAGGGAAGTCAGAGAAATTTGGAGCACCAGAACCATGCTCCATGCCGGCTTTGAAGATGGAGGGGTCTGTATGCAAGAATCAGAGAGCGACCCCTGCCTGGGAACCAGCAAGGAATCGGGGACTCAGTCTATGGCCAGCCACTGGAACTGGATTCTGCCAACACCTTCACTGAATTTGGGAGTGGGTTCTCTCTCAGAGTCTCCAGATAGGAGCTCAGTGTGGACAACATGTAGATGTTGGCCTTTCGATACCCTGAGCAGAGCCCAGCCATGCCTTCCCACTTCTCACCTACAGAACTGTGAGCCAATAAATGGGTGTTTGAAGCCACCAGGCTCTGGCAATTTGTTACGCAGCAGTAGAAAACGAACAAAGGGCCCTGTCCTTGGGCTCCATTTACCTTTTCCAATTTTTGAGATACAAGCTTAGTGGTTAGCTCTGGTTATTCCACGCCCTTGCTTAAGGTGACTGGGCCCTGAGGAGGAGCTGGCCCATCTGTTAAACCTTGTGCCTGCGAAGTCTGAGCTCCAGCCCTGAAGGTGCACATGTGACATCTGGGGCTCACCTGCAGACCAAGGCTGGAGCCATCATGGGTGTTTGCAAGAAGGAGTATTCTTTGGGCACCAGCTGGTGGATCCTGGCTTCCTCACTGGAACAGAAGAATGTGGACAATCGTAGGACGATCCCGGTGGGATGTTGGCTTAGGCAGCCTTCCAGCTTTCTGATTGTGGGGGGCTTTTTTTTTTTTTAATCCTTCTTTTCACCTAACACGTCGCCTTGCTTCTCCTTGGCAGGACCAGCCCTCAGGCGACACTTGCTGAGGCCTGTAGGAAGTTGGCACAGAGATTAAAAACAGTGACCTGGCAGGCATGTGAGTGACACAGAAGCCAGAGTCTCATGGGGACCTAATGGAGCCTGTCAGAATGTGAGAGGGAGCCCAAAGAAATGGCTCTTCCTCTAAGTGTGAATGTCCAAATGGTGCCAAAGTGAGAACCTCATTGCTCAAGGTGAATCTGCCTCCGAGGAATGATGGACGGCTATGAGCTGGCACCTTCCTTGGCTCAGCTCTGCGTGATGAATGACTGGCAAGCTGGGGGACGCCTGGGCCGGAGGCTCCTGGAGTTCAGGCTGTTTCCCAAACAACCCAGTGCACCTGTTATGCAGGGCCAAAGACAGACTCCTGGAAAGGGGCCACCTCTATTTTCTAGGAGTAAACAGCCTTGTCCCCAAAGAAGTGATAAGGACCAGAGAGCCGTGGCAAGCGGTGGGTGTGTAAACAGAGGAAGGAACTGTGGTTCCTGAGAAATTGTCAGTGGGTCTGTGAGGAGACCCGGCCAAAAGCCAGGAGGAAGACAGCTGCTTCCGTGAGCCGTGACCCCCTTTTAGACATGAACCAACTTCTCCACACCCTACAGGTGTCACTGGTGTCTAGAGAAGAGGAGGGGTCCAGGGGAATCTGGTGGGTCGCCGAGTCCTTTAGACCAGGTTGTAGACCCTGGTTGTGGTGGGATAAATACCCAGCAGGCTGCTAGGTCCTCTGGCAAAAGATTGGGCAAGTAGTCACCTTGTTTCTGACATTGGACACCAATGGGTGGCAGTGCTAGGGGCTAGGCTTCTTTGGAGGCAAAAGAAGACATGCCTCCGTGATGGCCTCACCTTACAGCTGTTAACTCCCTTCCTGGGGATCCTAAGACTTGGGGTGTTATGACTTGAAATGTGACTATTTAATTAATGAAGAAGGTGAGTATTCACAAATCAGCATTGCAAATAAGCATGAGCTTGTAGCATTTTAGACCAACCAATCTTGTGCCCACTTCTCTAAGAGTTTGTGAAGTCTTTTGGTGCCACGGTGACAGGTCCAGAGCAACCTGAAATTGGTGCTGATTAATCCCTTTTCCACAACAGAGACACAGATCTGTACCTGCCTTGCAGAAGCCACCAGGAGGGCATATGTCAGTCTGGAGGAAGGAGCCGCAGGGGTGACGGGTTAGAGCGGGTACCAGGGAGGGAAGAGGCCGAGGGCTAGCCGCCACCTTGCCTCGTGGCTTTGAGTAAGCCCTTTCCTGCCTCTGGGACCTCAGCTCCTTTATGAAACAAGGAGGTGGGACCGGTGCATTGTCATGATGTCTTCTGGCCCCAGTGACCCAAATTTCAAACTCTGTGAAATACAGTGTAATTTTTCTCTATGACCCTGTTTATAGTCCTTCCTGAGACTGTTCATTTGCTGGGACTCAAAGTTTGGCTTATCTGAAGATAGCATGCTGCTTGATTTGGCTATCACCCTCGCGTCTCCTGTCCTGCAGCATGGTCTGCCCTCTGTCCCCAAGACACTGCCTACTCTAGTGCTCTGTGTGCAGTGCAGAACAGCCCAGGCCATTCTTAGTGACCTCAGGAAGGAGCGTCTGGAGGGCTGTTCCATATCTCATGCAAAGAGACGTGTGTAAGAGGAAGGCATAAGTAATTATATCTTCTTAATGGTAGGGCCAGCACCAGTGATTAATCAGAGCAAAATCCTCTTGCCACGTGCAGAACCAGACTCCTTATCACTCACCCGAATTAGCTACTGATGTCTCCCACTTTTCCTTGTCCTTGGATTTTAGAAAGAAAAGTTTCAAGATGATTCGGTCCCAGTCCCTGTCTCTGCAAATGCCAACGCAGCAAGACTGGAAGGGTCCCCCGACAGCCAGTCCAGCCTTGTCTCCCACAAGCCCTGTCCTCCAAGAAGCCACTTCCCAGCCCATGCCAGCGCCCTATACTGTGTCTGAGTTCCAGCGGGTCACCATCAGTGGAGATTACTGTGCCGGGGTAAGGTATCTCCCACACCACTTTCTGTGGGCTCCCCTGGGGTCTATGTGAGGGTTATATGTGCCCCACGCAGAGGATGGGGGCCCTAGGGCCACTGGGGTCACGCCCAGCCCTAAAGCCTGGCCCGGTTTGTGGGTGTCTGGGAGGCGGCATACATGAGGTAGAGGAGTCTGGAAAGAAGGAAGGTCCTAGCAGAGGTTGTGGGATATGGGTGTGGTGCCTTGGGTGTGCTCCCTCCCTGTGACTTGGGCCTAGGGCTGCGGGCTGGCATACCATGGCCATGGCTTGTCAGTTCCATATGTCCTCTGTCCCTGCAGCCCGCTGAGGAAGCTGCCGGCTTGGGCCCTTTAGTGTTTCCAAATGTTGAAAGGATTTAAAGTCCTGGTGTTGACTGGTTTGCTGACTCAGCTCTTCCCACATGTGTAGGCTCAGTATCCTTAAATATAGGCTCTCCTCCCAATCAGGAAGAGAGAGTCTTGATGAGAAAGGGAACAAGCTAATTTCCACACCAAGTCAGTTAACTCAGTCACTGAAAATGTGCTAATTTCACCTGGTTGCGTGATGCATTTTATTGTTTACTTTGTGAAGAGAAATATCACTAAGCTAGTGCCAGGGTTAAGTTGGGTTCTAGCTCCCTGGCCCCCAGTGTACTACTGTGCCTCAACTGGTCGTGTTATTCTCTTCTTTCCTTTTTAATGGTCGTTTTAGAACATGTAGTAGACCTGAGAAAGCAAAGTGGCTTACTGCTCTCCTTACAAATTTTTCCCTAGCTTAAATTTATTTATTTTTTTGTAGAATATTTTTCATACAGTGTAAAATTTCAAAGGTACAAAGATTACGTTAGTGCCCCAGCCACCCAGTTCCCCTCCTCAGCAGCCCTTGGTTTTGGTTTCTTGTGTGTTCTCACATAGATGGCCTATGTATCTACAATTAATTATGTCCACGCTTTAATTAGTTTTACAGAAATGGTAGTTTACTATACAGATTACACTACTGAACCTAGCCTTTTCTCACTTAACAGTACATCTTGGCGATAATGCCATATCAATAGATAAAGAATTTCCTTGTTTCTTTTTACAAATGCATAGTATTCCCCTGTGTGGATGTACAATATTTTATTTAAGTTCCTGTGGATAGGAATTTTGGTTGGATTGGAAACAACGCAGGCCTTGTCTGAAGATGCAGCCTCCTGACCAGGAGTCCTGGGTGTCCAGCCAACCTTTGGCCTGTGGGCCGAGCAGTGACAAGGGAAAGTCAAGGTGGTCTGACAGCTGGCTGAACAGGACGACGTTCGCCTGGCGCATCAACTAGCTTCTTTCAGACAGCCTCCTGGCTGGTGCATCAGAAAGCGTGGAGTCCCTGAACTGGGCAGGCCGTTGTTCCCCAGAGAGCTACAAGTCGATGACAGGCAGGCTGAACTTGCAGAACTTCTTGGCTCCCAGTGGGTCTGCTGCCAGGCATGAGGCCTGCTGTGCCGAAAAGTTCATTGCTGGCTGCTGGTCCCCTGGGATCCTTGAGCATCCTCTCAGATATCTTCAGCCATGGCCTGAGCCCCTGGCCAAGCTGAGTCCATCAGTTCTGCAGACAAAGATTTTGGCTTTGTTGTTGACAGGGGGATATTTTTGCCTAAAGTATTTGTAGCTACGCACCTGTTCCAACTATTCTCAAAAGCCATCCACTGGAAGGGGTAAAATGGAATTAACACACTCACTTGGGGACACTTGGAGTCAGGAAAGGAGAAGCTACTTCCTTAACAAAAAGCAAGGAGTAGTATTTAGTAAAAGTATAAAAATATGCATAGGAAAGATACATGCCAACTTCCTTCCTCTGAGGATGGAGTGGGGTTTGAGAGGGAGGAAGGTAGAGTTTTAGCTGTATCTAGGATGATTTTTTTCAAACACATAAGAGATCTGAAATAATGATGAAAAATATTAAAATTGTTAGCTCTGGAAGGTAGATACATAGATGTCTATCATATTATCTGCAGTGCTTGTCTGTATGTTGAAATATTTCAAAACGAAAAGTAATTTTTTTTATTAAAGCAGAGGAGGCCACCTTCAGGCCCCAGCCCTCCCCACTTTGCTGTGCAACCACATTTGCACCCCCATCTGCTATGTCATATATCCGCTGTTATGACGTCTGTTTAGCTGCTGTCACCCCAAGTACATTCAGATTTCTACCACACGCATCCTTCCCAAAGAGACTAAAATTGATGAGCCCACTGGAAGGTGGGAATTTATCTCATTCATCTTTTGAATACGAGGCAGCCCTGGGAAAGCAGAATGTCCTTGGGCTTTGGGGATCAGTCAGAGCAGAGTCTGAAGTTTGACTTTGTAACTTCCTGATGTGTGATTTATCCTCTCTGGGTCTTGGTTCCCCGATTTGTAAAATGGATTGCAGTGAGGACCAAATAAAATCTACAGAAAGGGTGTGGCCCATGACACATGTTAATAAGTGCTTGTTGACTGGGTGAATTGGGGTGATTGCCAGATGAATCAACAGCCCGGGGTTGGCAAAGCAGCAGATGGAGCACACAGAAGTTTTCGTTTGTACCTCCGAGGGACCCATGTATTTTCTCAAGTGAAAAGGATGATACCCTCATCAGGGATATGGTCCAGGCTTTGCCTCTTCGTGTGCTGGGTGCCACAGCAGGTCTGTGGTTTAATCAGCAGCACTGGAGGCTGGCCTTGTGGTGTGCAGGCCAGAGTACCTGCCTCCCTCCCCGCAGCCCTAACTCTCCTCCTGTGTCAGGGGTCCTCGGGACCACCCCTGGGTTCAGTGATTTTATAGGAGGACACCTGGCACTCATCACATAGCTGTGCTCTGACTAGGATTTTTTACAGTGAAAATATGCAGAGCAAAGTCAGCCCAGGGAACAGGTCCCTGGGGTGGAGTCTGGAGGAAGCCCTCTCCCCGTGGAGTCACCACAACACAATTCCTCAGCATCGCATTGTGACAACACGTGTGAAGTGTCATCTATCATGGAAGCTCGTTTAGAGACTTAACGCTCAAGCTTTTTATTGAGGCTGGCCACACATCTGCATAGCCTGTCCCCACATTCCAGACTCCCAGAAGGAAATAGGTGTTCGACATAAACCAGAGTATTTGTACAAATAGTTTGGGCATGGCGAACCACTCTTGATTAGTTAGGGAATGGTAGGAACACCCCTGAAACCCGAGTTCCCAGCTGCCAGCCCTTCAGCAGATCGCGTTCGGGCCAGTGGTGTCAGGCCTGCTGTGTGAACTCTCTTCTGCGCCCCGTTCTGCAGATCACTGTGGAAGACTATGAGCAGGCTGCCAAGAGCCTGGCCAAGGCCCTGATGATCCGGGAGAAGTACGCCCGGCTCGCCTATCACCACTTCCCACGGACCACGGCCCAGTACCTGGGTTATCAGTGGGCAGACATGGCACCTCCGGAAGAGGGCTGCCCAGGTACGGTGCTGTGGCTACAGGTGGGGTCGCAAGTGGGGGATGGCCCGAGAGTTGGCCAGGACATTTTACTGGCTGGGTGTATTTCCCCTGGATGGTGTTTTAAGGGCAGGGCCCTGGTGTCGGCTTCTCCTACATCAAGTTTACTGGCTTCCCCAAGATTGATTCTATGTGCACTGGGTGCCTGGCCCTGGGTAAAGCTGAGCTGTGGGAGTTAAGAGAAAGATGAAGGCAGTTCCGATCTTGGGAGTCCTCCAGGGAGACAGGCAGTGTCGCATGGGATGCTCAAAACAACACGATCAGGCAATAAATGCCGAATTGGAGGTGGGGTGGGGTAGGGGTAGGTACAGGGAGCGTGTTCTGGGCAGCGGAAGTAGGCTCTGGAGTCAAATCCATCGGTATCTGCTCTAAACTCTGCCACTCTTTTGGGCAAGGTATTTCTCCAAACTTCAGTTTCTCAGTCTATAAAATGGGAATACTACTAATCCTGGACCTGTTGTGAGGATTAAACGAGAGAATGCATGTGAAGTACTTAATGTAGTTCAGGCATCCAGTGAGTGTTCACTAAATGGTAGCTACATTTATGCTGTGGAATTTGGGGAAGGGAAATTAGAGAGGGCAGGGTGGTTTCTGGTGGACTCTGGCCTGTGAAGAACCCAGGAACAGTAGGGGCTGTAAGTAATATGAAAGAGGACAACAGGAAACCTCGGTATTGAAAGTTGGTGATGGGGATCCAATGAGGGCCTGTTGGTCTGTGCCAGTGCTCAGGACCCTAGCTGCCCCTGGGGTGCAGTTGGTGCCAAGATGTCTCCCATCTCTGGCTTCCTTGAAGCTCTGAGACCTAGACTTTGAGCATCTGTTACCCCTTGGGGCTCTGTGTCAATCTTAGCCCTTCTGGGACCATTTCCAAGTCTGTCTGAGGGAAGTCGATCCCACCTGCCCCAGTTTTGGCAAGGGCAGACAGGGATGGCTGTCAAATGTGTACTTTATCCAAAACAGAGTACCCAGAGGTCCTGGGTGTGCATGTGATGGGGTGGAGGCGGTGGCGTCATGCAGGCATTTGTTCTGCCTGCACCTTACAGTCCACTGGCATGTTTTAGGGATTCCTGAGCTGGTTTGTGGCTGTGCCTGATACGGGGGACATCAGTGCCCAGATCTGTGCTGCTTCAGCCCCTATGACACGTCACATCTGCTCCAGGGGCAGGCTATTCCAAGGACTGATGGGGGACACCCAGGCAGGTCACCCCACCGTAGTTGCTTCCTTCAGTGAAGATTCCAGGTTTTCCTCCTGCCCAGGCTGGCAGCTGGGCTGCTGGCTGCTATGTGGGGTTGGCTGATGTGCAGAGTTAAAGCCCCCAGTTCTACTGCTCTTTAGCATAACCTGTTCCTTGGCCAGAGACAGAGTTTATCAAGAGTCAGGAAAACTCATTATGAGAGTAACGAGAATAATGCCCTATAATTTATGTGTTGGGCTTTACTGTTTACAAAGCATTTTCCTATACCCACTATTGCAGCCCTCAAAACAGCCTGTTAAGGCAGGAGTTGTTATCATCAGATGAACAGACAGGATCAGAGATGTAAAGGGGTTTGCTCAATGTCTCATAGCTGGGGAATAGCCAAGAGTAGTTTTCTGCCTCCTGTGGGCTAACTCAACCCATAGGAGTGGGGACAGACAGCTCTGCCGTTGGCATTCCCTCCTCTGTGGGACACAAGCTCTCTATTTTGTGTTCCTCTGGGGAGGAGGGGTGCTTTTTCATCTAGCCGCTTGGTCTCTCTGGACTCAGGAAGATGTGGGAGGACAGGGACAGCTCTTCCCACTGGGCCATCGCAGGTGCTCTCTGTTCTCTTATTAGGAGAAGACACAGCTGCCCTTTGTAATATGCCTAGCATCCCTGAAGCACCCAGGAGGCTTCAGTTCAGTTCAGTTAAATAAAAAAAAAAATGTATCGAAGTGCCAGCTACGTGCCAGGGACGGTTCTAGGAAACAGGGAGATAGCAGTGCACGGAACAAACATAGACTACCCAAGATGTCTAAGTGAATTATTTTGCATAGTGGTAAGTACTAAGGAGACAAAATAAAGCAGGAAAGGGAATCTGAGATGCTGGGGTGGGAGGGGGTGGTTGGAGGGCAGTTGGGTTTTCTGTAGGAAGACCAGGACGGGCCTCACCGCGAACGTGCCTTCTGCGCCCACGTGAGCTCAGGAGCTCAAGGGCATTTTGGCATCACTCAATCCTGTTTTGCAGACTTCCACCCTCCCCCACTGCCCCAGGAAGACCCTTATGACCTGGATGATGCGCCCCCCAACTTGGGCTACCTGGTCCGCATGCAGGGCGGCATCCTCTTTGTGTATGATAACCAGAAGACACTGGAGAGCCAGGAGCCCCACAACCTGCCCTACCCCGACCTGGAGACCTACACGATGGACATGAGCCACATCCTGGCTCTTATCACGGATGGGCCCACGTAAGCCAGCTTTCCCCCGTCTGCCTCTGCTTGCATGGGTGCTATTCTGTGGGAACAGGTGGGAAAGGCTAACTCTGGGCTTTCCTGTACTTAAACCAGCCCAGAAAGAGAGTGGTTTCCCCTATACCCAGTCTCTTTCTGTTTCTGGAATAATTTTCCATCGTAGGTTGGCATATTTTTAGAGTTGGTGCTACCTGTCCCTTCTTCATACATAGGTGTGGAGCTTCTGAGCTGTTTGCTGGTGGCCACATGTGCACCTTAAAATGGCTGTCACCCCTCTCCCCAGGCAGGATGGCAGCCTGGCAGAGTTACCAGCCCAGGGCATTCCTCTAAGATGATGGAGAAGTGATGCAAACTGTTGCTTCAGGTGTTGGGTTTTCCGTGTTTCTGGAGGGGACAGTGCAGGGAGCCTGGGAACTTTGTGTCCCCCCCATGATGCTTGTGGGCTTGGCTCACGCGGACCTGGCAGGTAGTTGTCTTCCTGAATTTGGCCCCTCACTTTTAAAAAAATAATTTTTATTTTTCAATTACCGTTGACATACAATATTATATTAGTTTCAGGTGTGCAACATAGTGATTAGACATTTATATACCTTACGACGTGATGATCCTGATAAGTCTAGTCCCCATCTGATATTATGCATAATTATTACCAGGTTATTGACTGTATTCCCTATGCTGTACTTCATATTCCCATGACTATTTTGGAACTGCCAATTTGTACTTCTTAATCCTTTCCTTTGGCCTCTCACTTCTTGGTGAGCACTTAAGCTAATCAACAATGGAAGTTCACCATGCATGGACTCTGAGCCTCCAAGCGGCTGTGCTGGGCTGGGTGTGCCCAGGCAGAACTGCAAGTCTGAGGGAGGGAGATTGTGCTGGTCACCTCAGGGGCACTTTTTTGTCCTGCCTTTTGGGTTCTACTGGGAATGGGTGTGAGGCTAGTCTCCAGGGGAGGAGAGTGGGCCCAAGGGGGTGTGGCTGCTGGTCCTCACTGATCTGAGGGCGGAGATCAGACCTGGGAGGGGGTCGGGGACTTCCTGGGAGGCTCACCTCAGCCAACGTGAGGAGCTTTGAGGGGAAGCCTTGGCAGAGAGGGAGAGGGCTCAGTGGCTGTCCTGTCTGGGAGGCTGTTAAGGTAAGTCCTGCTGGCGAGAGATACTGCGTGAGATGACTTCTGAAATCCCTTTTCAGTCTGAGACACTCCTGTGCTCCGCTCTGGGGCTCGTCTTGGCAGACAGATGACGGTGCTGTTCCAGGGGAGGCAGCCATTCCTTCTGAGAGTCCGAGTGATTGGACGCCAAGGGAGCTGCTGTTAATGTGGGGGCACAAGGAAGCAGGTGGCATGAATTGTGGTTGAGGGTCCCGTGTGGCTGTGGGCACAGGCATGTGGCCGGGCATCCGGGCTGCGTGTGGGTTGGCAGTTGGCCTTGCACAGTAGGCACTCCTACCCCCAATGGCTTTTGCCAGCTGGGGGCGGCAGGGCATCAGTCCTAGCAGAGATTTCTCTCCTAGTAACAAGCATCTCTACATTCCTCTGAGATGTTCGTTACTACATTCCATCTGCCCAGAGTGCAAACCTCAGAGTTGAGCAGTCCTCGGGCCTTGGGGTTTGGGGGGACGCCATTTAGTCAGAGGGTGATTCCTCTGCACACCAAAGTGGGCAGGTCACTCCTGATAGTTTGACTCTATTACTGATTTCCTGGGCAGAAGTCAAACTCTTTTTGAAGAATTCAAGGCGGCTGAAGATAGATGGGAGGAAAGGAAAAGGAAAAGATGAAGGAGGGAGACTTTTAATGAGTGTCCACACTGCTCAGAGGCAGGCCCTTCACATGCATAAAAACCAAGTTAACCCTCCGTCAGTCTTGGGCATTGTCAGCTCCATATTTGTTCATGGGAAACAGAGGCTCGAGATCAAATTGCCTAAGCACCTAGAGCTAGAAGTCAGAGAACCTGTATGAGGTTGCAGAGTCAGCTCCACTGCCCTGAATCAACTGCCCAGTCGTTTCATAGAGCACATGGATGTGCTTACACAACTCAGCTGGGTCTGTAGAAAGCTGGAACCTCCTCGTCCCTTTCTGCTCCATCCTGACCTCCCACCCAAGGGGTGGTCCCTGCAGACACTGGAGAGCGTGATAAGACTTCTCCTCAATTATGGTTTCTCCCCCTTCCCAACCTGCAGGAAAACATATTGTCACCGGCGACTGAACTTTCTGGAATCCAAGTTCAGCCTTCATGAGATGTTAAATGAAATGTCCGAGTTCAAAGAGTTGAAGAGTAACCCCCACCGAGACTTCTATAATGTGAGAAAGGTGCGTTAGTGGGCCAATGTGCAGAGCCACCCTCCCGGACCCCTCCCGACCCACTGGGATGCCCCGAGCTATCTGGGGCTAGTCCCCTGTGTGGCGTGCCTTGGCCAGAGCAGTGTGATGTGTACGTGCAGAAGGCGTGTTGCCTCCCATGCATCAGGCTGTACCTCAGATGGGACTTGGTACCCATATTGTGTACCTGTTGCAGTGTGCCCTCTTCCCTGGAAAACAGGGCATGACCTGTTAACAGGTCATGAGTTGAGGCCAGGTTACTTTTAAGGTAGAGGATGTATTAAATTAATCATGGAGAGAAAAAGCTGTTAAGACCTCTTTGGACTTGGGAGTTTATGATTTTGCTTCCTTTGGGATCAGGTGTGTTTAAAGAGAAGTATGTGTTTCCTCTCTAGCCCTCCCCTCGAGTGGCTGAGCTGGCTTGACCTGGGCTCAGATGGCAAATGATCACAGCCTCCGACTTTTCCAATTTCTTCCATTTACTTAATGTACAGTGAGGCAAGGAATCAGTGCTAAGCATGGGGCATTTGATGTTGGAGAAGAGTCACTTCCTGTCTACAAGAAGTTCCCAGCCTATTACAATTAGTGTGATAAATGTTGTGACAGGAATGGCTTTCCTGAAAAGGCCAGAATTCACTTAAAGAGTGGGAGTTAGCCAGGAAAGGGTGAGGTAGGGGAATGGAAGTGATGGCATTCCAGGCAGAGGGAACAGCATATGCGAATACCAGAGGGAGAGAGTTGTATGGGAGAAGAGAGAGACTATGAGTAGTGCATTGCCATAACTGCCAACAATGCAGTGTGGCTGGAGCTCAGGTGTAGGGACAGAGGGGAGCGGTGGGCTGCAGAGGCCTGTGGGGTTCTGGATCATGCAGGGGCTCATGGCTTTCTCAGAGGAAGCAGGGAGGGGCCAGGGTACAGTAATGAGCTGGGAGAGAAGCTCATGGGGGAGGGTGGAGATTAGGCTGGCTTTGCCTGGAAGAGGGATGGCCACACCTGAGTCACAGTGGGGTTGTCATCTTCATAGGGGCCTCGTCCCAGGTGGGACCTCTGGAAGATTGCCCCTCCTTGGGGTCTGCCCTGGGAGGAGTGGCTTCTCTGGGAAAGCCCAGCTCAGGCTGGGGGCACTCAGCAACGGTAGATGGAAGGTCCCCTCTGGGGAGGCCCCAAAATGATGTTTGTTAAACATCATGGGGTCTGGTATAGATTCTCACTTGGATGGGATCGTTAAGAAGTGAGAGTGTGAGGCTTATGAAGTGTCTATTTCCAGACCGAGGTGAAAGGATGTGGGTTAGAACCACCTACCTGGCATTTTCACCTTCAAGCACCATTTGTTCCTTCTCTGTGAATCTCAGACAGGTGGGTGCCTCAGTCTCTATGCCAGCTCCTCTCAGCCCTGTCTAAATACAGCCTACATATCCAGCACAGGCCCAGATGGGTGTCCAAGGAAACTCCTCGCCCACCCCGGTACAGGCCTGCCCTCCATATATGTGAATGCTCTGGGCCTGACTGCGTCCTGCTGCCTGACTGCACTGGTTCCGACACTTTGCTACTGTGGTGGGGCCCCCGTGGGTGTTCCGGGGCCAACCAGCTGCTCTCTGGCCCCCATGTGGGAGAGAATCCGCGCATCCTCCGGGTTCCCTGTCATTCTGGGGTTAACGTGCTGTCTGGACAGAGATGACCTTGACTCCTGTGCTGTCACACAGTGGCCTGTTCTCTGTCACCACAGTCAGTCCATAAACATAGGCCCAGGTCTGCTCTGAGTCAGGCCTGCGCCCGCCCCTCCCTGTCTCCTGGGGGCTATATCCTGTGGGAGGAGAGCTGGCTTTCTGAAATCCAGGATGGGCTGGGAGGCTGGCCTCCATAGTCCGAGGTGCCCATCGGTATTGTGGGGTAGGCTAGGGCCGTGCTCAGAGGTAGGAGCTGTGCGTGGCTGTGATGTGGGTAGTATTTGTGAAAGCACGTGCAACATTGCAGCGGGTCATGAATTACGACATCGTGAGGTCCAACCAGCAAGACTGTCTAACTGAGACAATTATTTTCTGCTCAGAGCTAAGAAGGAGGGGCTGAGTATGCTTGCTGCTTGGGGAGGATTAGGCCTTATCCACTTTGGTGTAAATGTAATATCTGGGGTAGCAAATAGGTTTCATTTTCTGTGCCAAACTCGACCAGTTGGGAGTGGCTGCCTCAGGCTTCTCCCAAAGCTTAGTGAAAAGAGGCTGTCATTGATTACTGATGTCTGCCTAGCTATGGAAACGGTCAGTGTTGGCTGAGGGGCCAGCTACGGGCCAGCCCTGTTTGGAAACTCCACTGTTTGTTTAGACCTGGATCTTAGATGAAAGAAAGTCCTCTTGTGAATTAAAAACACTGACATCCAGTGATGTCTTACTTGTTCCAAAAATAATCACCTTGGAGATTCTGAAGTTCGGATGCTTCCTGGATCATTCCCTTGTTTCTTGTTTTCCTTCCTCATCTTGTGACTCAGGGAAGTAAGGTTGTGCCCCCTGCAGGGTGTCACTGGGAAGCTGGAAACACAAACAGAAAGCCCAGAAGGTGCTGAGTCACGCTGAGGTAGTTGAGCCCAGCTGTGTCAGGCCTCGCTAAGCCAGGCTAAGGTTCTCTTGTGCATCCATCCACATGAACCAGTACGGCTGAGGTGCCTGTATGTTTACACTGTGTTTTTGGTGCTTTGAATTGTTTCATTTCTGTGATGTCTGGTGGTCTGTCTTTCTGGTAGGAGTGGCAGGATAGAGCAGGACAGTGGCAGATAAGAGTTAAGGCTTCAAGTCAGCCTTGAAGCTCAGGCTCAGGAGCTTGGGCTTTATCTTGAAGACATGGGGACCTTTATTGTTTTGTTAACAGGAGCATGGCCAGATCCAATCTACATTTTAAACAGATCTCTTGATGCTGGAAGGAAGTGGATTGGGTAGCAAGGCTAGGGGGAGGGAGACCCATTCTGAACTCTAGAGGAGAAATGGGGAGGGGGTATCCAGGCGTTGGTAGGGGCTGCCTCGGTGGCCCCAAAGGTGCTGAGGGTTGGACATCCTAACTCCTGTTGCCAGGAGAGGTGGCCTGGCTCATGGGTTGGCGGGTGCTGTGTTGTAGGTGGACACGCACATCCACGCAGCTGCCTGTATGAACCAGAAGCACTTGCTGCGCTTCATCAAGCACACATATCAGACGGAGCCCGACAGAATTGTGGCCGAGAAGCAGGGCCGGAAGATTACCCTGCGGCAGGTGTTTGACAGCCTGCACATGGACCCCTATGACCTCACTGTGGACTCTCTGGACGTCCACGCGGTGAGTAAGCTTCTGCGCAGTGTCCCGAGCTGTCCTGCTTGGGGACTCAGCCCCCCTGAAAAGCAGCCATGATTGTGCTAGGAGAGAGGCTGGCTGTGGAAGCAGCTCTTTCTCTTCTAGCTGTGGAGACGGTGAGACGTAATTTGGCATCAGAGAATAACAGGGCTTGGAGCATCCCATGGGACAGGGGAAAAGAGTGTACGACTTGGAGTCAGGCAGGTCCCAGTTCTAATTCCATGTCTGTCACTTAGGAATTGTGTGCCTTTAAACAACACACACTTTTATTTCTTTGCCTGTAAAATGGTGGATGCCATGGGCCTATTGACATTACAAAGTTATTAAAATACTAAATGATGGTGCAGCTACTATGAAAAACAGTATGGAGTTTCCTCAGAAAGTTAAATATAGAATTACCATATATTCCAGCAATTCCACTCCTAGGTATGTATCTCAAAGAACTGATGAAAGCAGAGACTAAAACAGATACTTGCACATCAGTACTTATAGCAGCATTATTCACGGTGGCCAAAAGATGGAAGCAACCCAAAAGTCCATCAATAGGTGAATGAAAAAACAAAATGTGCTATAGCCAAACAATGGGATATTTTTCAGCCCTAAAAAGGAATAAAGCACTGGTACCTGCCACAACATGGACGAACCTTGAAATTTTTTTGCTAAGTCAAAGAAACCAGATAAAAAAGGACAAATAGTGTGTGATTTCACTTGTATGAGGTACGTAGAATAAACATATTCATACAGACAGAAAGGAGAATAGAGGTTACCAGGGGCTGGGGGAAACGGGAGAATGGGGAGTTATTGTTTAATGGATACGGAGTTTCAGTTTTACAAAATGAAAAGAATTCTGGAGATGAATGGTGGTGATGGTTACAGTGTGAATGTAATAATTACCACTGAACTGTACACTTAAAAGTGGTTAAGGTGGTAAATTTTGTGCTATGTATAGTTTACCACAATTAAAAAAATCTGTGTTAAAAGAAAACCACCTGTGTTAAACAAAATGTTGAGTGAGATAAAGTGCCTCACAAAATCTAAGCTTTAGTAGGACATGTTTTCTTACTGATTGTTCAATAGTTCAGTATTCTCTGCTCACTTAGCCACCCATGCTCCTAGCCATGGTCGCTTGGAGCACAATGCCCCCTGGTCCCTCTTCACAGAGGGCCTCACAAAAGGACCCCAGGGCTGGCCAAGTGAGGATACATGGTCCTGACCCCAGTACCTTCCAAGATTTCATGCAAGAACTGACATAGAAGACATCTCTCAGTATGGCCACACCAACGGTTTGGAGAGGGGAATGTGTGTGGTGATTGTAGAATTATGTGGTGATCTGTCTGGTGGTCTTCTCTCTCCAGGGCCGGCAGACATTCCATCGCTTTGATAAGTTCAACTCCAAATACAACCCTGTGGGGGCCAGTGAGCTGCGTGATCTGTATTTGAAAACTGAAAACTACCTGGGAGGAGAGTACTTTGCTCGGATGGTTAAGGTGAGTGAGCCCTCAGCCTCCAACTCATCCGCAGACACCTGACAGCATCTGCTTTCAGAGGATGGGGGCCCATGCACGGCCTCCTTTTCTTCTACCTCTTCCCAAATCCCTGTCCATCCAACATCCAGCTCTGGCAAGGCTGAGGTGCTCAGTGCTCCAGCCTTGGCTGCCAGCTCCCGACCACGTGCAGGCTGGTCCTGTGTGTGCCCCCTGTGCCAACTGCAAATGAGGAGGGGGAGGGTATCCATCTTGGGAGCACTCACAGCGTCCAGGCTTGCTGTCCTGTCTGTTTGCAGCCTGAACTTGGCTGGGAGCAGCTTAGCTCCATGCGGAGCCATGTCTGCTGCCTGGCTGGTTATGCCTGTGACAGTGCAGACCCAAGGCCTATCTCTAAGAAGGAGCCTCTGCTGAGGCAGAGTGAGTGCTTCCTCTGCAGCAAGGGGCTGCAGATCAGGTCTCCCCAGCCCGGGAGCAGATGGCGGAGGGAGCTGCAGGGTCCAGCAGCTGGGGTGCTCTTGGCCTGACCTGAACTCTTCTTGGTGCCAGGAGGTGGCCCGGGAGCTGGAGGAGAGCAAGTACCAGTACTCAGAGCCACGGCTCTCCATCTACGGCCGCAGTCCTGATGAGTGGCTCAACCTCGCCCGCTGGTTCATCCAGCACAAGGTCTACTCACCCAACATGCGCTGGATCATCCAGGTGCCCCGGATCTAGTAAGTGAGGCGGCCCACTGTCCATCTGTGCCCTTTGGGCTCCAGCCGGTCCCGCACGGGCTGCTGAGTCTGCACTATTGAGGGGTGGGATCTGTTCCAGTGCCAGCTCAGGCCTCTTCTCTCCAGGGCTTTTCCCATAGAGAGGGGTGGTCAGCAGAGATGTCTTTGGGACAAACTCGTACTCTTTGAAGAACATATGTGTGCAAAGGCCTGGTGGGAATGACTGCCCATCTTCTCACTGCAGGACATAGCTGTTCTTTTGGGCTAGCACCTGGGTATGAGTAACCTTGTGGTGGTCCACATTGTTGGCCTTCTCCCTGGATATGGCTCAGACCACCATTGTCCTTTCCAGTTGTCTGGCTGATGTGGGGCTCATGGTCCCTGGACAGGCTGGGGCCTGTGGTTTCGGGGAACTAAGCTGAGTGGCAGAGAGTTTGGATCACTGGGAAATAGGAGGCCTCATCTCTCAGACCCTTGGTCAACCTGAATCCCTCCATCCTTCTCCCAGCATGGCCTCTGGCTTGAGGAAGCCCTCTGATGGGCTTAGGTAGGTGTTGAGTTTGCAAACCAATGCCTAATATTGCAGAACTTGCTGGGAGTTCAGGAAGGATCTGTGTTCAAGCCACATCTCTGACTCTACTCTGGGTGTTTAAATGGGGACACGGGCTGCCTGAGGAAGTGACTGAGGTTGTCCTCCAACAGGCCAAGGGGGCAGGTGGGTCCACCTTAACCATGGAGTCTTTGCTTTCCTCAGTGACATATTTAGGTCAAAGAAGCTGCTGCCAAACTTTGGGAAGATGCTGGAGAACATCTTCCTGCCCCTTTTTGAGGCCACAGTCAACCCCCAAGATCACCGAGAGCTTCACCTCTTCCTCAAATATGTAAGTGTAGGTGGTGCCTCAGGCCACGTGCACAGTGGCCTGGAGGGGAGGAGTCCCTGTGGGTGGGATCAGGCTTCCCTTGTCAGATCCTGTGACTCCTGTGCCCAAGGTGTGGGGTCGCCAGCCCCAAGAGGCTGAATTTCTAAAATAACACCTTCTCCTAGGGAGGGAAGTCCCCTTCTCAGGGGCAGCTCAGGGGGGTGGGGTTCGGGGAGGGGTGCTGAGCAGGCAGCAGGGGTGAGGACTGCGAGTCAGTTCCTGGCCAGGTGGGGCTGGAAAGCCTGGATCCTGCCTCCTGCCCTGGGGGAAAGTGTGTGTGTGGGGGCAGAGGGTGTGGATACTCTGGCTTTCAGAAGCCTCTGGGCTTCTTAGACATGCAGACATTTCAGCTCTCCTGCTTTTCCCTAGAAACTATGGTCCTCACTCCTTGTTTGGTTAAGTACACAAGCCCCACAAAATATATTTATCTTCCATATCTGGTTAGTTATGGGAGAGAGAGAGTAGAGATGGAGGAGAGACTGAACCAAAAGGGCATGAGGGGACAGGAGCTGGTCCCTCCCTCTGGGTGCCTGGAACAGAGGTGGCTGGAGACAGTGAGAAGCAAGTTCAGTATCTGGTGGAGGTTAGGGGCATGATTTCTGACAAGGAGGGAGGGAGGGAAGATTCCAGAGGGCTGGGGCCATGGGGGAGGGGTGATTAAGTTTGTGTGTGTGTGTGTGTGTGGGGGTGGCGGGGCGGAGGGAGTCTTCCAGGAAAGGTTTTGAACAAGCTGAGGGACACTGTTGAATTTATGTTTTAGACAAACACCATCCTGGCTGTTGTGTAGAGAATGGCCTGGAATAGAAGGTGGCTGGAGGAGGGGGGGAAGAGGGCAAGATGAGGGGCGGCGGCCTGTTCCGGCAGCGCAGACAGATGAGGGGCCTGGAACTCCCTGTAGCAGCTCACATTTAGTGTTTGCTGCCTGCACCCATGTTCCACACCACGAAATGATCTCGCTTTAGCCTCACAATTCCCCTACTTCACACCATTTTACACCACGTTCTTGGTGTTAGTAATAAGCGGTAGTGTGTGCTTGCTGTGTGTTAGAACCTGTGTTAAGTGCTCTCCTTGGATTGTCTCATTTAATCCCTACAACAGCCTTATGAAGCACCAGCTCCATTTTACACATGGAGAGATTAAAACTGAGAGATCAGAAAGCTAAAAAGTGGCAGAACTGGAATTCACATCCAGGAGCCTGACTCCTGAGCAGGAGTCATCATCTCCCTACCATGCTGCCTCCCGAGTAAGAAAAGTATGCGTATACAGGAGGCAGGCCAGGGACTCTGGGCAGAGTGGTGGGCATAGGTGTAGGTTGACCGGACTTCGGCAAAACCTGAAGGTGAGTGAGAGGGAAGTCTAGGGGGCCTCCTGGTGCCTGGTGTCTTGAGAGGTGGATAGTGTGGCTTTTAGGGGCCACTGCTGACAGTGGGTGAAGACACCTTGAAGAGAAGGAGGAGGAGGAGGGGGAGGAGTTGGGTTTGGACATATTTTGTGCTGAGGCCTATGGGAGGTGCAGTTCGAGGCCCTGCATTACTTGCATACAGCCCCTCTGTAGAGGGGCTGACATTACCCCACGCCAGGCCCTGAGAGTTCCTGGGAAGCCTGGAGCTAGTGAGTGCAGAGCAGAACTCTGAACAGAGAGCAGCATTGTGCCCGCTCCCCATCCCTCAGGCTGGTCACTGGGTCCCCAGCTGAGGTGTGAACCTGAGACCCTGGACTCCAAGGTCTCTGGCAGCTCATCTGCCCTGGCTTGATGCAGGACCTCTCCTCCTGCCCAGGTGACAGGATTTGACAGCGTGGATGATGAGTCCAAGCACAGCGAACACATGTTCTCGGACAAGAGCCCGAGCCCGGACATCTGGACCAGTGAGCAGAACCCGCCCTACAGCTACTACCTGTACTACATGTACGCCAACATCATGGTGCTAAACAACCTCCGCAGGTGGGTGATCGGCCCTGCACACACGGCCACGGGCCCTCACACAGGTAGGCATGACCACCACAACAGACACGATCATACATAGCACCAAGAAGCCAGACCCCATGCTGGCACACACACGTGTTCACACACACACCCACCCACGTGTACCTGTCCATCCCTGATATGATACAGACATATGATATGCCAACACATAGGCGTGTTCACACGTGCAATTACTCCTGCAATAAATGATTGCACCTGCTATGTGACAGGCACTGTCCGAGGCACCGGGCATGTGTATCACAGGGAGCAAAGCAGACTAAGTCGGCAGCAGAACACGGAGCTACCTACTCCCCTCCCTGCAAATCTAGCAACACTCCCGCCCCTCCCTGCAAATCTAGCAACACTCCCGCCCCTCCCTGCAAATCTAGCAACACTCCTGGGTCATGGGGCCTCACTAGCTCAACCTAAGCCAGTGCTAGTTTGTGGGTGTGGAGGTTTTGAATGGGACTGTGATTGAAAGAAGATGGGCCTGGTGCTGGGGTGGGGAGAGTCCTGGGCTGCCTTTTGGAGAAGGGGTTGTAGTTCTGGCTTTGCCACTGACTTGCTCGGTGACTTCTAATGTCTGATTGCACTTTCTGGGTTTGCCTGTTTTTATAACAAAGAGGTTGGACTTGATATTTTCTTAGGACTTTTCCTGCTCTGAAGGTCTATGAATCTGGACTATAAGGAAGGCCTGGTGAAGAGGAGAAGGGGAGGCGTGGATGGAGGACACGGCAGGGTCTCTTTCTACCACTAGGCCCTTTCTCGGTTCCCCAGAGATGGCGTCTCTTGGCTCTGAGGAGCTCTGGGCCTGGGCCTCTGCCTTTTGGGAAGGGTAGTTTCCAGGGTGCCCTGCATCAGCTGTGCTGACTGCTCTGGGGGGTATGACTCCCCTGGAATAGGCCCTAGGCCTTGGGGTCCCAGGCAGGGGGACCAGGGGTCCTTACTGACCAAGAGCCTTCACTCTCCTGCAGGGAACGAGGCCTGAGCACATTCCTGTTCCGGCCTCACTGTGGGGAGGCCGGCTCCATCACCCACCTGGTGTCTGCTTTCCTGACTGCCGACAACATTTCCCATGGGTTGCTCCTCAAGAAGGTAATGGGGCCACTCCTAGTCACCTGCCCTTCCGTGACAGTCCTGCGGGGGTCTCCCCTGGGGAGGAGTGGGATCCGCTGGGCTCTTGTCCGCTCCGTGAGAGCCTCTGACCAGTGATGCTAAAAGGCCTGGGCCTTTTTCTGGGCTGGGCTGGCTGTAGTCATCTTGGTTTCATATTTAATTAGGAAAGTGATACTGTTAAATATTATCACAATTTGGATTTTCTGAAAAATGGAGAAATGGAAAAAAAGCCTTATTGCTATTGCTTTAATCAAAACAGCCGTTATTAGCTTTGGACTATTTCTAATTCCCATATTTTTTTCCAGAACATATTTCTAAAATGTTTATTATCATAATGAACCCAAAGCTTTGGTTCCCTCTTTGTCCCTTAACTTTGTATAACAAGCATTTTTCTGGGCTGCAGCATAATATCTGTGCTCCTCATTCTAAAGGCGTTAGAAGAATGGCCTGCCATGTGGATGGTCTCTAATTGATTCAACCAATCTCTAGTTGTCGGCCAGACTCCATCCAACTTTTCGCTGCTGTAAATAATGCCACTGTGAACTCTGTGCATTCAGTCTTCTCCTTAGTTTGGATCACTCCCATAGGAACCGTTTGCTCAGACTGCTCCCCTGCCCTGGTCTTGGGGAGGTCTAATCAGCCGCCACATTTCCATGTGGGGCGGGTGCTACATCAGGAAACCACTCTAGCCTGGTGAAGTCTGCCCCTTCCCGCCTCTGAGGAACTGGAGTGTTTATAGTCTCAACCTGAATGTTTGTGGTCAGAGCAAAAAACAACAAAAGTGGGGCATCTCCTGGCCTGACCCCCTGGCGTCAGCCGTCCTTCCTGCCTTGAATTGTGCCTCCTCTTTGGAGCCAAGAGGGAGCACTTCCAACACCGGGCAGGAGGGCTGTCCCAGGGAGAGATGGACATGGGAGGTGGGAATGAGGTGGCGGTGAGGGTGGGGACGGGGTTTGGAGAACTCGGGCTTGAATGGGGCCTTGCCCAGACCCCACCCGGACCCCTGGTTTCCCCTCCTTCCCTCCGGCTCTCCTCTCTCTGGCACTGTCACCTGAGTTTGGTGGTTCTTTTGCAGAGTCCGGTGTTGCAGTATCTCTACTACCTTGCTCAGATCCCCATTGCCATGTCTCCTCTTAGCAACAACAGCCTGTTCCTCGAATATTCCAAAAACCCTCTGAGGGAATTTCTGCACAAGGGGCTGCATGTTTCTCTCTCCACCGATGACCCCATGCAGTTCCACTACACGAAGGTGAGGACTTTAGGGGCCCCAGCAGCCACCTGTCCTGGTCTGTCCTCCCGCTGTAGGCGCCTGAGCACATGGGTCAGTGCTGCTTTCGGGGTAGGGCTGGTGGCCCGGTGAAGACAAGAGGTAAGCTCCTGGTGAGGGAAGTGTTCCTCCCAGGAGCCCACTTTTGGGGTCTTTGAATCTTTGAAGGCACAATTTCATTTCTTTGCCTTTCTTTATTTTCCCTTTCTGTGACATATACTAGCACTGTGATGTTTGAAAAGTTACTTGACCTCTCTGTGTCTTATTCATCTTCATGTGTAAAATAGGGATAAAATTGTCTCTACGTCTTGTGAGGATTGCATTGTGAGGATTCATTAAGAGAATGATCCAAAGAGTCTAAAAATAGTGTCTGCATATAGCATGCATTCAAAATATTAGCCATCATTTTTGTGAATACTATTATTATTATTATACTTTGGATCTCTGGGGAAATGGAAAAGGAAGGGAAAGGCGCTGTCATGCATGGGGACCAGCCATTAGTGTACCAAGAACATTTTGATGATACTGATAAGATAGCCACTGATTAGTAAAAATTGAATGCCAGAGTCTTCTAGGACAGGGTCTCCAGGCTTTGGGTCCCCCTTTACAGAGGACCTCAGAGAGCTGTTGTTTATGTGAGTTACATCTAAGTGATATTTACTGTGTTAGAAACTAACGAGAAATTGAAAAATATTAACTCATTTAAAAATAACTTTAATAAACCTATTAAATATTAACATAAACAGCAGTTTTTATGAAAAATAACCTTATTTCCCACTGAGAATGACATTTACATTTTTGCAAATCTCTTTAATGTCTGGTTTAATAGATAGCAGCTGGATTCTCATATCGGCATTCAATCTGTTGTGATAAATTGTTTTTATCAAAGTATTGAAGATACATAAAGATACATAGTTGGAAAAGGGAGGACCTTTTAAAAGGCTTTGGGGAACCTCTCCCTCCCCACCCAGGGATCCTAGAACCACATTTTAAGAACCGCTGCTCTAGGATACAGAGGTAATTGGGTGGCAAAGAGGTAATGGAAGGACTTGTGATTAATGTCAGACCTTCCACATCCCAGAAGATAAAGCAAAAGCACAGCTCAAACCCAGGTCCTTTGGCGAGTACACTGTCTCAGTGCTGACACGTGATCATTTCTCATTCTTATATAAGTTTCCAGCTCTGCTCTTTACTCAGACTAACTTTTATTTTGGGACAGTCTTAAGAAAATGGTCTGTTAAGTAAAAAGCAAAACTGTAAAGCAGGTACTAACAGTATGCCTGATCCAGGAGACTGTCACAGGAGAGCAGGCAGGCGTCCCCATGACCGGCACAGAGCTTCGAAAGTGTGCTGGTCAACACATAAATGTGGCGGTGTCCTTTGATCTCTCTCTCCTGGGTAACAGATTTCACACAAAAATGATCTTAGGAGTTCGTCATGTAAGGGGGAGGCTGTTGTTTGATTGTCCAGGTGCCAGTCATTAAAGAAAAATTATTATCTGCAACATCTGCCCCACGTTTCTTGCTTTGGAACTATGTGAAGCATTGAAATGGATACTCTCCGGTCTAATACATTCACTTTTGGGGCAATCTAGGAAGCACTTATGGAAGAATATGCAATTGCAGCTCAGGTGTGGAAGCTGAGCACGTGTGACCTGTGTGAAATCGCCAGGAACAGCGTGCTGCAGAGCGGCCTCTCACATCAGGTACGGTGGGTGAGGGCACTGCCCTCTGCCCCTCCTGCCCTTTCAGCACGTGTACAGTGAGTGCCCGCTGTGTGCCTGGCACGTCCTAGGGTCTGGGATCAGTGATGAACAGTACAAGCAGAGTCTCTGTCACGCTGACACTCATGTTCTAGGGGAAAATCTTAGGGAGGAGACTTCTGAATTTTCATGGCTGTTCTGTTACGTTTTTCAGACCTCTACTCAAACGTCACTTGCTCAGCGGCCTTCCCTGATCACCCACTCTACCATAGCCATACACGTGCCATCATTCTCCATCCCTTTAATCTACTTTTCTTCACAACATTTATTGTTATTGACATTGTAATATGTGTTGATGTGTTTTTCTGTCTTTCCTTCTAGAATGTAAGTTCCATTAGAGGAGAGACTTTTGTTCAGCATTTTATCCCTAAGGCCTAGAATAGTCAGTCCCTGGCACATAGTAGGCACTCAGTATTTCTTCAATAGGTAAATAGTACCTAGATTGAATAAAAAACTGGGGATGGGACTTGGATATCAGTCTTTTTTTTTTCCATAGCTTCCTCGGTAATTCTGATGTGCAGCCAGGGTTGAGAACCATCGCTCTAGATGTGTCTTAGGTCCCAGGAGACCTCCTCTGGGTGATGTCACTGGCACGGGAGGAGGGCTGCATCGGTGCTGCTCTTAGAGATGCCAATGCAAAGGAATTAAAAGCCCAAGAGTCCGTTTGTGCACCTGGTTTCGTGGACTGGTGTTCCCCGGAAACATCCCACTGCTTGCCCTTGTCATCTCTCGGGAGGGACTAATTAGAGTCTTCACTTTGCCTTTTCCCTCACCAGCAGCTCTTCCTTTCTGATCAAGGCAGGCACGGTCAGAAATGAGGGGAATGGATGTGGTTGTCAGGGTGACAGCCTTGAGGACACGGAGGCCAGTGGGGAAAGATGTCCTGATGAAGGAGCTGCTTCAGCGCACTCGTCTGATTTGCTGTGGCTCCTGTCACGGCGGCCATGTTGACGTAGAAAGTGAATCTAAGGTGTATTGTTTCATTTGTACTTCTTTTGGTCCACAGGAAAAGCAAAAATTTTTGGGACAAAATTATTATAAAGAAGGACCTGAAGGAAATGATATTCGAAAGACAAATGTTGCTCAGATCCGGATGGCGTTCCGACACGAGACCTTATGCAATGAGCTCAGCTTCTTGTCCGATGCCATGAAATCAGAAGAGATCACAGCCCTGACCAAGTAGGCCCAGCACTGGACATGCATTTTAACTTTTTGGTTTAGTTTCAAGTCTGCTGTGAGTAACAGTGGTCAAAATACCAAACTGGGACTTTCCTGTTGGAGAGGGTGCCTCTAGAGAACTTTCACACCAGTGATTTTGGTTGCATTGTTCAATTTAAGATCTAACATGCCCACTTGTTAATATTTCTGAGTAATAGATAGTGACTCCTCCTTGGGGATCTGGGAGCTGAACACTTGTCTACACTCATTCCTAGTTATCCAAGTATTTCTCTTGAAACCACTAGTGCTTGTGTTGTTGGGGCCAGGATCTTCCACGGTCCAGTGCCCACTAATGGGAGGTCCGTGTGGTTTTCTACCATAGTCTTTTATGGGCCTTGCAGGCTATTTGGTAGTTGTTCATTTCAGCCTCTGGCTGGCTGGCTGCCTTAAACAAAATCAATTTCAAAGCTCCCTTCCATAAAGGAGCTACTTTGAGACAATTAAAATAGAATACTTCCTTGTGTTTTTTGTTTTTTTTTTTAATGAATTTAAGCTGTTTTATTTAGCCCTCCATACTCCTTTCTATTTAAGAATCCGAATGTGTACATTGAAATAGTCACTCCTATTTTGCGTCTTGGTTTCCTCATCTGAAAAGTGAGGGTTTGGACTAGATGAGAGGTTTTCAAATGGTGTTCTGTGAGTCGAGGGGAGTGAGGCTCTGTGTGCTGCCTTTACTTCTTCAAAGTGACTCTGCTTTCATCAGTTGTTCATTGGGATTTATACGTAATTTTCATGTGAACTGAGAACTTTGAAAAGCACAGGACTGGGTGGTCTTGGTTCCTTTGGCTCTAATATTCTATGGTTATAGCCCAATCATTATTATAGTTATGATGGGTGAATTAGGGCCAAAGAAGTGAAATTTACTTGAGGTTACACAGCTAATAAGTAATAGGAGTAGGTGTCCCTACTCCTGATTCAGTCTTTCCCCCACTATTCCATGAGGCCTCTAACAAATGTTAGAATTTTTATCACTGTACCCTGGGGCATTTTTTTTTTAAAGATGAAATTTCTCCCTTACCTAATACGCAGACCTTTTTCAGAAGATGTAGGTGGTTCCAGGGGCCAGGTAGAAAGTATTTTTTAAGACCAATCTGAATTTTAGCTTTACCCATGTATTCTTCATCTGTGTTACTAGTGCCTGGTACCTCGTAGGTGCTCAATAAACGTATATTGAATAATTAAATGAATTTCTCTTTTGGCAACTTTTTAAGGATATGTGCTCCTGCTATACAACAAGCTGCTCAAGGACCTTCCTAAGTATTTCTGTGGGCAACTGCCGACTATGGGAAGTCCTTCTGAATCGTTATGGGGTTAGAAGAACCCCATTTTTGCCTGTGAAAATGCTTATTTGACTTTAGATTGTCTTGTACTGTGACTTTATAATGCTTGTTCTCTTCACTTGTCAACTTTTGTACAATTTATTGTACAAACAATAAATGTGTGTGTTTTTTTAAAACTAGGCCAACATATATGCCATCTTACAGCTAATCATGAAACTGAATGAAAACCCAGCATTTATCTTAGGTATTATTTTCGAAAAGACCCCGTTTGTATACATTTGCCCTAACACAGCAGGCATTGTAGTTTTTCATTGTAATTTTATCTGTATCAAGTATTTGTTTTTAATTATTAAATAAAGTCTGTTGGGACTGTAGCTCAATAATTTAAAACTATTTCAAATTAATACTAATTTAAAGCAAATTTTTTTTTTTAACTTTAAAAAAAGATTGGGCATCAGGAAAAGCTATCAATAACTACTAATTTATTTTTAACTAAGACTCAGACATGGTTGACATTTGCTAGGAAAACTAAAAAATTTCAAGCTGAAGCTCACCAGACTCAGAAGGTAAACCTTTGCTGTTTTTCTCTGACTTCTACCCTGTTACAGTTTGTGAGCAAAGCCACATGTATTTGTTTCCTTTTCTGTGGTTATTACTTTAATCTGTTCAGCCAACATTTGTTGGATTTTACATGTCCTGCAAACTTTTCAGATACCTTTTTCTATAGCACTTTACACTTTTATTACATCATTGTACCTATCTGGCCTTTTTTGGGGGGTGAACGCTACTTTCTTTCGTGTTCACAGTTGGAGTCAAAGGCAACTACCAGGGGTGCCAAAAAATGTATACACATTTTAAGAGTTGTTATCTATGTATTAACTTTTCGAAGTTAAATGGAATTATGGTAGCAATGTGTAGTATGATGTTTGCTCAAAAGATGGCGTTAATCAAATGAATGCTAGCATCACTATGTGACAGGCAGGCCAAAGAAAATGGCGGAAATTAGAGAATGTTGTGGAAGTACAATGACAATGGAGGCATGAGCATGCAACAGAACCTCCAACACGCCTAACAACTGCATGCATTCCTGAGACGCATGGTACTGTGTGTGATGTGCACACAAGAAGATCTGGGAGGCCTCACACAGCAACTAGTCCTGCTTCTTCTGCTGTGGTGTTGGAACAGTTTACACGCTCACCACAGAAGTCTACCAATGTTCGCTGCAATCAGAAATGTCTGGACACTGATGGTAACCACTTTGAGCACCTCTTGTAATTGCAGAAATCAAATGTGACTTCTATTCATCTTTTGTCAATATATATTGAGCATTTTGATTTTAATAGTTTTTGCCTTTCTTAAAATGTGTATACATTTTTTTGGCACCCTCTGTATATACTAGCCCATGTTTCTGAAAGAAGTTTTTGAGGCATGTTATCCCTTACTTACTCTAAACGGTTTGACTTCACATTATGTGTTACTTCAAATCACACTGCTGAAATGATCAATGTCATTGCTTTTTGCCTCATGAAAACAAATCACAGTTCCTGGGTTGGTATTTACCAAAGCCTGTCTTGGCCTTTACTTCTTTTTATCTTGGATTAAAGCAGAGTTGCAAACACCTCCCTCTGGCTTTCTCTTTACTTGTTTCTGAGTGCTGTGCTGTTGAAACAACATTCATCTTTTTCAAGGTTTGTGGACACAACTTAAGGTGATATGTTGGTAATATACCTAAGTATTCTATACTTGAACAATGACTACTTATAAAGAACAAGGGTAGTTAACTACAATAAAAGGAGCACTAATCAGACAAACATAGTTCCTGGGAAATTTTTATACTCTCCACCCCTAAATAAATATTTTATTAGGTAGAGGATGCCAGAGAGTAAGACAGCTGCAAGATTATGAAAATATATCTGAGGAGGCTTTTTAAAAAATGTCTTTTGATACCAAAATGTGTGTTTCTCCATGGTGATATACATCACTAATTTTAATTATAAACTACCACTCCTTCTTACAAACGACTTTCCTCTTCTCAGCACTAAGATTCTAATATGCTTCCCTAATTATATGAATTTTATCTTAGAAAGGATTTTACAAGGTAAACATCAAAACTACCACAGGGTGGAGTATTTTATCAATTATTTTTACTGTCCAATAGGGTAAAAAGACATGGAAACAAATGAAAGTCTGCTGTCAATTGTTTATATTATGTTGTCATTGTGTTGCCCAGCATAAATGAGTGTAATCAGCTGATTTCCCTAATCTTCAAGTAGTTTTCTTATTCCTAGATAGACAAAGTAAGCTTGACTTAATGAAGAAACAACCAGTTTAAAAATGCAGATTCTTCAGAATGACTTTTAATGAAGCCAGCTCCCAATGTTAAAAAAAATTACTGAACCAAAAGATATTTTCAAGCAGCCTTATTACACAGATAAAATTAGGTATAAGGAAATCGACTCTAATTTGAAATGAATTTTAAAATAGCACACAACCCACCCACCAGAGCACAATACAAAATAGTCCTCTAAGGAATATAAACATTTAGTATGTTAGAATGTGAAACTACATGATAAGAAGAAAAACCTCTTCAATTAACTGAAATTTACTTACTAAAGATTATTTATTGCACAATATATCAGTTTATCCTAAGAATATAACAGATATTATTCTCAACTTCGAAATTCAGCACATAGTCAAATCCATTTTCTTAAACTAAAGTTCTGTAGCATTATATTATGAGTAACAAACCCTTTGTTACTGAGTTAGGATAGGGAAAACTTTACAACTTACAAAACAAATTCCTTAGAGTTCATGAAACCATTTCACAAATCCTAGAAGGCACACATTATATTTCCTATCATAGTAAGTGCATTTAAGTACTTCATAATTAAAAAAGACAAAGCTGTACAGAATACAAAAAGTGTACATTTCATCCATTAAACAAATTTACAACTTTTATGATCAGTTATTACAGTGTAACATACCTAACATTTACATCTAAAGAATTATTACCCAGTTTAATGGAGTGAGCAAAAAGCTATGCTCATTTATTAGATAAGGCTAATAAAAACATTTTATATTTCACAGTAGATCAGTTAGTGTCTTGGAGCTCATGCTGGAGAATAAAAAGCTTTGGGTAATATCAAGTTACTGTGCTCACTATTAAATAATTCCTTGAAAGGTAAAGGATTCTGAGGGATAAAATCATTGGCTATATCTGGAAAGATCCAAAAATCTGTAAAGCAACTTTGTTCATTTTCAGAAACATTAGGCAATCTGAATTAGACTCAGCGAGTCTACTCCAAAAGGACAATTTAAAATCTTAGAGCTGAAAAAGATCTCAGGGGATCATCTATCCCAAGGTTTTCAAAATATGTTCCACGGAATACTAACAATCTATGGAGGAGATTCAGGGTTCTGCAAATTTGACTTGAATTTAATTAAAAAATTTTAATTAAAAAAACAAGTCCCACCATACAACTGTGTTACTTAACCAAATTCTAATATCCTGGATATCACTGAGGCGTTAATACATGTTTTCACTGATTGACTTTATATAATATTTAGTATTATAGTATGTGAAGTTTATATAGGACATTTGTATTAATAAAATAATGACATAGTGGTGTAGTGTATGTGTGTGCGTGTGCACGTACGCAGCACATGTATGTGGGATTCTGAGTAAGATTTTACTTGAAAAAAAAAGATTCTATTGCTGAAATCAAGTGTGAAAACCACAGATACAGTTTCAGTTTCTAAAATATGCATCTACAAACCACAGGGAAGGACTTTTTCAAGGTCACACACCATAAAGTGCATTGCGAGGCTGTATGAGAGAGCCCCAGTCCTCTGCATAAATATCATGGTGAGTGTTTAGCTATTTGGTACTGAGCCGCCCCCATCAGGAATGTCAACCAATTAGTTATCAGTATTTTGGGGGTAAAATCAAGCTACCTTTGGTCAGGCGTTTTTCCTAGAAATGAATCATTTAATTTGCATGCCTACTAAAATCCCAGTATCCAAAAATTCTGCCATCAATAAGCAGCAACTTAAATTGTATATTTTGGTACTTCAGAAAATAATATTTGCAACTTACCAAAAATAAGTCAGGAAAGTTACACAGAATGTGAACACACTTTTAAAAGGCGACATCAGGCCCTAGTTGTATTATATGCTGAAATATTAATGTTTAACATAAAACGAATTTTACTTTATAAGCAAAATTTTTTAAACACTGGGCGAAGTACCACTGAACATTATAATTCCATTAGGACGATACTCTTTCAAAGGAAGTACAATGAAACAGAAAACCAAATCGTCTCCTAATTTTCAGAGGTGTTTTATGTACATAAGGGTAAAAGGCTAAATCCTATTTTATTCTCTCTGAGTCTAAGAAGTTTGAGGACTTTGCCTCAGAAAGATGCCTTCGAGTTAAGAAAAATAAAAGCACCATAAACCAATATTGAATGATTTTTCATAATCTGGACATACAAAATTTAGTATCTGTGATGAAAAATTTCCTGCTGAAACTCCAAGATGCATAAGCATAATCAAAAGCTATTTAGAACAGTTCCCTTGCTGTGGGAAAACATTTCCAGAATGGCCAAGAAGATTCCCCAGCAGAAATCCATTTACAAGGCAAAGTTATGCCCACCTTTATAGTCCTCACCCAAATTATACAGCATGGGGGAAAAAAACTTTTAAGTAAAAAACATGTAGTTCCAAACACACTGCTAAAGTTATGAAAAACTGGATCATTTCAAGTAGAAATTATTAAAGGAGCAATCATTAACCACGAGGGGGCACACATACTCCTTAGAGTCCAGCAGAAAGACTAATTTTAGTAGTAACACCCACTTTGATATATTCTACATTTTCAGTCATTTAAAATTTTCTCTCAGATGGCCACTTTTTAACATTCAATGGTTTATTTTAAACCTAACTAAGCAGGTTCCAGAATACTCCTACCCTGAAAAATAGTCTTTCAGAAGCCTCTGGAAATATTGCTGTTACCTCAGCAAAGGATTCAAGAGCAGTTAGTTCCAAACACATATTAGAACAAATAAATAATAGGAAAATATGGTCTAAAACAGTAGCAAATTTTAGTTTATCATAAATGGAAGACATGAAAAGTTCATCAAAAGAAATGGGACAAATTGTCAGAATAGCAAAAATACGAGGGTGGGGAAAATTGATTTCTCCGTGCCTGTGCCACCACATGCCTGCATTCTTTCCCCAGGACCAGTGTTTGGAGCCCACAACAGCAACAGAACAGAGCACTTCACCCCAAAGTCACGGCCTGTGGGGCTGACCCACCTCATCAGCCATGTTAAGAATATAATTAGCCATGTCGTCTTCAGTGGGTGCATCTGACACCACCCACGATTCGTTTGCTCCAGTCATGTGCAGGCGACAGATAGGGCAATTCCGATGTCGATCACTCCTATTAGGGCAGTCAAATCAAGAACAGTTTTCTTTTTCTTCTTTTTTAAAAAACAGGTTTGTTTGAAAAGTAATACATGTACATGGTTTTAGAAAAGTAGACAACATTAAAAGTATACAGTGAAAAATAAATTTCTCCCTCCCACCCTGATCTTTAATTCTTATCCCCAAGGCAACTACCGCTACCAGTTTCTTATATATTCTTCCAGAGACACACGAAGCATGACCAAGTTGTGTGTATTTACATCACTGCTCTTTTTACTAGTCAGTATGACTTGTAGGCCATTATGTATCAGTACATGCTCAAGTTGTCTATTCTTTTAAACATACTATACTGAATGGGTAGGCCATCATTCATTTAGTCTCCCACAGAAGGACATTTTTCTCCTGTCTTTTGCTGCTCCACACAACTAAATGGAAACATTCAAGGTTTAGAAGATAACTTTACATGAAGAATAATTTTCCTGATAGGGAAAGAGCTTATATATAATTACTTATATAAGATTATTTTCCAAAGGGATTTTTCTGTCATGTGAAATATTATTTTGGAAATTTCAAAAATACCATATTCGAGCCAGAAACATGTCATGCAGGGAAAATGTTTTTCTCTTCATCTCTCAGTGAAATCTGAGACCAAAGTAATTAAATCATATCAATTGCTCTTTGGCTTTTGTAAAAAAATGAAGAAATCTGTTCCAGAAACTAAATGTGAAAGCTAGAGCTGGCATACATTATTCAGATTCAGAGTACTGGAGTGGAGAAAGTGGCACAAAGGAAGAATTCCAGAATCTACTGAAGGTTTCCTAGAGTATATTCAGCAGAGTAATGATTAGTGTGTGCATGTGAGGAGACTACTTGAGGCTGAGGAAATCACCCAGGAGGATTTGAGGGAACAGTACCCAAAACTCACACAGGGTGCTAGAAGATGGCCTGTTTCCACCAGCCAGACTGGAAAACCTAATTCACGGAGCACTGAGTAGAGTTCTCTGCAGGGTCTTGCCTCATTAGTGGGACATAATTTGCTCTAAACTAAATACTGCTCTGGTCCTGCCTAACAAATTGTAAAAGCAAAAGACCCAAAAGGATCAAACTGTTTCCAAGTAACTATATTCCAGAACAAAGCTCAAGAATATTTATAGGAATACAAAAATATCTAGTACCCAAAAAGGTAAAAATCACAATGTCTGGCATCCAATCAAGAACTACCAGGCATAAAAAGCAGCAGAAAAATGCAACCCAAAATGAAGAGAAAAATTAAAACCAATTCAGAACTGAGACAGATGTTAGAATTAGCAGACAAGAAAATTAGTTTATGATAACCATAGTCCATATATTAAACAAATAAACAAACAAAAAAAAACAGAGGAAAGATCAAACACATTAAGTAGAGACATGGAAAACATTAAAAAGCTCAAACTTCTAGAGATGAAAACTATAATATCTGAAGTATAAAATACACTGGATGGGATTAATGGCAAGTTAGACATGTAGGAAAAAAGATTAGTGAATTTGAGAAGACATAGCAATATTATCTACTACCCAAAATGAAACACAGAAAGAATACTCAAAAAGAGAAAAAAAAGGAAAATAGCATTAGTGAGCTGTGGGACAACTTCAAATGGTCTAACATAGCTGTGGTCCCAGGAGAGAGAAGAGAACAGGAAAAATATTTGAGAAATAATGACTAAAAACCTTCTAAAATTGATGACACCATAAATCTACAATTCTAAAGATCTCAATGAAACCTAAGCACAAGGAACATGAAGAAAACTACTCAAAGGCACATCATAATCAAATTGTTCAAAATCAGTGATAAAGATAAAAACCTTAAAACAGAGAAAACAAACAAACAGAGAGACAAAAAGCTACATTACCCACACAGGAAAAAAAGATAAGGATGATAGAGATTTCTCATAGGAAACAATGAGAATGAAAAATGAGAATGAAGCATCATTAAAGTACTGAAAAAAAAAAGTATTATCAGTCTAGAATTCTATCTCCAGAAAAAAATATCTTTGAAAAATAATGTTCAGACATTCAAGAAAATCCTATGGAATCTATAAAACAGCTATCAGAATTAATAAATGAGTTTAGTAAGGGTGTAGAATGCAAGATTGATACATAAAAAACAATCATAAACTGAAATTTAAAAATATTATTTAAAATAGCATAAGAAATATAAAGTACTTAGGGATAAATCTGTCAAAGATATGCAACACTGAAAACTACAAAAATTGATACAAGAAATTCAACAAGACCTAAATAAAAGGAGAAATATACTGTGTTTGTGGGTTGGAAGACTCGATATTGTTAAGAAGTCAATACTCCAAATTGATCTATTTATTTAATGCAATGCCACTCAAAATCCTTATAGCTTTTTTGTAGAAATTGACAGTTGATTCTAAAACTCATATTGAAATTCAAAAGACCTAGCACAGCCAAAACAACTTGGAAAAAGAACAAAGTTGGAGAACTAACACACCCTGATTTTAAGACTTATAAAAGCTACGTTAATCAAGGTCATGTGGTCTTGGTATGAAATAGACGAATAGAGAAGTGGAACAGAATAGAATCCAGAAATATACCCACATATATTTGAACAACTGTTTTTCAATAAAGGGGAAGAAGCAATTTAGTGAAGATAGTGTTTTCAACAAAATGTGTGGGAACAACTGAAGCCATATGCAAAAAAGCAATTTTGATTGATACCTCACACCATATTCAAAAATTAACTCAAAATGGATCATAGACCGAAATGTAAAACCTAAAAACCATAAAAATTTTGGAAGATAGTAAAAAACCTTTGTGACCTTGGGTTAGACAAAGATTTCTTAGATATGACACCAAAACCACTATCTATAAATCACAAACTGATATACTGGACCTCATCAAAATTAAAAAGTTCTACACTTTGAAAGACATTCTTAAGAGAATGAAAAGATAAATCTCAGAGTGTGTTAAAATATTTGCAAGTCATATATCTGATAAAGGATATATATCCATAATATATAAAGAACTCTGAAACTTAATACAAAGCAACCCAATAAAGAAATGGGCAACAGATTTGAATGAACACTTCACCAAAGATGTAGGGGTGGTAAAATAGCATATGAAAAGATGCTCAACAGCATTAGTCAGTAGGGAAATGCAAATTAAAACCATAATGAGATACCACTATGCATCTATTAGAATGGCTAAAATTAAAAGGACTGACCATACCAAATATTGACAAGGCTGTAGAGCAACTGCGGCTCTCATACATTGCTGGGGAGTGTACGAGGTCGGACAATTAAGTTCGCGAACTCGTCCTAGAAAAAGTGTTACACACCTCATTGCTGAATATCACTACGGTCACCTGTGAAGTATTCCCCTTGGGAAGCTATGCACTGTCACCAGTGCCTAAGTCCACCCTTCAAAGCAATTTTGGAACTCTTTTTCTGGAATGGCCATCACAGCTGTTGTCATATTACCCTTGATGTCCTGAATGTCATCAAAATGTCTTCCTTTCAATATTTCCTTTATCTTCGGGTAAAGAAAGAAGTCATTGGGGGCCAGATCAGGTGAGTAGGGAGGGTGTTCCAATACGGTTATTTGTTTACTGGCTAAAACTCCCTCAGAGACAGTGCCATGTGAGCTGGTGCATTGTCGTGATGCAAGACCCATGGATTGTTGGTGAAAAGTTCAGGTCATCTAACTTTTTCACGCAGCCTTTTCAGCAGTTGCAAATAGTAAACTTGGTTAACTGTTTGTCCAGTTGGTACAAATTCATAATAAATAATCCCTCTGATATCAAAAAAGGTTAGCAACATCATTGCAACAAGTTAGCGAACTTAATTGTCACACCTCCTAAAATGGTACAACCACTTTGGAAAACAGTTGGCAGTTTCTTAAAAAGTTAAACATCTACATACCACATGATCTAGCCATTCCAATTCTAGGTATTTACCCAAGGAAAAAAAACCCAAAATATATATCCCTAAAAAGACTTGTCCACAAATGTATATAGAAGCTTTATTTGTTGTAATAGCCCAAAATTGGAAACAACCCAATGTCCATCAACAGGTGAATGGATAAATAAACTGTGCTATATCCATACAATGCATATTACTCAGCAATAAAAAGGAAGGAACTATTGATATATGCTACAACATGAGAAAATCTCAAAATAATTATATGGAATTAAAGAAGCCAGACAAAAATAGAGTACATACTACCTGAAGCTGAAGCTGAACAATAATGAATGTCAACTACAAGTTTACATGTATACACATATATATATGTATATACTTACAAGAAGCGGAGTACAGCATTAGGAATAGAGACAGTGGAGATGTAATGGCTCTGTGCGATGTCAGAGAGATAGTGGATGGGGGGAGGGGGGTCCACACAGTGTGAGGGATAGAAATGATAAACGTCTAAGTATTACTTTGTTTTGTGCACCTGAAACTAATAAAATAAAAAATAAAAAAAATTGAGTACATACTGTATGATTTCATTGACAAAAAATTCTAGAAAACTCCAAATTATTTTATAGTGACTGAAAGCAGATTAATGGTTTTCTGGGCATTGAAAGGAAAGGGTGGGAAGGAGACTTTACAATGGGGCAAGAGGTAACTTTTGGAGGTGACAGATTTGTTCATTATCTGTATTGTGATGATGGTTTTTGTGCGTGTGTACATGTCAAAACATATCAAATTGTACTTTAAATACATGTAGTTTATTGTATATTAATTATAAATTCTCCCAAATGCTTGGTTCTTATTTTGTATAATAAAGTTCCCACCAGGTCCAATATTCGTTTTTATATTATTTCTTCTAATCATATGTAAAGGAAAAAATGTAGAAATAAGAAAAAGGGGGTCGGCCCGGTGGCTCAGGCGGTTAGAGCTCCATGCTCCTAACTCCAAAGGCTGCCAGTTCAATTCCCACATGGGCCAGTGGGCTCTCAACCACAAGGTTGCCAGTTCGATTCCTCGACTCCCTCAAGGGATGGTGGGCTCCGCCCCCTGCAACTAAGATTGAACACGGCACCTTGAGCTGAGCTTCCTGCCTCCCGGATAGCTCAGTTGGTTGGAGCACGGGCTCTCAACCACAAGGTTGCCAGTTCGATTCCTCGAGTCCCTCAAGGGATGGTGGGCTGCGCCCCCTGTAACTAGAAATGGCAACTGAACCTGGAACTGAGCTGCACCCGACACAACTAAGACTGAAAAGACAACAACTTGAAGCTGAACGGCACCCTCCACAACTAAGATTGAAAGGACAACAACTTGACTTGGAAAACAGGCCTGGAAGTACACACTGTTCCCCAATAAAGCCCTGTTCCCCTTCCCCAATAAAATCTTTAAAAGAAAAAAGAAAAAAAAAAAAAAAAGAAAAAGGGAAGCATGTGACTCTAGACTCAAGTCAGGCATAAATCTTACAACAAAAGTAAACTGCCAAAACTAAGACACATCCCCACATTTTATAAACTACAGGTATAGGAATACAAATATTTTTAACCGGTAGGAGACATGCCATAAAATTCAAAGGACTAAAGAACAAAATCTCTTACACTTAACTACAATATTTTTGTATTTTTGGAAGTTTATTCACATATACTCTCCCATTTGACCTTTGCCTATCCCGTTAAGGCAGCAGATCACTTACCATTTATCAATGCACTTCTGGCAGAAGCTGTGAGCACAGGGCAGGATGAGGTCCGCTCGGCCATCCATGCAGATACAGCACTCCTCCTCATCAGTCAGCTGCTTCACCCTGCAGTGTGCAAACTGAGCTGGAGCAACAATATTCTCTGCTGTCATTATACTTTAAACTTTGTTTCCATAGCCTTAAAAGCATTATCAAACATCTCTGTGCCCTCAGTATAAAGCAAATGGCTCATGCAAAATCGGACTAAATCAACATACCTTTTGGGAACAGCATATAGTATAATAGGGAAGAGTACTAAGGGGTACAAATTTTATAAAGAAAGGCAGGAGAAAAGATAAATTCTGCAATGGTTAAAAAGAAAATATGGACAAAACTGGAAATGTTCAAGTCTTTCTGAAAACAACTTGGCCCATTTAAATCATATCAAATTTATATAAATGAATTCAACCAATATATGATTTATTCACCATGCAGGATACAAAGCTCTCTAAAATATGGACCTTGCGATCGGGGCCTTACTATGCTGATGTTGATAATGGGAATATAAATGAAAGAATAGCTTCCTCTTAAGTGTCAGGTGCTATAGGAAACACAAAAGAGACAGAAAGCAAAGTCTCTGTCCTCAAGGAGCTCTTTATTCTTGGGAAGAAAAGAAATGTCAGATCTACTCTAACCACAATTTGGAGTGTCCCTGGATGAACCAAGTGCCTTTGCATGTGGTGTTTTCCTTTCCTGGATACCCTTGTGAGTTTGGTAAACTTCAACCTCAGTAACTCAGCTCAAAATATCATCTTCCTGTTCTCAAAGCCAACATTTGTCTCAGTGACAGGACTTATATTTTATATTTTAAGTGGCTGCTTATTGGTGGGTCTATCCGTAAACTGTAAGTTCTTTGAATAAAGCAGTTTGTCTTAGGTTCTCAATAAATGTTTCCTGAATGATTTTAATTTGCTGTTCTTTAATTTTTAGGCTTTCTTCATCAAGCATGTATTACTTTTACAATTATACAAAAATTGAATGTTTCAACGTATAGCCACTAAACTATCAGCTTCTTAAGGGTAGAAGCTATCTCTAACGTGTTTTTAATTCCCTGTTGTGCTAATACCACTGTATATAAGATATTGAGATATCACTTTAAAATTTGTCAATTTGAACATAAAACAGAATATAAGCAAATGTCAAATGTACATTACACGTAGTAAGTCCTAAGTAAAGAAAGAAGAAATGAGTTTATTTCAAACTTGTTGGAAGGATGAGGTAAAAAATGATAGGATTTCAACAGAGAACATGTTAGGTGAATAAACAAAGCTGTGGAGGTAGGGAAAAGTGTGTGTGTGTGTGTGTGTGTGTGTGTGTGTGTGTGTGAGAGAGAGAGAGAGAGAGACAGAGAGAGAGAGAGAGAGAGACAGAGACAGAGACAGAGACAAGGAGCCTGGCATGATGCTCCAGGAAGAGAAAACTTTGCGTAAGTATAGCAGAGATAATCTGATCCTTGAATTTCAAAATAAAAAGTTTAAACTTGTTCTGATAGGCAAACTAGAATCAGAATTTGATCAAAGGGAAAGTAAACCCCCACTGAAATATACTTTCAGAAGATTAATTGGGAGTACAGTAGGAGGGACAGTCTAGAGGGAGGAAAACCAATTAGATCCTTATTTCAGCAATTCACTTTGGAGACAATTAGGGCCTGGTCTAATGGACATTACGAAAGACAAATCATCAGGATGTGGTAATAGATTACACGTTATGTTCAGTAATGGGCAAAATAGGGTAGCCACTGAATTGAAATGGGGAAACTGAATGAAAATCTAGATGGATGTGGCTCTAACATATTTAATTTTTTTCTGTGTATATTCAGCTCAACGTTTAAGTGCCTTTTAGGTGCTAATGCCATGCCAGACCCAGATGAAGTGGGATGTCTGCTTACAATTGAGGAGCTTACAATTTACGTCTAAGGATGTGGACTTGGGCAGCAGTAGCAGAGAATACAACTGACCCCATAAAGAGTGACAGAGTTCTGAAGGTTAGAGCTCACTCTTCTGTTAGGAGCAGAGGGCTATAATGAAGAACAGCATTCTGGATAGAGGTAAAACACAGAGCAGGTGACACAGAAGCAGCTGGTGGAACCTGTAGTGTTCACTTGATGTTTTGCTGCCTTTCAAGCAGTGCAGTGACAAGAAGGAAGAAGTGTCTTGCTCTACTTGTGCTTGTTAGACCACTTCTAGAGTATTCCATTCTATGCTCCCTATCCTGAAAGACATATTGACAGATGAATGGTCATCCAAGAGAGTCTCCAGGACATAGACGAGACTAATAAAACAAAGGCAGAAGGAACTGGGGATGCTTATCCATGAGAACAGAGACTCAGTGAAAACTGGATTATTATTTTCAAATATTTAAAAGGCTGGAAGAGAGAGCAGACTCTTGGTGGAATTCCAAAGGGCACTGTCACTTAAATATGTAGATTACAGTAATAATTTATGAATAATAACAGTTAACTCTTACAGACGTATTATTATGGGCCAGATACTGTTCTAAACATGTTACACATATTAACTCACTTAACTCTTTCAAGAGTCCTATGAAGCAGATACTATTGTTACCATCCTCTTTTAAAAGATAAGGAAACTGAAGAAAGTCTAATAATTCGTTCAAAGTTACACAGTTAGGAGTACAGCCAGGATCTGAACATAGGCAATTTGGTTCTAGAATCTGTGCTTCTTCAAGAGAGCCAGATTTTGGCTACTCTGAGGAATATAATGCAAAAGGGAAAATTTCATAGTAATTAGAGCCATCTGTGTATGAAGAGGCTTGCTTTTCTGAGTCCCATATAACTAACTGCAGGTGTTCAAGTACGAGTTGGACTACTAGTTGGCTAAAGGTCGTAAGTAGTCTTACTACTCAAAATGTTATCCATGCATCAGCAGCAGTGACATTACCCGGGAGCTTGATAGACTCTCAAGCTCTCCCTCACAACCACTGAATATCAAAGTTTAGGAAGTACTGTAGTACAGGATCTTCATGCACCAGAGAGGAATAACGCAGTGCTTAGGAGCATGGCTGTAATACCAGACAGGCCAAAATGTGAATCTCAGCGAGGCCGATTTCTAGCCATATCACTTCTCTGTCTAAACCTCAGTTTCTCTTAATCTGAAATGGGCCAATAATTATATTCCAATCAGGTTCTTGTGAGGATTTAATGAGTTTATACATGTGAAGCATTCATCACAATGCCTAATACCCTGTAACTACTAAATAAATGTAAACCAATAGAAATATGCATCAGACGTAAGGCTAAACCAAATAAATACCTCTTAAGATCCCCTTCAACTTGCAAAGTCTGTTTTTATATGAACCAGTGTATCAGGGTATAACTAGAAACCAAAAAGCATACAAAGGCAAGAAGCAGCTCTAACCTACCAAGCAGGCATTGTGTTTCCCAGTCTTGAGGGCACATGAGAAGGGATAACACCCTTACCTCCTTCATTAAGATGATTGCAATAAGAAAAAGTATTACTTTCATTTAATTTGCTGACATAGAACTTAAATATACTGGTAAATACTATTCTCAACTTTCAAAATACTTTAAAAAAAGAAAAATCATTCTGAAGAGGGAGAGGAAAAAAAGAAAATCAGATTCCTGTCTTTGGAAGATTAACTTTACAAAATACAGGAAAGATAAGCCTAAATGCTGCATATAATGTTCTAAAATTCACTTGGCATTTCAGTAACACTTGTACAGCCCAAACCTAGAAAACCAAACAACCCTATTAAAGATAAACAGGAAAGGATAAATGGAAAGTACAATATTACTACAACATAGTATTTGGAAACCAGTTAGTTAAGAATGAACCAGAAAATACAACTGTAAATGAAGCAATAAAAGAGAAATTCTTGTTAAGCATATTCTTAACTTTAAGATAAAAGACACTGTTAATACAGATTTCTGCTGTCTACCCAGTATGACAATAAGACAGGATGTCAGCATGTCTGGATCCACGTAAGACTTTTTCCAGTGAGGCATTTACAAAATTTAAATTATGGTCATGGTTGTCAAATGGCAACAGGTGGGAGCTTTCATATGCCAAAAGCGTTAGAGAGAAGGAAAAGAAAGTTTGGATAGGACAATAACATATTAGGCCTGAGTAAACAAGCACAATCACAGAAAACTCTAGCTGACTTCATTTCCTTCTGGTATATGCAATATGTACATCAATATGTACTTGTTCATCAGTATGTACATGTTCATTCCTGAGTGGACTGCCAAATCCTGGAGCCAGTATTTAAAAATATAATGCTCCAATTAGTCAGATACTTTTAAGGATAACTGGAATGGTTTTACCAGATTCTTGGCCTTAATTCCCTGAAGGACTTTGAGTATGTAAGAACCTAAATACCTATTATAAGAGGTGCATTAACTATAAATCTTTTGTCACTAAATACAAGCATGTAGAGTGGAGACTGGATTCATGGAAACGGGGTTGACAGAAATATTAGCTGGTGTGAGCCATGTTAACTTTTCCTTAATTTGGCACTCTAACAATGTCCTGAAGCACAGAATAATCCAAAAGCTGATCTGGGACATGATAGCAATTGAGACAAAAAGTAATGTGATTTACGATGTCACAAACAGCACCAGCAAAAAAACTAATGAGATTTCAGTAGCTTGCATATTGGAAAATGAGAGAAACATGGTACTTATGTATTGCATACCTTCCCATCCAAAGACTAGCCTGACAAGATGTTACAGATGATGAGTTTTCACCAGGGTCTTCAGAGGTGGAGTTCTGTGCCAATACTCCTGCTGCTTGACTTGTGATGTCTTTATAAAGTTGAATAAACTGGTACAAATTCATGATTCGTGATGCTTCCACAATGCCACTGCTTTTGTTAATCTAAAAATACAAAGAAAATGAAAAAAAAAAAGTCGATAATTTCTCTGATCAATTTTTTCCCAGAAAAAGGGAACAAATATTTAGTCAAACATCCTATAAAGTAGAAGTTTTCCAGGTTTGCAAATTACCTAACAGGAGAGCAAGAGTCTGAACAAATGAGTAAGATCATGTTCCCTGTATTTGTGGAGTTCAAAGTACGTACACAAATGCACCTCACTTGATATTCACAATAATCCTGTAGGATTGATTAGTCATCATCCTGTTTAGAGTTGATGAGGTCAAGCTACTTCCCCAGATTTAAGAAATGAATTTTAGAGACAATTCTTTTAATTTTAATTTCTTGAAGACTTTCTTAATTAAAGGATTTATTTGAATCCAACAACCATATGCCATTCTACTATAACTGAAACAACAGAGTGCTTTCTTGAATATCTTAAGTTCTATTTTGTACTCAAACTTCCAAATGAAGGTGAGAACATTAAAGTAAATCCTAACAAAAAGTGGTTGAATTTTCCCCAGAAAGCCATTTTGAGCTATAGCAAAAAAGTCATTTAATAGGAAGTGGAACCAGTAGCCTACAGGTTGTACCTATCCCTGCTCTAGCTTACATTCTTAATGTGAGGAGATATTTGGGGCAAGTGTGAGATAACAGGTAAGGGGAGAGAATATTGCTTTCATAAGATTTCGGGACTTGTGGAGTAGGGTATATGTTCATTTCTGAAATGACAAAGCCAGCAAGGTTGAAGAACTTGAATTAATCATTCACACGTTAGATATGTGAGACTGCCTTTCAGCACAGGAGACGATATGAAGACTGGGGCAACAGAAGGAAGCAATGAAATCTATTAAGTGCATATCAAAGTAAATGGAACAAACAAGATCAGAAAATAGTTAGAAATGAAGAATGCAGGGAGATACACAGATAGAGGGTCTTAAAATTGTGAATGAAGCAGGTTTTGAAATGTGTTGATGGAACTGGGGATATGAGAAAGTGAAGTCGTTAGGTTACATGTTACAAAAAAAAAGCAACATTTCCATATTTGGAATGAAAATAATAGTAGCTGTAACTAACATTTAATAATTGTTTACTACTTGAGAAGGCAATGAGAAAAAAACTGAGAAAACTACCATTTATTGTCTACTACTTGAGAAGGCAATGAGAGGAAAAACTGAGAATCAAGTATGAGTCAGATTCTATATAGTGAAAATGGTAAAACCATCGCTGATAATCAGAAAACTGATTAAATTTTGGGAAGGTAAGATCTACATGGAAATGCAAATATGCAATATTCTTTGTAGTAAAAGACTATACATGGGATTGAGAAAAAATAAATAGAATTAAAGGTGGTAGGAATTTATAGAGGCTTACAAAATAGATTGTCAGAGCTGAAGAGACTGGACCAGTCTTCCTTTGGAACTGCATAGTTCAGAAGAAATTAGGGAATAATTCGTATAGACAAAGTTAATCAAACTGCAACTATTATAATCATAGGATTTATGCAACAAATATGGAAGTACTATGCAAGTACTATGTGCACTGCTCTAGGCACTGGTGACATAGTGTGTATAACAGACAAAAATCACGGCCCTCATGGAGGTTCCACTATAGGCAGGAGAGACAGATAATAAAATACAGATTAGGTAAGATGGAAGTGTTATACAGAAGATTAAACAGAGGAGATGAAATGCTGAAGGGTTGCAGGGAAGGCCTCACAGAGGTGACATTTAAGAACTGGAATAGGTGCAAGAATGGGAGAGCGAAGAGTGGGAGAAGATGATGTAGCGGGTGAGGTAGGGACAGAATGTACAGGACTCTCCTGATCAGAGCAATGACTTTGGCTTTCATTCCAAGTGCATGGGAAGTCAATGGACAGTTTGGAGCCAAGGAGTAATATGATCTGATTTTACTTCAGATTATGAGTGGAATAGACTGGTTGTTATGCTGACACTAGGCAGAAGGGGGAAAAGGGCAGAAGCAGGGAAACCAATTAGGAGGCTACTGGAATAATCCCCATGAGAGACGATGGTTGCTAGGAATAGGGATGGTGAGAACTGGCTAGACTCTTAAATATATTTTGAAACCTGACACAGGATTCACGTATGGATGGACTGTGGGGTATAAGAGAAAAAGAGAAGTCATGGATGACTCCAAGGTTTTGGTCTAAGTAACAAGGCAGATGAAAATAATATAATTCATGAAGCTACCTTAGTCCATAATTTTAATTAACCCATTAATATTTCTAATACTATTCCCATAAAACATTCCATTTTAACATCATTTAGAATATTTTTAATAGTGAATTAAATATTGTTTGAGGATAATCATGATAGTAGATGGCAGTCGAGATAAAGTCTTATTGTAAACATAGAAGGTTATAGCACAGTTGTTTATTAGTGGCTTGAGATTAAGAGATACGAAATTTCAGTCTTCTATCAGTTTTTCATATTGGACTCCAATTCTTTTTTTCTCATGTAAACACTGATTTCTCATAGATTCTTAAAAACAAAACAAAACTTAAGAAATGCAAATAAAACATTTCTCTAGATTTAAAATTAAGAAAATTTACAAAAGATCTGATTGCCTGCATTTTTAATATTTTTGTCTATTTAGAATATTTTTTTAAGGAAGATGTCAAATCACATACAGATGTAATGGTTGGAGATACTGAAGTGAAAAGGAATTTGACTAATAGTAATATTAAATATTAATTCTGTGTTTGTTAAAGAGGAGCAACAGAAAACTAAGGGATCAGAAACCTGATACATTCATATTCCCACAGCTTTCTACCATTTATACTGGCCTGTTTTATACTGTGAACTAAGTACCTCATGAAATAAAGATGGAGAAAATGTAATTTAGGTACTATACTGTATCAATGAACAAGGAAAGCTTCAATCTATCCCAATTATTTAAAAATGAAGAGTTTTTTATTTCTTCAACAGATTTTTCTTCACTTGTACATTGAGTGCCCACCAGCTGCAAAACACTACAGGCTGCAGAGATACAAGGATGAATCCAGACAGAGTTCCTGCCCTCAGGGGCTTACTATCTAGTAGGGGAGCTAAGAACCTAAACAAACAATTTTATTCTTAACATAGAATTTAATTATTAAGTATAAATAAAATGCTACTGGAGTTTAGAAGAGGCAAGAGAATTTCTGTTAGGGAAGACTTTATGGATGAGATGGTATTTGACGTGGGCTTTTAAAGAGACATCAAGTTTAGACATGCAGAAATAAAAGGTGAGGCAGAAACTACTGGCTGCTTACACAAAAACTGTTCCCACTTTTCATTGCCAGCCCTAATTTTTATTTTGGTATCTACAACTCCTGGAAATGACTCAGGAATTAGTCCTGGTTAGTGTAATCTAAACCAATCCTGGTAATCACACCCCTTCTATCAGCGTAGGTGTAAGGGGATGTGAGTTAATATTGACCCAATGAGCTGGGAAAAGGGATCTGCTAGGTCTTTGAATTAACCAATCCAGGAGCTACTTTATATCAGGATTTCTTGATAACTGAGAAAATAAATACTCTTTTTACTTAAACTAGTGGGACAGGTTTTCTGTGACTTGCAGCTGTTGGCAATTTAAATGACAGGAATGGACACTCTAGTTTGAGGGAACTCAATGAGCAAAGTCACCGAGGTAGGAAAGTAACAGCTATACAGCCTTAAATTATTTAAGCCTAGGGAGATGATAAAGTATAAAAGGGGGGTAGTGGTAAATATAACAGAAAAGATAGTTTGGAGCCATATCATAGAGGCTTTGAATGTCAGGTTAAAGAGCTCTGAACATTTTGTACCCGGTGAAGAACTGCTGAGGAATTTTAAGCAGGCAAGCAATCTGATGAGAGTTATGCTTTAAGAAAGGTTAGTCTCACAGCATCATAAATTAGAATCAGGAGATGAGTCAACTATGGAGATTAGTCACAGAATCTAAGGTAATCTGGATGAAAAGAAAGAGGTACTTGCGCTATAGTTACAGTCTCCTTGAGAGCATGGAATTTATCTTATGAATACACTGGAAGTGAAACCTGGCAAAATGGCTGAGCTCAGATGGCTGGTTACTGTGGAGGAGAGGGCAAGAAAAGGAGTAAGAATGCGTGTGTTTCAGAAAAGACCTTTGTCACTAGAGTTCTTATAAATTCACCCATGTATCCTTTGAAGTTGACTTTCAAATAGTCCTGAAAGATCATGTGCAATGTAAGTTTGCAGCTGTGGGATGATGGGAGTAGGAGACATACTGAGCCTATTTGAATGACTCTACCATGTTTTTAGTTCTGTTCTTCATCTCTTATTTACCTTATTCCTTCGCAAAGTCAAAAGGTGCAGATTCCCAGAGTTCTTTTGGGAGTGTATTTATAACACTGTTAAAAACCCCTAACGAATTTACTGTAAATATAATATAAACCCAATAACAGAAATGAAAAAATAGAAGATGGAAAAAATATGTGGTTGGTATACAATTTTTGAGCCCAGGAATGGAAATATAAATAACAAAACACTGTCTTGCATCAAATTATCACGATTTCAGTGTGTATTCTATTACTATTATTTGTAACACATTATACATTGTATAAAGTTACACTACCACCCATAGTAAGTAGTACATTAGCTACCTCTGTGATGAATAATGCAAAAAAATTTTGACTAATGCTTCTCCAGTAGCTATTATATCACTCTCTAACAGTTGGACTTACAAAAAAAATCAACTAAGCAAATTTCAATGTGGACAGACTCAGCTGAACGGTATTAAACTATACTGTGTATTTTCTCTAAATCAACTGTAAACTTTAACAGGTGCCACTCAATTTCAGGCACTTAGCCAAGTCTGGAATGAACATCTATCTTTCACCCTCTAATACTCTTTATTTATTTTATTTTTAGTTTTCAATTACCGTTGACATTCAACATTATTTTATATTAGTCCCAGGTGACCTCTAATCCTCTTGAAACTTCTTTTAGATTTAAATTGATTAGAACTTCTAATTTAATCAACTATCCATAATCAACCCTGCTACACTTAAAACACAGTAGTGGCAATCAACCCCATGGGGAAACATGGCATATTGTTTGGGTAACTCCCAGGGTCCACGATACACAAGAAAATAATTTCCTTATCCAGGAGTTCTTTAGGGATTGGTCAGAAATGGACTTGAGGGCACTCATGACTGCCCAATTTATTGTTTATATGCATATGGATGATATTATTGTTTGTTTTAGAGCAGGGGTTGGGATAGGAGGAGGTCTAATAAAATCCGTTCCTTCATTTCACCAAAAGTTCCATGGCCTCAAAAAGGTTAAGAAACATCTCTTCTAATCTACCCATTGGTGAGTCTTCCTAATACTTTATGACAGCTGCCATTATATTTTTTTAGCACAGTTGAAATATTCAATTATCTAAAATTTAAAGATGAACTAAGAGACATGGTGCATTGATGGTGAAAAATCCATTCTATAAAAATCAGAAAACAAAACAGAACAACCAAACCTTTCTAATGGATTTAAAAATTATTATTAAATAAATGAAACCCAGTGTTCTTAAAAAAATGATCTCCTAAGATAACTTTAGTTTTTAGTTTATTGTTAGACTCTTAGAGCTAAGTAGGGTGACACCTTAGGATTCTATAGCCAGCTAAATCCAAATAGAGAGGTAGAAAGTAAGGATGTTTACTACCACCTTCTTGATTATAAAAATCTCTGCTATGATTATGCTATGCATAATCTATGCTATGCTATGCTATGCTATGCTACGCTATGCTATGATTATACATAGCTATGCTATGCTATGATTATGCTAGCAGATATATCTGCTATGATATATGGCAATTATACATACAACCAGTGAGTTTCAGTTAACCTGGAAGGCAATAATAGTATCAAAACTATGCTTTACATAATTTTATAAATAAATGTCAATAATAACAAAATAATAACCAAATTATTAACATTTATTTCCAATATATTATATTACACTATTAAATGTGGTCCTAACCATGAAAACAGTTTAAGCTCTGAATCGGAAGTCTCTGTCACTCTCACCTTCGTACAGACCACCCGAACAACCACTTTCCAAAAGGCAGAGGAATCAGATCCAGGTTGTACCTCAAAGAGAAGATGTTTTTCCTGGCCAGAAGCCACTTTAGCAGTTCTGAAGAGACAAACACATTTGTTAATTTTATGAAAAGTCATAGAAAATAATGGAGCTATGAAAACAGATTCAAGAAACACTTTAAAAGACAGAAGGAAATTTGAAGAAAACACACAAAGACAAATAATAATGATTGTCACAATTAGATTCTTAAAACATAAGGGCAGGAATGTTTTGATTAAATATACAACTTAATTTTAAAGTCAACAGCATACTGGAATGATATTTATAAATCTCTTTTTGTCGTATCTATTATCTCAGTGGTCTTTAAATTTCTAACAAAGACATCTATGAAAAACATGTCCAAGGAATCAGGTACTTAAAAGAGAAACTTTAGCTGGTTTTACTTATCCAAATTTTGACTATTGCCTCAGATATGTATATAAAGTGTGAAAAAATCTTGCTCTTGGTTGAGTCCTTATTTAAACAACAATACTAACACATCTCTTTGAAAAAAATTTTCTTATAGATAATTTGGGTCTGGATCAAGCAAATGATTTTGAGACACTTTAAATACACCTTTACTGTCTTCCACTAGCAGAGCAATTTTAATCTAGAGCCACAGGATTCTAACATAAAAATATAACACTTTTAGAGGATAACTCAAAATCATGCCATTAAAGGCTATCTAAATCAGTTCAAAGACATATTTAAGTATTCCTGCTCCCTTCTATCATTACTCACATTTCTTTCCAAGCACCATGGGGATATCATACTCAGAATTAAGTGACTTACAGCTCAATAAATTGAGGCCATTGAAAATTAATCAACTAGCCCTAGGTAACAAAGTCAGCCAGTGAAGGTAACTCAGCTGTGCCAGTTCCCAGTTCTCTTTTCTAGCTATCAAGCCATGCTTCTAGAGGTTTAACTTTAGTTCTCAGATAGCACTGTGCCCAACTCTGACCCATGAGAATTGGTTTTAAGGACCAAATCCAGTCAGAAAAGTCCTGTGCTAAATAAATAAAAGGAAGATATTCTTTTCCATCACCTCAGTATTACACAGTAAGCTTAGCTTGTGGATGCTTTCGTAGGACACATTTTATTCAGTATCTTTAGGCCAAAAGGCAAAATTTTGTATAATGGACTAGGTTTATATATTTAAGTTCCAAGACTCTAAAGGGATGGCAAATGTCACTGATGACTCTTCATAAGAGTTGAAATGATAAACAAAAAACCACTCTTATGATACTATTAAATTCTCAACCCAATTTCACTCCTTAAGACTGTGATCCCAGAAGTAATGCCTCAAACACTACCATTTGGATGACGTAAAAAAAAAAAAAAGAAGAAAAAAAAGAAAGAAAGAAAAGAAAAACGTAAAATGCTAAAGTTTTAAAAACCCATGACTACATTTTTATTGTAAAAGATAAGATAATACACAAATATACACAGTAAAATGTAAAATCTTCCTCACTGCTCCGTTTTTCCACCAACTCCCTAGAGACCTAGTATGTATGTATCCTAGTTCATTTTCTATGTATTTACATACATATATATCCATACAGGATCCATCCATATAGCCATAGTGTTTGTTTTTTTTTTTAAAAAAAAACAACTAAAATTAAATCCAGTGTTCTTAAAAGAACTAATCTTCTAAGATAAACTTTTAGTTCTTTATTCTTCACGACTGGCTAATAACAGTAGGCTCCAGTCATGTCCACAAAAAGACTGTATTTCCTCCTGTTTATCTAATGTGTTCCACATGGCCAAATATGTTTCTTATCAACCGGTACAGCTATCACAGAGCTTAGGGAGCAGGTTCATGTATCTTACCCTGAACTATTAATAGTGACTATAAGTAAGTTTATATATATACTAAGTGGGTCCAGACTTCTAAGTGATTTTGTTTGGCCTTTTGAGGGGTTGAAGGAGCGGTTAAAGTGGAATAGACTTAGGGAGAGCTAGATCTGCCATTAATACTTGGGTAATCATTTTAGGCCTCAGTTAAAATGTCCAACCCTCAGCAGAGTGCCCTATACATACTATGTGCTCTATGAGCGTTAGCTAAATTGAACAGACTAAAGAACCTTTCTGATCTAATTTAAAAAGCAACACCATAATTATACCTCAAGGAAGGTAGAATATACGTATGTGGAGAGGTGGATGTAGGTGCTGCTAGAGAAAGACTTAAGAGAAAGAAGTGACATCTGTTCATCTGTTATTAGGGGAGAAAACACAAACAACAAAAAACAATTTTTTAAAAGCATAACAATCTGGGGCTATTCAGGGACAAAGAGCCCTGTGTATCTTAATAACTTCTATACAGATTAGTATAAAAATTGATATAATAAAGGATAAACTCACAAACAAAAGACTAAATTCTACTAATGTGCATGTTAAGAAGGTAGACAAATTTATATTCCATCTTAGACATTAATCTATTCAAGAGTGAAGTAGAGATTTAAAGATATTAGCTAAATAGAAAATAATAATAAATGCAGTATCTTATTCTTCAGTGATGATAAATGAATTACTATAATACATATGCATTTCTCTGGCAAAATAATGGCTCGGTGAACAAACACAGAAGATTTACTTATTTATTAACCAGATGAATTGGTTGATATATAAAAACCCAAGTGCCCTTCGACAATCCTAGAAGTCTTTCTCTAGAGTGACTCATTGGCATATTCTCTTCAGTACTTCCCCTTCAGTACTTTCAATCAAGAATCAATTTATATGTCTGTGTTCAAAATGTAATTTTAGGTTTCTTCCGTCTCTTTTGTTCCTATTATCTATTTTAAAATAGTCACACAGAAAGTCTTATAGTAGGCACTCAATCTATCTTTGCTAACTGCTGCTGAAAACATTGTCTTACCAATCAATACTTCTGGTTACTTCTCAGACAGTCATGACATATGGGGCATACATAAAGGGGTAAAAATAAAATGATAAAAAGAGCAAGCCTTACACATCATTAAGTTCAGCTACTCTCCCAAGAAATTCTTCATAAGTTAAGGAGCCACTTTCTCGAACCAGTGTGACATGTTTTGCTACTTTTTCTGGTAACTTGTTAAGAACCAACTGCGTTTGATCCGAAATTTGTTGTCCCATGATGAAATGATGTCTTCTGAAATCCAGAAAGAGTGCTGCTTCACACAGTTTCTGTCAAATACATATAAAAGTTCCTTTTATATATAATATAAAAATAGCAATATACCCATCTCTTCAAGAAAATAAAGAAAAACTAGGAGTACCTTTAAATGAGAATTCAGTAGACTTACATGAGCCTAATGTGGAATTTATTTAAACTATATTTTAAAGATTTATATTTCTATTTTTAAAGATCACATAGCTAAATGAGAAAACAGGATTCATTTATATTATGGGGAGGGTGATGAATCTCTAATTTCTATAATTTTGCCAAGTCAAAACCCATTATATATAAACACACATATACACACACACACACAGACAAAAACACACAGACAATTCACCCAGAAGCACTTAAGTGACTGTATCTAATAGGAAGCTTGTTTAGCTTTATACAATTTTCCCCAGAACATGTCTTAACTGCTTACCACCTGTCAGACTCCAAACTAAGGGCCTTCCACATATTATCTTATTTATTGCTTACAATCCTAAGAGGTAGGCATTACTATATTCCTCTTTTACAGATAAAGACACAAAACTAAGCGACTTATCTAAACAGTTCGTAAGTAGTTGAAGTGAACTTTGAACTCATGTTTTCCAGATTCTAGTGCTCATATTCTTAACCAAACCACTATGATATATTATGATATGTAATCATAATATAATTACTCAGCTAAAAAATTTGTTGTTGAACTACTTTATGAATATGCAACTTATTTTCAATTGTAAAATATATGTAAATGAAACAGATTTTTGGTGTGAAAACCCTAAGAAAATTATAATGCTACATAATTTAACCATCTCACATTTTCTGCTTTGAAAAAAGAGACAGCTCTTTTGCCCTTTAATTCCTATAGGTGTTTTAAACTCAGAATTTATGTAACTTGTTTTTTAAATATAAAGGTGATATTTTAGTTAAAAGGTTGGCTTAATCTGTCAATATAGGTCAGTAAGTTATTGAATTGATTTCAAAATTTAACCACAAAACACTTATTTAGTAACCACTTACTCTAAAGTCTTGAAAAATATAATTTTATGTATCATGGCTAGTGAAGACTTGGATTTGTTTATGATAGGTAGATTTTTCCTTTAGTAAATAATGATTTATTGGAATATCAAGCACTAAGAATATGATTAAAACAGAAAATAAGATAAATTTTTAGTATTTATCTATGCTGACATATTCTATAACTGAATATGAAGATCCCTGTATAATATGAATACTATTAATAATAGTAAAAGCAAATATTTGTTACTCACTAAACAAGCATTGTGTTTAAACGTAATCTTCTAAGCACTTTACATGTATTTATGAATCCATTCATTTACATCCCCATAATAACAAATTTATAGATGAAGAAACAGGTTAGGATAGTTAAGGAAACAAGCACAGAGAAGTTAAAGTAAAAGTCACATAGCTAACAGTAGGGTATAACTTTTTTTTATAAAGTTAGAAAAAGAAAAAGGTATTACAATTTTTAAAAATCTGATCCTCCCACCCCTAAGAAATTCCATTTTATTTACCTTTCAAAGACTATCATTTTATCTTACCCGAATTAATACTCATATAAAGCAGGTGAAATAGTAATAATTTCATAGGAAAAATTTTGCCAGGAAACCCATTTTATCATTTAATCCAAAAAAAAAATAAAGTTATAACTCTAAAATATAAAATATATAACTTGAAAATATAAAAATATTTACAATAAGAGTTCTTAGTAACCATAAACATGTAAATTTTGCTTTGCGTATTAAAATTTAATGTACTGTATTTGTGATATATTCTTTTAGTCACATTAAATACAGGAAAAGAACAATTGTACTAAAAAAGAAAAACTCAACAATTACTGTTTTGAATCTGAGCTTACCTGGCAACAATAAATATTATATTACAGAGATAAATGAAAGGAAGTTGTTGAGGAAGATCCAGGCCACCAAAAAAACATCTCTGAAGGCAAAATTATATATTTTAAATATAGCCAAGTGGATTCATAGCAACTGTAGCCAAAGAGAAACAAAGAGCTTAGAGGAGGTCTCTAGGGTATTCAACATTAGTGATTTCTGGATCTCGAAGACTAGTAAAATTTCAGAGTGCCAAGGTGTTGCACATTTATTTTTATTTTAAGGATAGTTTCCAAAAATAAACAAAATAAATCCCCAAAACTTAACAAAAAATGTACAAACAACAATTTATAACCTGAAAAGTAGAAGGTATACTAGAATAAAAATCCTTCGCAAGAAGGCAATAATTTCACACTGACCTATGCTACATATATACACGTACGCTATCGCCCTTATTTTTCTTGTTCTAATCCAAACTTGTAAAAACATCATCAGAAGCCAATGGTTGTAGACTGGTGTTAAGGAGCCACTGTGTTGCGTAGCCTTTTTAAAAATTAAATTCAAGAAGTTTTATGTACTTGGCACTGTGCTATGTTCTGGGGATACAATAGTGAATAAGAAATCTGGTTCTTGTCACCATGGAGCATCTGATACAGTGGAGAAGAGACAAACAATCACATCAAGAATATATAATTACGGGGCAGCCAGATGGCTCAGCTGGTTAGAGCGAGAGCTCTGAACAACAGGGCTGCCAGTTCAATTCCTGCATGGGATGGTGGGCTACGCCCCCTGCAGCTAAAGATTGAAAATGGCAACTGGACTTAGAACTGAGCTGCGCCCTCCACAATTAGATTGAAGGACAACAATTTGGAGCTCAGGGCCCTGGAGAAACACACTGTTCCCCAAAATTCCCAATAAAATTAAAAAAAATACACTAATCTCAACCTATTAAAAAAAAATATATATATATATAGTTACAAAATGAGAAGTGCTAAGCCAAACAAGTACAGGGTGCTATGAAAGCCTATAAATGGCCTAGAAAAGGCCTATAAATGGGGGACTTGACCTAGTCTTGTGTCAGGGAAGAAGTCCTTGGGCAAACAACATTTGACTTGAGATTAATCAGAGTTAGCCAGAGAAGAGGGTCAGAGGCATGGCAAGGCAAGGACATTCCAGGCAGGTCATAGCAAGTACCTAACATAGAAAGGAGGTAATCAAAACAGGTCAAAGTGACTAAGGCAGAGAGGCAGAGGGAAAGATTGGCATCAAGAGATAGGCTGTTTATCATTTTTATTATGACCCAAAGACAAGACCTCATGCCGGCCCAATCTGTGGATGACTAAAATTAGAATGAATGAGGATGTCCCCTGAACTTGTCTCGTTAGACCACCTCAGGGAAGATGTAGATGCCTGATCACTGCACTGTACACCTGAAGCTGAAGCTGAACAATAATGAACGTCAACTACAAGTTAATATATTATGTATATAGTTACAAGAAGCGGAGTACAGCATTAGGAATGTAGACAGTGGAAATGTAATAGCTGTGTGCGATGTCAGAGGGATAATGGATGGTGGAGGAGGGCTGTCACTGTGTGAGGGATATAAATGATAAATGTCTAACTATTACATTGTTTTGTGCACCGAAACTAATATAAAAAAATAAAACTTAAAAAAAAAAAAAGAAAGAAAGAGGGAAAGCCCACTCATGGGAATCTGGGGCAGAAGCAAATCAACTACTTCATGACAGGAATTCCCTTTGAAAACTTATTTTTAAAGTAATGCTTATTTACATTCTTCTCCACAATAAACCTGTGACTAAATGTAAAACAAATACACAATTATCCAGAAAAATCAGCTTTTTCCACCAAATTCTTCAAAAGTTTATGCTTCTTGAAAAAAAAAAAAAAAGAATGTCCCCTGAATACCAAAATCAAGACTGAAATAGATACTGATATTCTGAATGAAATAAATCATAGCGAATATAACTAAAAGTTAATTTTGAATATATTTTGAAAAGCCAACTGCACAAAAAAACACATAGGTAAGATGTGTTTAAAAAGTAGTTAAAATATAAAAGGTCTGAGGGTTTCAGTCGAAATAAGTCAACGGTAAATATGGACAAGAAAGTTGTTAAATACTCCTAAACTCTTGCCAGAAGCATATGTCTAGTGCAAGAGCCTAGTCCCATTGTGCTGTAATGGTTAAACCACATTGAAGTTCTGATATCAGCTCTAAGCAGTCACTTTTAAAGGGCACTAATCATTTGAATATTTTGGGGAGAGCGTATGTTATAGAGCTAGTAAAGGAAACAAAGCATTTTATTCTAGATAATCATAGTAACAACGTGTAGCAACATGATACTAGGTTTGTTCAAATACTTGAAGAGCTTTCATGTGGAAGAGGAAGTAAGATTTACTTTATATAGCTACAGAGAACAAAATGGCCAATAAGTGTAAATTAAGCAGGTTTCACATCAGTATCAGAAACTTCCTATCAGCCATAGTTATCCAGAATTGTTAAGTAATGTCTTGTAATGTAGTGAGCCTGCTTTCATTGAAGTGTGGAGGTGTTTAAATAAAGATTAGAAGTTCACCTAATGAGTGTTTTAGAGAAGGTTTTTGCTCTGGTGAGATGTAGAGCAGGTGACCTCTAACCTCATATCTTACTCTCAAAGTGAAACTCAAGTTCCCTCTAGCTTTCTTGTATCAATCCAATCAAAATACAATAAAAGATTTTACTCAACCAGACTGAAATCTTTAAATTATACTTACACTACTTAACAAATAAAAAATTAAATTTTTGAAATATATGGTCTTAGTAGAATCAAACATGCAATGATAATTTAATCAACATGCCCACCACATACGAGTATTTAAAAAGAAGCCTTAGTCACTGTGGGGACAGAGCCAGGAGTGCAACTGCCAGGCTCTCGGCCTCACGTGGAAAGGTGCTGGCTCAGGAGGTAAACGGCCATCAACTGTGATTGGATGGCTATCAGCTGTGGCTAGTTGGCTGTCAGCTGTAATAACCAGTGAGCCATTGGCCACTAATATAACTGCCATGGCTACAGTAGCAGCGGATTGTGGCTGGCAAATGCAGATTACTGTTAGCACCGCAGATTGCAGTTAGCAAGTGAGGTTGGTTGACAGAGAAGCGGCCGACAGATTGAGCATCGTGTGGATCCTGCTTCCTGTATCTCCAACCCAGCTGCCAGCGAGAATATAGTGGTATGACTCCCCTATCTATGGCTCCGTGGGTGTTCTTTTAGGCCTCACTATATCCTGCGTTCTAGTGCGGGGGAGCGGCAGCAGAGACCCTGCATGATACCCTGCATGACAGTCACTTATTACGTATTTATTGATTAGAAAATGGTCCCTTTTGTTTCTGCATTGTTTTGATCTGGTGCCCTAACTTGGAATGATAAGGTTTATAATTTGAGGCAGCACTGTGGGGACAGAGTCCCAGAGAGCAGTTTCCAGGCTCTCGGCCTCATGTGGAAAGGTGCTGGCTCGGTTATTAGATAGCCATCAGCTGTGGCTGGGTGGCCATCAGCTGATAACGGTTAGCCATTAGCCACTAATATAACTGCCACGGCTACGCTACGGGATGGGTTTGTTGGTGGGTTGGTTGGCAGAGAAGCATGGATGGTGGATTGCGGATCGTGTGGAGCCTGCTTCCTGTAGCTCCAGTCCAGCCGCCAGCGAGACTATAGTGGTATGAACCCCCTATCCATGGCTCGTGGGTGTTCCTTTTTGGCCTCACCATGTCCTGTGTTCTTATGTGGGGAGCGGGACCAGAGACCCCGTATAACAAGCACATTAATTTGTTATCCTGTAATTGTATTTGGTATCTTGGAATCCTGACCACTACTAACTCCTCCGATTAAAAGGGAACAAAATCTAGAGATTACCAAAAGAGCCTGGAACAGTAATTCTCAACCTGGTACAGTGCAGAGAACCTAGAATTTACAGTTCTTTCTGAACACCATAAAATGATGATAAATATTAATGTCATCACTAACATAAAAATATGACTCTGTGATGTATATGCAATATAAAACCACACCCAAGAGTGTATGTTCACAAAAATAATCCGTTGAGGCCACCTTCTAGTCACCCACCACAGGTTTTTCCATGTCCGTTGTTGGTGACTTCATATTCTTCTACCATAGCACATATCCTCAGCTAGGTCAGTTGACCACACTCCTCTGTGAGCTTCTTGAACATAGCAGTTGTATTCTCTCTTCTGGTAGATACCATGTTTCCCCGAAAATAAGACGTAACCGGAAAATAAGCCCTAGCATGATTTTTCAGGATGACACCCCTTGAATATAAGCCCTAATGCGTCGTTTGGAGCAAAAATTAATGTAAGACCCGATCTTATTTTCAGGGAAACACAGTACATAAGCACACAATAAATGTTTATAAATGGATACAGAAAATATTGTTGACAGTTTTTTAAAAAATTATTATTCATTTAGTATTCTTTTGACTCTTGTTAACCTATCCAATCATTTACTAATACTAACTTGGAGAGAAGCTGAAGTCAAAAAAATATATATGGAAGAAAAGATATAAAATTGTAAAACTGTATCATTCAACTAATGTATATGTAAATTGAGGGATATTCATTATTTGATATTAGCAAAGTACATCCCTCTAGATCATGGAACAATAGTATTGCATAGGAATATAACATACAAACCACTCACATAGGGTTCAGCAAAAGACAAATCTCTGGTCAAGATTTCTCAAAAACTAGCAGCTTTTATACTATTGTGCCACCTATAATTTATAAGTCCTTTCTAACAGGATAACAATGTGCTTTCAAAAAACATTTGAAGGTTTTTTTTTTTTTTTTTTTTTTTTAAATAAAGAACAACTGTTATTTTGAAACTCATAAGAATATCAAGGATTCCAAAAATGCCTCATTCTCTAGTGGGTGGTAAATACACTTGATCACTTCTTTTTCTAACAAATGAATTGTTGTAGTTCAAATATTCTTTATAAAGATACAAAATCACCTCATGGGTAATAGGCACAAAACAAAAACGAAAAACAAAAAACAAAAAACCCAACAACCCCCAAACCCAAACCAAAAAACCTCCATGAAAATTTAAATCATTCATAAAAGGATGAAAGCAGAGTTGAAAAGCCTGACAGTGCAACAAGATGACTGACTAGTTCACAAGTATTTACAAAATCTCTCTGAAACCTGCTCTCCATGTAATAGTGTATCAACTATTTTACTTACAAAACATGTTTATAATTGAAGTAATCAACTGTTTTCATTATGTGGTCAAACTTTATTAACATCAGTGATTAAAAACTACTAAAAACTAGGTCCCTAAGGATATTTTATTACTCATTGCTTACTCAAACTCTAGATCTGTAAGCAGATAATAGCTGTTCTGCAAGACAAGAAATCAACAGCAGTTATAAAGATACATAATGAAACAATTAAACCAGACATAGTCACTATAGAGTCTAGAATGCCTGTTCTGGGCTCAAAGATCTTAATCAGAAAAAAAAAAATTTATAGAAAGAAAAACTACAAAAAGATAGATAGTGCTTGCAGATTAAGAATACAGATTTCTGTTAGCCCAAGTGTGTTTACTAAGCACATTTCATATTTGGAAAAATACACTAAGTAGACTTGTAAGTATCCTCTCTGGACCTTCCCTGCTTTTTTGGGAGAAGGGTAAGGGAAGTGTGTTACGTGTTTAGATGTGAACTAAGAAGGATAGGGTTACACACATCAAATATAAAGTTCACTTACACCAAACGATACACCAAACGACAAAGAACGTATTTTGTTAATACACAGTCATATTCTGGAGGAAAACATTTAGAAACAGCAGCCAGGCAGCATCAAAGGCAAGAAGAAAAATCCATGCTATTTTTGAGTTTTGAATTCAGAAAGCATCACTTCTTAGAGCGGCGACTTCGATACAGAGGCGACTCACTAATTTAGTATGGTTGGTCCGCAGCACCTCATGCCCCAGATGCAATTCTGAATGGACAGATTCAATTTATAGCAAGAAGAATGGGCGGAGGGGAGTGGAGAAAAATAACTTTATGCATAAGATCTCAGAATTGAAAACCATAGGCAGCTTTATAAAATACGCCAGAGGAAAGAACTCACACCACTTGGCACCATGAAATAGGACAGGGGCAGAATATGAACGTTCACTGCAATTGAAATAAAGGAGCTGGGGATCAATTTGAATAATAATAAGTCCACTATTTGTAACAATACAAAGAACAGAAGAAATAATTTCCAAAGCCAACACAAAAGGCTTCCTTTCCAGAAATCATTACTACAATTATTAGCAAGGAAACGCTTTGTCTCATCTGGGTCTTAAGGTAGTTGGTTCAACAAGGCAAAGCCTTTGAGAAGGGGGGCAACCTAAAGTAATTTAGAAATGGAGGGCCAGCTAAGCTAAGTAGATCGACTTGGCCGATCCTGAGATATTGTTCCAGGCATAGGGTTTCTAATCTGGGGTAACCGGTGCGGCGGGGCTGGGTTTTAACAGCACAGTGTGTTTACTGTAGCCACTGGCCACCCTTGCCGTCTCAGCCCCCTCTCAAGCGCACTACAACATGGAGCTGTAACCAACAGCCACTTCCGCCAGCCGACAGACTGCGCCGGCGGCAACATTCAAAAGCGGCTCGGGGCTCGAGGAGGAAGAACTCTCTCCAGGTCCCCCAGATCCACCCACCAAACGGGGCAAGTCACCGCCCCCCTCCCGCACCTCCGCCCCGCCCCCGCCCGGGCCACTGGAAACCGCGGGGTGCGTCCGCCGGCGCCTTCTTAGCCAGCGCGAGCCCTAAGCCGAGGCCTAGATAGGGCGGCGGGGCGAGGCCTGTCTCCCCACGGAAGCCCGGCTCTGCAGTCGAGGCCTGGCTGGTGTTCTACTCCCAGCTTGATGGTCGGGGAGCAGGTACAGAGGGAAACCACGAAAGGACAGCACTGCGCAGCTCACCTCAGTTTCAAGGCATCGCGCTTCCGGCGGCACCGGCGCCGCCTCAGCCCGCCGCTCAGATCTACAGGCGGCGCCGGTACCTCAGCCCCGCGACCGCCACTGGGTCGCACCTCCGTGACGCAGAAGCCCTGCCCCCGGCGCGTTGCCTGGAGACAGTGCCCAATCTTCCTCCCCAGCGCTCTGCTCTGCTCTCTGGCGCGGCTGCTCCAGAAGATCTTCGAGGCCCGAGCCCCAGAGGCCATCTGAGAGGGAAGGTGGCAGTGAAGGCCAAGTGGCGGCGGGAGAGGCCTCCCCTGGCAGGCTCCTCCAGGTAGGGACTCCATAGGGTGGCCGTGGGTACGGCCTGGCCACCTGCTGCCTCTCCTGGTGCCATCTTCAAGAGGCTGTCGAAGGCCCAGCTGGTGACAAAGACCACTTTGCAAACCCTGGTTTGGTCAAAGGTTGAATTGCAAGCCACCACTTATTAGGCCTCCAGCCTCCCACTGGTTATAGTTACACAAAGAATATCTGGTTTCTTGCCATGAAATGGGGCCGATTATGCCCCAGACCTAGCTAGATAAGAAGCATAAAAGAGACTATATGGACATTAAGTAGTACAGAGTCCGAAATGCTAAGTCCTGATAAATCGCAGCTATTATTATTACGAACACATGTTGGCGATATTATGGTTTTGCAGGACATCCACAGTCAACAATTACTATCCACTCAGCATTTGTTGTGTGCCAAATATACTAAACACTTTACAGGCATTGCACTGTTTAAGTAGTTTACTCAAAGTCACACAGCTAATAAACAGTGGAGCAAGGTTTTAAGCCTAGGTATGGCGGACACTATTGCCTCTATACTTAGCAGCTAAAGTAAACTTTTTATGCTTGTTAATGTTTCCATACCTGTCCTTCCCCAGTCATTTGTAGATTTACCCTGTGAAGAACTAATCCTACCCTCTAATAATTAGCAGATCATATTTATTGAGCCCTTTACTATGTGCCAAGCCCTGTTCTAAGTATTTTAAAGGGATTAATTCGTTTAATCCTCACAGCGATCCTATGAGGTAGGTATTATTAATACCTTCATTTTACAGATGGAGAAACAGTCTTAAGAAAATGAATTAAGTTTTCCAAGGTCAACCAACCAGTAAGGGGCAGAGTCAGATTCGAATCCAAGCCAACTGAACCCTGAGCCTGTGCTTTTAATTCTTGTTCTAAAATGCCTCAGTAAGATGGTAAGATGGTAAGACTTCATCAGGACCAGATTCATGTCTGTTGTGTACTCCTTTTTTATACCTCGTGGAGAGTGTCCTGAGAATTGTCTCCCTGACAACCAGAAGAGCGCCTGGAATGCAATAATTGTTCAATTTTTGAACATTTGATGAATATTTGAATTAAATTCAGCAAGGTCCTGTAGGTGAGCCTAATCTGGGCCTGGGAGTCAGGAATATTACTTTGTAAAAATTGCCTTCAATTAAATATAGTATTGGAGATTCTAGTCAATACAATTATCTGAATTGATCTAGATTTAAAGGCAAGTCCAGTAACAATCTTAGGTTCCTTTGTGGAAACTATCAAGCTAATTCTAATTTTATATGGAAATGCACAGGACCTAGAGTAGCCAAAACTTTGATCAAAAAAAGCAAAGTTGAGGTGATCGCTACTCAGAAGTGAAGAACGCAAAGACGCAAGTAAGTCCGAGGAAAGGTGCTCTAGAAGCTCTCTAAATCCTTGGTTATGGAATATTTGGCTCATCCTGGAGTACTGAGCTTGGCTGCCAGAGTTGCTTGTGGCATATGCCTGGGCTGGGGCCTCCGCGTACACTTCAGGACAATCCCCAGAAGCTTAGTGAGTGAGACAGACAGGGAGACTGAAACTGAAACAAGCATCATAGGAGAGAGTGGGGAGTACAAAATGATTCTTGTGGTTCGAAATGACAGAAAGATGGGAAAAGGGAAAGTGGCTGTCCAGTGTTCCCACGCTGCTGTTTCTGCCTACGAGCAAATTCAAAGGAGAAACCCTGAATTACTCAAACAGTGGGAGTACTGTGGCCAACCCAAAGTGGCGGTCAAAGCCCCTGATGAAGAAACTCTGGCTGAACTACTGACCCACACGAAAATGCTAGGACTGACTATAAATTTAATCCAAGATGCTGGTTGTACTCAGATTCCAGGCACTCAGACTGTCCTAGGAATTGGGCTAGGACCAGCAGACCTAATTGAAAAAATTCCTGATTACCTAAAATTTTAGTAAGTGGAACTTTGTATGATGATGGTCCAATCACCACAAGCATTTGAAACTGTTAAATTTAACAATAAAAGCTGAACTTATCTCTCCCTACCCTCCAAATAAAGAAAAAGAAAAGCAAAGTTAAGTGACTTGAACTACCTGATTTCAAGATACTTCTCCAAAGAAGATATATGGATGACAAAATAAGCACATGAAAAGATGCTCAGCATCATTACTCACTAGGGAATGCAAATTAGAGGCACAGTGAGACATCACTGCACACCCTAATCACTAGAATGGCTAAAATTAAAAAGACTGATCATCTTTTTAACTTTAAAAAGTTTTGGCAAGGATGTGAAACAACTGGAATCCTCATATACAACATGTTGGGAATGTAAAATGATACAACTATTTTGGAAAACAGTTTGGCCTTTTAAAAAAGCTAAACATACACCTTACCATAGGATCCAGCCATGTCACTCCTAGGTGCTTACCCACAAAGACTTGTATATAAATATTCAATAAATATTCATAGTAGCATTATTTGTAATAGGCTCAAACTATAAACAACCCAAATGTCCATCAACAGGTAAATGGAATACAAATTGTGGTATATTCACACAGTGGAATCCTACTCAGCAATAACAAGGAATGAATGATTGATAACACTCAACAACATGGATGGATCTCAAAATAATTATTCTGAGTCAAAGAAGCCAGATCCCTCTCCAAATATATACTGTGTGATTCCACTGATAGAAAAGCCAAACTAGTTACAAAAGGCAGATCAGTGGTTGCTTGGGGATGGGAGATGGAGTGAAAACATAGGGGTGGAGATGGGTGGGAGGGTGATATCACAAAGGGTCAGGAGGAAACTCTTTGGTTTGATGGATATGTTCATTTTCTTGATTAGAGTGATTGTTTCACAGGTGTATAAATATGTCGAAACTTCTCAAATTTTAAACTTTTATCATGTAGTTTATTGAGTACCAATTATACCTCAATAAAGTTGAGGGGGAAAAACATACCTATTTAAATTTTAAAAGGCCTTCTATTTCAGCCTAATCTGAGTCTTGGAGTCAGGAAAACCACTCTACAGATTGCCTTCAATTTTATAAAAATGGGGCCATTACTCCTTTTCATACCTCATGGAGAATGTAGTGAGGATTGGACTATAGGAGAGACTACAAGACAAATTTAAAATTAGCATTAAATTAGTGTTATTGACATCTCTAGATAGTTCCTTCTCATTTCTACAGCTTTTTTCTTAATTTTGCACAAGCATAATGAATTAACTAGAATGTAAAATAGAATAAGACAGTAATAAGGATGATCATAAAAGCCATAGTAGAAGAGATTAGAAATTCTCTTTGGAAATGGAGTTATGAATTTTTTTTGTAGCTGGATAGGGAAACCTTTATTTTTCTTATATTAAAAAAAGTAGGAAAAATGTTTGTAGGAAACCATAAATATAAATAGTAAAAGTTATGGAAGAAAAAACCTCTGAGTTAATCCTTTTATAAGAAGGATCCTTTTGTAATGAATCTTACAATTTGTAATGTGTATTCAGATTTTCATAGTTTATATAGGTATTTTCCAATTAAAACACAAATGCTTCAAAAAAATTGTAATAAACACAGCCCTGTAGTGAAGACCAGAGAAATTTGAGAGACTTTTGAAATGATATTTTTCTAGGAAAGTATGTCCAATGCCTCCCGCTTTCTGTAAGGTCACTAAACATCTGTGACAAGACTGTGGGAATATGTGAGGAAGGCTTTTAGTGGCTGTGGATTGTAAATATTTCTAACTTCCTGTTGTAATTCATAAAATCATAAAGTTGAAAGAACTGCCTAATCCAACATTCTTCTTTTATAGATGAGGAAAGTGAGATCCAAAGATGGGAAGTGATTCACCTGAGGACTACAGAGAAAATTAACTAAACTGGGTTAGGATCCAGATTTCCTGGCTACTACTCACCTGCTTTTCCTCATAATACATTACTACATACAATTATATCAGTGTAGAATACAGAGGAACAATGGGTCACTTGCAATTAAGAGTGCAGTTAAGATTAAAGCTTCATCTTCCAGGATTCTCCTTTTTGGCTGCTTCTCAAGCTCTGTCCTTAGACCTCTGCTTTTATTTTTAAATATTTGGAGAGCTCATGCACTCAATACCTTCAATTATCACCTGTATTCAGATGATTGCCAAATCAACATTACCAATTGTTATTTTTCTTTGGTGTTCCAATCCTGTACTTCCACATTTACATAGAATATCTCCCATAGAAATGAGTGTACCGCAGTAATGGCACCTGAACTCAATAATTTCCATATCAAAATGCTTCAGTATTCCTTCTGGTCTTCAAGGCCAGATCATATGAAGAGATTTCTTTCTGTCTCCTAAAGCATCCTGTCATGGTATCCTGTACTTTCTTTAAAATTTCTCCTCATTTAATTTTTTTATCTCTATTTTGAGTTCTTATGTAGTGTGTGCTAGGCACTATAAGTGTCCTATATTTATTATATCATGTAAGCCTCACAATGATTCTAAAAGATAAATGTTAAAGACAGATACTAATATCATCTCAATTTTGCAGAAGAGAAAACAGTCCCAGAGAGGTGAAATAACTTGCCCAAGTTCACGTAGTTCATAAACTACAGAGGAGGGATTCAAATCCACTGTCTGATTTTAGAACCTTAGGTTTTAGCTACTGCACTATAGTTCTATTGAGTTTACCCTATCTTACCCATTCCATATTATCATCTCAGTCTAAGTTCCATGTTATCTCATATATAGGTTAGTATAATAACATCTTAACTGATCAACTTATCCTGAAATGTATTTATTCAGTCTATTTTGTTTCTTGCTGCCAGAACAAGCACCTTAAAATATTATCTTTATTAAGTCTACATCATTCAATATTAGGCCAGAGCAGGTCAACAAAATGGACTCCAGTGTTTGGGAACCAATTGTAAATGGATGATTTTACCACACCATTGCCCCAAAGATCTGTCTGGATCTTGGAGAGAGTCATCCAAGATTAGGTCTAAAAGATTATGTCTTGTATCTTGCTAGCACTGTCTATCTTTGGTTCTTCTCTTTTGCTTGCTCTGAAGAAGCAAGTTGCAATTTTCTGAGCTGCTCCAATGGAGGGTTCCATATGGGAAAGTAGTGAGGGCAACCTTTAGCCAACAGCAAACAGGGAACTAAATCCTGCCATGATACCTTAGTCTGCAGCCACAATATATAATTGGCTATCTAGGTAACATTGCTTCCTCTTTTACATCTCTGTGCCTTTTCAAGATCAAAAAGCTCAGATTATTGTTCTTTCTTATGTTTTCCTGTCAAAATATGAGTGAACTTGGAATTTGTTCCTTCCCTAGTAGATCCTTGAGATGAATATAGGCCTGGTCAGCACTTTGATTGCAACTCTGTGAGAGCTCTGAAGCAAAGGACCCAGTTCCTGATCTACAACAATGCAAGAATGTTGTTATGAGCCATTAAATTTGGGGGTAATTTGTTATACTGCAATAGATAACCAATACAATTAGGAAGAAAAGCAAGCGTAATTGAAACAAGACACAGCATTTGTAAAGATGAGAGAGTATAGTGCAAATTAAATTCTGGAATAGCAAACGATCTTCTGTAGTTATAGTATGAAGTATCCTTGCAGGAATGCTGAGATAAGGTTTATGATGAGGATTTAAGGCCAAATTGTAAAATGTGTTCCGTGTCATATGCACCAAGTTACACTCAAAGGAAACAGAAACTTCCACATGTCCCTCAAGTCTCTCTTGACATCTAGCCCCATGCAGATTCTTTCTCTTCCCCATTCCCCTCTGTCCCTGCCTTCTCCTCATTTCTTTGTTATATAGATTAATTTAGACTCTCTTCAGCAAGGTGAATCCTTCCTTTTTAGGAAAAGAAATAAGAAGGAAAATCAGACTGGCAATTAGAGGAGTAAAGGTCATGTGTTAATGTTTGTCCTGCCACAGTTTTCCCTGTCAACTATTAGACAGTTTTCTTTCTTTTTTTTTTTTTACCTCCAAAGTAATCTCTCCCTATTCCCTCCCAAGACACTTGTGTGTTAATGCCTTTAAAATCTTTATCTTTAGGAATTCCAGTCAAGATGGCACAGTAGGTAAACACTGTGATTACCTTCTCTTACGGCCACGTCAAAATTACAACTACAAAACAACCTTCATGAGAATCACCTAAAATCTTGCTTAACCAAAGCCCTGTAACTAAAGACATGCAGAAGAAGCCACCTCGAGACTGGTAGGAGGGGCAGAGATGCCAAACAGGCTGGTCCCACACTTGCGTGTGACCATTAAAAATCAGGAGGGATACCTCAGATGTGGAGGTCCTCTCTGGAGGAGAGAGAGGTCGTAGCCCCACCCCAGCCCAGGGTTCCTGTGCTGGGGAGAAAAGTCCCCATAATTTCTGGTTGTGAAAACTAGCGGAGATTGTGACTGAATGAGACAAAGGGCGGCCGGAGTCCCAACTGCTCCTCTTAAAGAGACCGTGCATGGACTTACTTTGAGCTCCAGTGCTGGGGAGCAACTAGAAAGGCAGCAGGGGCATATGGTGGGGAACTGAGTTGTCTGGCTTGGGACGGGCTGGAGGGGCAGCTTTCTCCTGGACGGAGGAACTGGCAGAGATCATTGCTTCTTTGTTGAACCCTCCCTCCTCCACGTGCGCAGACACAGAAGGCCACCATGTCTGAGTCTCCTGTATTCGTTCACCACACCCTGGTGATTCAAGACCCCGCCCACCCAACTTTCAGGCACACCCAAGCCGCTTCCAGTGGCTTTTTCATACAAAAATGCCTGCTTTAGATCATGCTGCAGACTTTCCCTAGGGTCTCTCAAAGGTTTGTGGAACCCAGACAAGCAGAATCTGGCTTGAGCATGTTCTGCACCTCTGGCTGAGCAGCTCTAAGCCCACCACCAGTGACAGCCAGCCTCTTGAGGGACTTCCAAGCACGGCATGGGCAGCAGCCAACTGCGGATTTCTTTGTGGCCCCTGCCAGGTGGCCCCAGGTGGAGCATGGGCTGCACCTGAAGTTGACCTGCAGCAGATCCCCTCCAAGGCAGTCCTGGGGCTGGCTCCCCTAGTGGCCAGCATCGATCACCCAGCTGCTTCCAAGAATGACATACCCAAAGGGCAGATTGGGCAGGCACCAGAGCCCTGCAGAGGCAGATCCTGCTCTGTAGGGTCAGCCCCTGCACCACAACTCCTCCACTGTAGTCACAGCCAGTCCTTACACCTAAAAGTCAGTACCTCCTATTAATATGCAAATAGCAACCAAGGCTCAACTGCAAGAGGAGGGCACACACAACCCACACAAGGGACTTACCTTGAGTGCGTGGCTCAAGTGACCAGGAAGATTGCATCACTGAGCCCCACAGCACACCTGCTACATAAGGCCATTCTACTAAGACCGAAAGACATAGCAGCCCTACCTAATGCATAGAAACAAACACAGTGAGGCAGCCAAAATGGGGAGATAAAGAAACATGTCCCAAATAAAAGAACAGAACAAAGTTCCAGAAATAGAACTAAACAAAATGGAGACAACGTACCAGACCGCAGAGTTCCAAACACTGGTTATAAGGATGCTCAATGATCTCAGGGAGAACTTCGGCAAAGAGATAGGAAATATAAAAATGGAGATAGAAAACATAAAAAAGAACTGGATCAGAAATAAAGAATACAATAACAGAAATGAATACATTACAAGGAATCAATAGTAGATTAGATGAAGCAGAGGATCAAACCAGTGATGTAAAAGATAAGGTAGCAGAAAACACCCAATCAGAACAGCAAAAAGAGAAAAGAATCCAAAAAGTTGAGAGTTTAAGGGGCCTCTGGGACAACATCAAGCATACCAACATTCACATTATAGGAGTACAAGAAGGAGAATAGACAGAGCGAGGAATTGAAAACCTATTTTAAGAAATAATGACAGAAAACTTTCCTAACTTGGAGAAGGAAATAGATATACAAGCCCAGGAAGCGAAGAGAGTCCCAAACAAGATGAACCCAAAGAAGCCAACACCAAGACACATCATAATTAAAATGCCAAAAGTTAAAGACAAAGAGAGAATCTTAAAAGCAGCAAGAGAAAAGTGGTTAGTTACCTACAAGGGAGCCCTCATAAGACTGTCAGCTGATTTCTCAACAGAAACTTTGCAGGTGAGAAGGAATTGGCAGGAAATTCCTTGGATGCAAAGCAGGGACTTACAACCAAGATTACTCTAGCCAGCGAAGCTACAATTTAGAATCGAAGGACAGATAAAGAGCTTCCCAGGCAAGAAAAAGCTAAAGGAGTTCATCACCACCAAACCAGTATTACAAGGAATCTTAAGGGGACTTTTTTAAGACAAAAAGTAAAAAATATGAATGATAAAATGGCAATAACTACATACCTATCAACAATTACTTTCAATGGAAATGGATTAAATGCTTCAATCAAAAGATAGGGTGGCTGAATAGATAAGAAAACAAGACCCTTACATATAATTCCTACAGGAGACGCACTTCAGATTGGAAGACACACACAGATTGAAAGTAAAGGGATGGAAAAAGATATTTCATGAAAATGGAAACAAAGAAACAAAAAGCTGGGGTAGTAGTACTTATACCAGCAAAATAGACTTTAAAATAAAAACTATAACAAGAGACAAAGAAGGACCTAGTAATCCCACTTCTGGGTATTTATCTGAACAAACCCAAAATGCTACTTTGAGGGGATATGCTCATCCATATGTTCATTATTTACATAAGCCAAGATATGAAGGCAACCTGGGTGTCCCTGAATGGATAGATGGATAAAGAAGAGGTGGTACATATATACAATGAAATATTACTCAGCCAATAAAAGAATGAAATCTTGCCACCTGCAACAACATGGATGGACCTAGAGGGTACTGTGCTGAATGTACTGAGTAAGACAGTGAAAGACAAATGTCATATGATTTCACTTATAAGTGGAATCCAAAGAACAAAATAAACAAATGAAAGAGAAAACAAACTCATAGATACAGCGGACCTTTTGATGGTTGCCAGATGGGAGGAGGGTTAGGAGTGGGTGAAAAGGGGAAGGGATTAAGAAGTACAAATTGGTTGTTACAAAGTAGTCATGGGGATGTAGGGTATAGCATGAGGAATATAGTCAATAATATTGTAATAACTATGTATGGTGTCAGATGGGTACTAGATCTATTGGGGTGATAGATAGAAGGGGGTTTGGGGGCAGGGTGAAAAAATGAAGGGATCAAGAAATACAAATTGGTGGTTACAAAATAGTCATTTCCTAGTCAAAGTCTAGGAAATATAATCAATAATATGGTAATAACTATGTATAGTGCCAGGTGGTGCTAGTCAGGAGGATCACTTCCTAAATTATATAAATGTCTAACCACTATGTTACTTGTATATACTTGAAAGTAATATAAAATAATATTGAATGTCAACTCTAATTGAAAAATTTTAAAAGGGGGTAAAAGATCAATAATATTGTGATAGCATGGTACAATGTCAGATGGTTGCTTTACTTATGGTCATCACTTCTTTAGCATAGGGAATATAACCAATAATGTGGTAGTAACTCTGTATAGTGCTAGGTGGCTACTGTTGAATAACTATGATGTACACCTGAAACTAATATCATATTGTGTGTTAGATATATTTTAATAAAAATCTTTAAAACTTTTTTTATCTTGAGTCTTGCCTTTCCCCATATCTAAAATTTTACCTACTTTCTAGATACTTCCACCCAACTACAAACAACACATAATCAAGCCAAGCTCATTATCTTCTTGCTCGAATATGCTTCCCTTTTCTTCATTCCCTATCATGGCTAGTGAAATCACCCTTTATGTACAAGATAGTTGCTCAAGTTGAAACTTCACTGTCATCTTTATTTTAATATCTAATCAATTAGCCAGTGTTTCTGATTTGTCTCAGAAATGTCTCTGGAATCCATTTTCTGTCCATTTACACTGCCTCAGTCTAAGCCTTTATCATTTCACACTGGCACTCTTTGTCTTATTGTCCTTAGTTCCTCTTCTCTCCTGTTCAGTGATTCCCATTCATTGGTCCTGGGACTAGCTGGATCAGATTTTCTGGGAGTGTTTTGCTTTTGTGTATTTGCTTGCTGCAGTACAGATCCATAGGTCCTAAACATGAAAAAACACTGATTCTGTTGGACTGGGATGGGGGCCTATGATTTTGAGCTTTTACAAATTTCCATAGATAGGTCTAATGATCAGATAGGTTTGGTTTAACAATATTTTTAGTCCATATTTTACACCACCACCATCAGAATCCCCAAAATCTTATAGTATGCTCCTATGATGATCATAATGCAGTGATGCTTTTCTGTACCAAGCAGAGAAAATGTTTAGCCTAGGAATGAACACGACGAAGAGCCTGTCACTTGCATGCCTCCCCAGATATTTTGTTTCCATACCACAAACAACATCATCAAGACAGTCTCGCTATTTTTCTCTCAAATATGCTTCCATTTTCTTCATTTCTCATTTTTTTTTCCAATCTCTTCCCTGCTGCCATGACACCTTAGTCTGCAGCCACAATATATAATTGGCTATCTAGGCAACATTGCTTCCTCTTTTACATCTCTGTGCCTTTTCTAGATTAAAAAGCTCAGATTATTGTTCTTTCTTATGTTTTCCTGTCAAAAATTTTACATATCTTTAAATGCCTAGCTCAAATACCACCACCTTCATGAAGCCTTTCCAGAAAAAATAAATCAGAAGTAGTTTCTCCTATGAGTTTCCATAGTCTGGGTCTAAATTATAGCACTTAGCACAGTCAGATTCAAAGTACTGTGCATTATAAATGGTCTTTTCTTCTAGATACTGAGCTCTCTGTTTGATGGTGATGGTATGTGTATGTAGTGAACAAGGCTGGGGTAGGGAGGACTGTGGAAGGAGAGACAATTGGAAGGGTAGGAGGAGTTAGATCCCAATCATAGTACTTGTTTACGTGCTCTCAGTGTGTTCACATTATTCTAAAAGATTATCTTAATTGCAAGTCAAAGAATTATGTTCTCTAGTTGGTTAGCAAAGGCCAATCCTTTGGCTGGTACTTACCAATAAATCAGCATTGGCTCATAGTAAAATGGGAAAAATAAGATGTAGTTTTTCATAAAACTAGGTATTTAGTGACTTCTCTTTACTCTGATTTTATATCCATGCTCTTTGTTATCTTTCAGAGAATGATAGTGACGTTAGATAGTAATAAAACTTGCAGATGTCTTTATCTGAAAAAATTAAAAAGTTAGAAACCCTAATTTGGTCCTCAAATTTAAATAAGAAGTATTGGTCTGTGAAACTGGAAAATCTTGGGATTGCTGTTGTCTGGGTTCTGGAAGAGGGCCTAGAAGCAATGACACCCCCATAATGAAAAAAAAAAGGGGGGGACCAAAGATTCCTGAAGAAATGGCCGAGTCTGGGACTGGGGCAGGAAATATGTAAGATGAGTCTGAATCATCCTGTAGTGCCAGAAAGTAAGTGCCCCCAAAAAATACCACGATGGAGGTAGGTTAAAGGGACACAGGAGCAAACTGAAAGCATTTTCAATGGGCAAAGTTGGAGCAATTTGAGATAAATAAATAAATAGTATTGGATTATAACCTAAAGTAAAAAATAAATATTCATGAGTTCATACTGATATAAATAAATGATTGGATAAATTAATGAGGGAGAATGGGTGAATCTTCTGTGTAGGAGAATTCCAAATAACTTATGTAGATATTCTCCTTTGCAGGAGGCAGAGCATAACTCCCCTCTGCTTAAGTATGGGCTGTGCATAATGACTTCTTTCCAAAGAGAACAGTGTGGGTAGAGAGAAAAAGAGTAGCTTTGCATTGGAGAAACTTGATGAACCTACGTCAGCCAGGTGCTCAAGGTTAACATCAACAGTGATAGGGCATGTTGATAGTATGTACCCTTGATATGCTATGATGAAAATGGCACTTGACCTCAATGGTATTCCTCTCTTCCTCCAGTGTAATCATGAGAAAACATCAGAGAATTCCCAATTGAGGGACATTCTGCTTTACCTGACCAGTAATCCTCAAAACAGACAAGATTATTAAGAACAAAAGAAGGCTGAGAACTGTCACAGCCAAGAGGAGCCTAAGGAGACATGATGACTAAATATAATATGGTACCTTGGATGGATCCTGGAACAGAATAAAAGTTAAATAAAAACTAAGGAAATCAGAATAAGGTATGGATATCAGTTAATGATAATGTATCAATGTTGGTTCATTAATTGTGACAAATGTACCATACTAATTTGCTAATAGGGGAAACTGGGTGTGGGGTATATGGGAACTTTTTGTATTATCTTCACATTTCTTATTGTAAATTTAAAACTGTCATAAAATAAGTTTATTTTTAAAAAGTAAATGGCCTTCTAAATACTAAAAGGGGACATCCTAAATCACATTAGCACTGTTTGGAACCTTGGGTATTTCCTGAGGACCAAACATAGAGGACAGTCCTCCCAGCTGATTTTAGTATTATTAAAATGCTCTTAGGTCAAAACAACCTCACATATAGACTAATATGGGGTAAACAACTACATTTTATTTACATTTTACTGGGAGTTTGAACTGACAAATAATTGCTTTTTTTCTTGTTTGGAGACTTAAATCTTTTTTTGTGTTGAGTGACTTATTCCTTAGTAAGAATTTATTACAAATTATTACCATTGTCCTTAGAAACGTGTTCTTTCCTAGAGCAATTGGTTTTGCTTTGGGCCTTAGCTTTGGGCCTCTGGGGAAGGGCAGTAAAGTGTAGAATTCTTTGGTCTGGAAATCCGTGTGATTCAATTTTGTTCAAACCAATGGACATTTATAAACTCCCACTATATGCAAGCATGTGCTGGACCTCAAGTCATCTGCTTTACTCCAGCTTTCTACCCTTAGAAACCAGCTTGTCCTTAGTGGAACCACATTGGCATGTTAATATTTGAGAGCGGATCTGGTCTTTATACTTCTTTATAATAAGTATACAATTTTACAGGGGACTCCTTCTCAGGACAGAGTACCTTTGTCCAAAGAAATCTTTGAGCCAAGGAGGCAGGCATGAAGAAGAGGCATTTCTGGGCAGGGCGATCCTTTGCACTACCTGAGAATGTAATCATATGGCTGTGTCTACCTGCCTCATTTGAAGACTGGCTTTGGTAGGCTGGATTGTAGGTCTGACCTTATATTCTTCCAATTTTTCTTTGTTCAGTGGAGAATAAAGAAAATTTGACTAGGAAGAAGGCTCTCCTTGAAGCAATCTGTGACACTGATCTTCATTTTTTTTTTTTACTCTGTGCAAATAAAGAGTTTAGAGGAGCTTATCTCAGATCCTTCTGCGACTTACAGTTTCTGACCATATGAACTGGACAAGGTAAATCTTTGTTGAGGTTGGTGTCTGCATCGATGAGGGGATGGTTTTCAGAGTTCTTGGGGATTTCTCTTTTATCCTTATTATTGCAAATGGATTTATTAATAAGAAAGATTCCCTGCAGTTGACACAGGAGTTGTTTTTCTTATCTCTCCACTGTTGTTTTTGGCAAGTAACCAATTTCAAGCTCACACACTGGAATAATTTATACCCCTATATTTTCATTGGCAAGAAAAGCATAGCGGCATAGGGAAAGGAGTATGAGCTCTGCAGTCATTCTGACCTGGGATTGAATCCTATCTTGCCATTTAACTAGATCTGTGATCTCAGAGAAGTGATTTAACTCCTCTAAAAATCCAATTTTCTATTAATAAAAAATGATTGTAATAATTCTTCCCAATTAAATGGGACAACGTGTGAAAATGACTTGTCACTTAGCAAGCTCAGTAAATGTTAGCTTTCCCTCCCTCCCTCCCTTCATCTTTTCCTCCCTCCCTTTCTCCCTTCCTCCCTTCCTTCCTTCCTTCCTTCATGATGGAAGGCACACATTTTATCAGTATGCTTGCAATTGACATTTGGACTATCTAGCGATTATGTGGTCAGGTGGGTTTTGTTTCCTTTCCTTTTCCTCCTCCTGGGTAGGGCATGTACCTGTCTAAATTAACAAAAGATGATAGTATCCTAATACATAATAGATGCCCACAAGATGGATCTAGAGTAGGAATCTGATTATTTTTCAGTGTACACAGGAGGAAGACCACTACTTAGACTTTCCCCTCTTTTTCTTCTTCATTCCCCGAGAACTAGATGAGACTGATAAAGCTTAAGGACTGACAAACCAGAGTTTCAAACTCAGAGACTTCAGGACAGGCAGGTTGTAAATGAGTGAAATGAGCTGGTGTGAAAAAAAGGGCAACAGTATTACAAGATCCATAGAAAATGGCATCTTTATTTTGGCACGAGGGTGCAATAGAGGACTGCAAATTAGGACTGTGGTGATACGGAGACAGCATAACCTTTCAAAGGGGCCACTTCTCAGTATCAGATCATTATTTCTATGATGCAATATGGATTCTCTATCTCTAGATCTTCCCATTTTTCAAGGGAATCCCAAAATACAAATATGCGAAATGTCTTGATTTTTAATTCTTGCCAATTAAACCAAATTTCAGATAATACTCTGTGGGTCAACCAAAAAAGACTATGCCAACCAGTGATGGCCTCTGAGATCAAAGGATCATGCAGCTCTGGGTCACTTGTGAGGGGAGGAAGATATTAGCAGTCTAAGGAAGACCAGAGAGGGAAAGACAGAAAGCTAGAGAAACAGGACAAATGAGCTATCCCGAATCTCCTGCTACCCAAGAACTTTGAAATGGATTGGAATGTAGGACCTGAATCCCAAGAAAAGGACTGTTTAAGTGTGTGTACTTGACCAACCTAAAAGGAAACCTACGTATGAAGCAAGAACAGCCCCATGTGATGTATATACTACTGGGTTTACACTTGTATGTATTTCCACAACCAAAGGTGTGTCTGTTTAGTTTTGCAAATAATGGATTACTTTAATTTTTCATGAAAGGTATAATACATGAATGTAAATAATAGAACAAAGAAGTTTTCTAAATGCTTTTATTTTTTAAGCACAAATATTTACAAATATTTCTGCACCTTTCAGGCTCTTCTTGCTGGAAAAAGGATAGATAGTGTGATACATTTGTTAATGACATTAAAAATGTGCTTTGGTGTGTAAAGGTAATAATGTACTTTGTAGGTATGTTGACAATAAATTAAGGTTATAATGGTTGCTTTATTAGAGAAAATAATTAATAGATTAGTCTCAGCAAAAAAATAGTTTTGGAAGTGGTTAAGCCAGGAATATCAAAACTGATAAATATTAGCTTCAGACAACATTATATGCAATCTCTTAATGAATAATATTCAATTACAGAATGTAGTATCTTGCACAGCGCCTTACGTATAGTAGGTATTCAGCAAATGTTTGTTAAATTATATTGACTTTTAACACAGTAATTTTCCGCAGTAATAATTTCTATAACTCAGATAAAAATAGAAATTTGTAACAGGGTTTTGTTTTGTTTCTTGTAAAAGTATATTCTTCTGGAGAAAATAGCAGCAGCAGGAGAGAGAGAAAACAAAGTGGATGTGTTCTAAACAGTGATTCCTACTCAAATTATTCAGAGATGAATAATTTGACCCTGTCTGTATTTATAGTCCCTGTTGACAATATGCTGTCAATATCCTTGGCCTCATTCTTTTTCTCTATTTGTTTTGGCTTTACAGAGATTAGGTCTCAAGTCACGGGACTCTCTATGGCCTTCAGTTGCTAAACTTTTCCTTCCTTCTTTTGCTCTTGCCTGTCTCAGAAGGACATGCCAGGTGGTGTAAATGTTTTCTTTTCAGAGCAGTAGAGGGATCTGGGCTGTGGAGTCAATAAAGAAAGCCTTGGTCTCTGGTTTCGTGGCTCTGAACTCACCTATTGTCAACCAGCCCAGAGTCCTCTTTACAAATGTGTTCTGATTAGCTGTTTTAGATCCTTGTGCTTTGCAAAACTCTTTTCTCCCACTGGGATATTATTAGGACATAACCAGGTGAGAAAGGCTGTGGGAAGCTTTGGAGGTAGAAGGATAGGATCCAGAAAGGATTGCAGTAAGAAGAAGGGAATTCCCTTTGGTTGTCTACATAGTCCAAAGGTAGCTTTGAGCTGATTCCAGTTAGGAAGCAAGGCTGGACTTTCTTGTTTGGTTCTTTGGCCCTTTTCATTTCCCCATCTGGGACCAGGATATGCATCAGGAAAGAAAATCAGCCTTGGCTGTGTTCTCTCATTTCTCATCTAAACTTCAGCTTCCAGGCAGCGCACTGTAGTTTTGGGTGGACTCTTGGGCTCTTCTGGATTTTTACCAGTTATCTTTGATTCCTCATTAGGGTTGCTGTCATCGACCTTCTCCTCCTTTACTACTTTGGTTTCAATCATTTCCTTCTGTTCACTCTTGTTTGTAAAAGGGAAGGCCTTCACATACCTGTAGGCATAAACATAAAGTTAGAGTGAGAGACTCCTATTTAACACATATAAAAATAGATAATGCTTTGTCTGTGATGGCCGCATTGACACAGTACTCTGGATACATTTATTTAAGAGAGATGTTAACACATACACAGTCAGATACATTAATGCATCTGAACCCTAATGGAATCATTAAAAGGGTTAGTAAGCTCACAGGCCAAACTTTAGGCTGACCTCACAACCCTCCCACCAAAAGCAAAGAATCAAAAAGCAAATAAAGCATATACATTTTCCCCTAGATATCAATCTTTCTTTTTTCTTTTTTTTAAAAAACAATTTATAATTTTTTATTTTTTTTAAGATTTTTATTAAAATATAGCTAACATACAATATTATATTATTTTCAGGTGTACATCATAGTTATTCAACATTTATATACCTAAAGAACTGATCACCATAAGTCCAGCAACCATCTCATACCATACTATGCCATCAAAATATTATTGACTATATTTCCTGTGCTACATTACATCCCCATGTCTTATTTATTTTATACCTGGAAATTTGAACCTCTTATTCCCCTTCACCTTTCTTTCTCCATTTAAAAAATTTTCAGTTACAGTTGACATTCAATATTATTTTATATTTATTAGGTTGGTGCAAAAGTAATTGTGGTTTAAAAAGTTAAAACAATTGCAAAAACTGCAATTGCTTTTGCAACAACCTAATATTTCAGGTGTACAGTATAGTGGTTAGACATTTATATAATTTAAAAAATGATCTCCCTGACTAGTCTAGTACCCACCTGGCACTATACATAGTTATTACCATATCATTGACTATATTCCCTATGTTTTACTTTATATCCCCATGACTATTTTGTAACCACCAATTTGTACTTCTAAATCCCTTCACCTTTTTCACACTGCCCCCAGCCCCCTGCCATCTATCACCCCAATAAGTCTAGTACCCATCTTATACCATACATAGTTATTATAATATTATTGACTATATCCATTATGCTATACCCTACATCCCCAAGACTACTTTGTAGCAACCAATTTGTACTTCTTAATCCCTTCCCCTTTTTCACCCACACCCCCATCCCCCTTCCCATCTGGCAACCATCAAAATGTTCTCTGTATCTATGTGTTTGTTTCTGCTTTGTTTGTTTGTTTATTTTGTTCTTTAGATTCCACATATTAAGTGAAATCACATTGCATCTGTCTTTCTCTGTCTGACATACTTCACTCAACACAATACCCTCCAGGTCTATCCATGCTGCCACAGATGGCAACAACCCATTCCCATCCATGGCTGAACGATATTCCATTGTATACCAGGAGTGCCAAAAAATGTATGTAAGTGGACACTTTGGTCAATGTTGCTCAAGCAGTAGTTCACCATAATCAGAAGTGTCTGGACACTGATGGTAACCACTTTGAGCACCTCTTGTAATTGCAATTTGTATTCAATGTTTGACTTGTATTCATCTTTTGTTATTAGTATATATTGAGTATTACAATTTTAATACAGTCTTTCTTTCTTTAAATGTGTATACATTTTTTTGGCACCCTCTGTATATGTACTACCTCCTCTTTATCCATTGTTCCATTGACAAACACAGGCTGCCTCCACATTTTGGCCATTGTAATAATGCTGCAATGAACATATGGATGCAAACATCCTCTTGAAGTAGCATTTTGGGTTTCTGCAGATAAATACCCAGAAGTGGGATTACTGGATTCTTCTTTGTCTCTTGTGATAGCCTTTGTTTTAAAGTCTATTTTGTCGGGTATACGTATTGCTACTCCAGATTTTGTTTGTTTGTTTCATTTCCATTTTCATGACATCTCTTTTTCCATCCCTTGCCCTTCCATCTATGTGTGTGTTTCAATCTGAAGTGATTCTGTTATAGGCAGCATATGTAAGGGTTTTGTTTTTCTTATCCGTTCAGCCCTCCTATGTCTTTTGATTGGATCATTTACATTGAAAATAATTGTTGATAGATATGTAGCTGTTGCCATTTTGTTATTTATAATTTTGATAATTTTTTTCATCTTAAAGAAGTCTCTCTAATATTTCTTGTAATACTGGTTTAGTGGTAATAAACTCCTTTAGCTTTTTCTTGTTTGAGAAACTCTTTATCTGTCCTTCAATTTTAAATGATAGCCTTGCTGGGTAGAGTAGTCTTGGTTGTAGGTCCTTGGTTTTCACTACGTTGAATATTTTGTGCCAATCTCTTCTGGCCTGCAAAGTTTGTGTTGAGAAATCAGGTGACAGTCTTATGGGAGCTCCCTTATAAGTTACTAGTTGCCTTTCTCTTGCTGCTTTTAGGATTCTCTCTTTGTCTTTAACCTGTGTCATTCTAATTATAATGTGTTTTGGTGTGGGCCTGTTTGGGTTCATCTTGTTTGGGACTCTGTGCTTCCCAGACTTGTATTGCTATTTCCTTTGTCAGGTTAGGAAAGTTTTCAGTCATTATTTCTTCAAATAGGTTCTCAATCCCTTGCTTTCTCTCTTCTTCTGGTACCCCTATGATGCAAATGTTGTTACATTTGATGTTGTCTCAGAGGTCTCTTAAGTTATCCTCATTAAGGTTCAACCACTGAAAGAGCCTTGTTTGGTACACAAGGTGGGTGAGGCAAGGGACTCAGGGAGTCACTAGAGTGGGAAGAGTTGTGGCCACCAGGTTAATGTAGATCCTGGTTTAGTGCCAGTGCTGAGCCTGAAGCTACTCAGCAAAAGTCTCAGAGCATATAAAGGCCAGTTTTTGCCCGCCTGGGTCCTGTCACCTCTGATAGTTTTTCCAAGAAAGAGTGCAATTCAGACAGGGCTGGCTGCTTATGGAAAAAGTGTCTCTACTGTTCGGATGTTGGGTAGGGTGGGTCCCAGCAGAATCAACTGAGTGGAATGAGCAGAGCCCACCAGACCAATCAGATTCAGATTTGGCCATGGGCATAGGGCAAGGGCTCAACACAGGAAAGATGACACCAGCCTGCTGGCTTCATGGGAGAAGGACCCCTTACAGGGAAAATGCTGACTGTTCTCCAGCGATTTTCAGAAGCCATATAACTCAGTCTGCCCCCCCCCATATTTCTGACACCCCTGGGTTACTGTCCCTCTGCTGGAGCCCAAAGTGCCTGGGAGTGAGAGTGTCTGTGCATGGGCCTTTTAAAAGAATATGTGGGTTTCCTGCCTCATTCGGTCCCACTCAGATGGTTGGAATCCCCACTGTTTTTCACAGGCAGATATTGTGGGGACTCCTCTTCCTGGTACAAGTACTCCAAGCTGATGAGCCTTGTGTGGGGCTGGGGTCCTTTGTTCCTCCAGAGGGAACTTCTGCAGTGGAGATATCCCTACTGATTCTCAACCACCACACAGAGGTTTGGGGCCAGCCCATTTCACATCTCTTCCCCTCCTACCCATCTTGACATGGCTTTTTCTTTATATCCTTAGTTATAAAACTTCTGTTCAGCTAGACTTCAGATGGTTCTCCAGATTGATTGTTCTATAATTTAGTTGTAATTTTAATATGTTCACAGAAGGAGGCAGACACAGTGTTTATCTACTCTGTCATCTTGGCTCTCTCTCTCTCTCTCAAGATTTTTCCTTTGTCTTTAACCTTTGGCATTTTGATTATGATGTATCTTGGTGTGGGCCTCTTTGGGTTCTTCTTGTTTGGGACGCTGTGCACTTCCTGGGCTTGTATGTCTATTTCCTTCACCAGATTAGGGAAGTTTTCTGTCATTATTTCTTCAAATAGATTTTCAATTCTTTGCTCTCTCTCTTCTCCTTCTGGTACTGCTATGATGCAATTGGTATGCTTGATGTTGTCCCAGAGGTCCCTTAAACTATCCTCATTTTTTTGGATTCTTTTTTCGTTTTGCTGTTCTGTTTGGGTGTTTTCTGCAACCTTATCTTCTAAATCATTGATCTGATCTTCTACTTCATCCAACATACTGTTGATTCCCTTTAATGTAGTTTTCATTTCAAAGATCAAATTAGTATATTTATTTCTGACTGGTTCTTTTTTATGTTTTCTATCTCTGTTTTTATGTTTCCTATCTCTTTGTTGAAGTTTTCCCTGAGATCATTGAGCATCCTTCTAACTAGTATTTTGAATGCTGCATCTGATAAATTGTTTGTCTCCATTTTGTTTAGTTCTTTTTCTGGAGCCTTGTTTTATTCTTTTATTTGGGACATGTTTCTTTGGCTCCCTATTTTGGCTCCCTCCCTGTGTTTGTTTCTATGTAGTACATAGGTCTTATGTAACTCCTGGTCTTAATAGAGTAGCTATGTAGGGTTCCAGTGCTGGGAAGAGAAGTCCCCATAAGTTCTGGCTGTGAAAACCAGCAGAGATTGTGGCTGAGTGAGACAAGAGTGGTTGCAGTCCCAGGTGCTCCTCTTAAAGGGCCCTCACATGGACTTACTTAATTCTATGCCTCCTGGTCTTAATAGAGTAGCCTTATGTAGTAGGTATCCTGAGGGGGCCAAGTAGCACAGTCTCCCTGGTCACTTCCAGGTGTGTCCCTTATGTGGACTGTGTGTACCCTCCTGTTGTAGTTGAGCCTTGGTTGCTGTTTGCATGTCAGTGGGAGGAATTGACTCTCAGGCTGATTGGTTGTGAGGACTGGCCATGACTACAGTGGAGGCATTATTGTGCAGGGGCTGAGCCCACAGAGCAGTATTCACTTTAGCTGGGCTCTGGTGCCTGTCCAGTCTTTCCTTTGGCTGTGTTGTCCTTGGAGGCAGCCAGGTGATACTCAGGTTCAGTCCAAAGCTGGTCACTAGGTGTACCAGCTCCAGGATCTCCTGGTAGGGGATCTGACACAAGCAAAGTTCAGCCACAGCCAGGGCAGTGTGCCCTGCCTGGGGTCACCTGGCATGAATCACAAAGCAATCTGCAGATGGCTGCCACTCACGCTGGCATTGGAGGTGACTCGCGAGGCCAAGCTGTGAACCAAGGCTGGCTGTTGCTAGTGCCTGGCTTAGGGCTGCTCAGCCAGAGGTATAGGAACATGCTGAAGCCAGAAGCTGCTTGTTTGTGTTTTGTGAACCTTTGAGAGGTTTTAGAAAAGTCCACTGCATGAGCTGTTTGTACAGAAAAGACACTGGAAGTGGCTTGGGTGGGTCAGCAGGTTGGGTGAGGCAGGTTCTCAGGGAATCACCTGGGCAAGGCAAATGAACAGTGTTAGCCAGGTTCCTGGAGACTCAGATATGGCAGCCACCTGAGTCCACACACCAGGAAGGGGCAGGACTCAACAAAGAAGCAATGGCTTCTCCCAGTTCCTCCATCCATAGGAAAGCTGCCCCTCCAATCCTTGCCCTGAAGCCAAACAATTCAGTTCCTTCTCATATGTCCTTGGCACCTTTTGAGTTGCTGCCCCAGTGCTGGAGCTCAGAGTGAGTGTGTCCATCATTGAGTAAGTCCGGGCGAGGGCCCTTTAAGAGGAGCACCTGGGACTGCGCCACTCTCGTCTCACTCAGCCACAATCTCTGCTGGTTTTCACAGCCAGAACTTATGGGGATTTATCTTCCCATCACTGGAACCCTGGGCTGGGGAGCCTGCTAGGGGGCTGGGACCCCTCACTCCTCCAGAGGGGGGTTGGCGGGTAGGGAGGAACACTGCAGCTAAGATATCCCTCCCAATTTTCAATGGTAACATGGGGGTGTGAGACCAGCCCATTCTGTGACTCTGCTCCTCCTACCAGTCATGAGATGGCTTTTTCTGTATGTCTTTAGTTGTAGAGCTTCAGTTCAGCTGGACGTCAGGCAATTCTCAATGACGGTTGTTTTATAGTTTAGTTGTAATTTTGATGTGGTCATGAAAGGAGGCAAGCACAGCATTTATCTACTCTTGACCGGAATATTTATTTCTTGATTTTTAAAGGGACAGCCATTAACCTATATCTAAAGCCTGGATGACATGCATGTGCTGAATAGTAGGAAAGACTGGGTTAGGTGTCAGAAAGGAGAGGTCATATGAGGGAGAAAATTTACAGTATAAGAGGATTTCCATCTCCATGTTGACCAGAAAAATGCCAATAATGACCCTGGAAAAAACTCAAGATAAGGGTATAACAAAGATTACAAGAGTAATGAGTGCCAGTAACCCTACCTTTTGACGTAGCAAACTGCGAGACCAGCTGCAGCAGCAAAGAAGAGGAGTGCAAGCACTAGCAGAGTCGTGGGAACACCTGGAGGAAACAGAGACATGGCCTGTTGGTCCATTGCTTGTACATTATTGGGCACTATTCTTCCAATGATTCTTTTTTACATGACTAAGACAACAGATATTGAAGGAGGAAAGCCTTCTCTTTGACCTCATTGGGGCCTCTTAGGGTGATGTGCCCACATCTGCTTCTTTGCTTCTTGCCTATAGAGTCCTTGGCCTTCCCTCTCATATTCTCTCTATAAGTTACAATATGACAGAGTCTATTTTCTCTCTGTGGCTTTGAGATGATAAGTTTGGAGCTAATTAAATGTAAGACATTTACTTTTAACTAAGAAAATAAACTTTTTAATCATAGGCATTTAAGGTATCTATTTTAAAAAGAATTTCTACATGTTAATAGATTGTAATTTATTTTTAAAAGTCTTTGAGTTTTAAAAGTGAAACTATTTTGTACTCATGATTTTTAGTTTAATCATTAAGGTTTTTTAGAGACCTCAAGTTCTATGACTTTATGAAGGTTGAGTTTGCATTAAGCTTTTACTATTTGTATTTGGCAGCTCCATATAATACTAGGTTGGAAACAGCCTAGTTTCTATGTATTGTCTGTTATATAAATGCTCGTGCACGTGCACACACACAGACACATACACACACACAATGCACACACAGAAAGCTTTACCTCCAAATCCAACATCTTCATTCTTGAATGCTGCTTTATACTCAATATATGGTTCAGTTTCTGTAGATGTGGTGCTAGTTTCCATAAAAGCTTCTGTTATGCAAATTAATTTTCTTTTCCGTGGAGTAGAAATCGAAGCCAGCACAGGAGTATGTGTAGGAGAGTAAGGTACATCAGTAGATGATGATGAGTATATACTGTCGCTGGCAGTCATTTCTGTTGTGTATGTTTCAGTTTGAGTGTTGACTACGGGATCTTTGGTGATGATAGTTTCTGGTAAGCATGAGTTAATCCGAGTATCTGTTGAAGAGGGAAAAATGAAATAATAAGTAAGTAGTGCAACAGCCTCTTAATTGGTCTTCCTGCCTCTAGTCTTGCTCCCCTGCAATCTCCTTATCCTGCAGTTGGAATGGTCTTACAAAAATATAAATCTAATCAGATCACTTCCTTCCTTAGAATACTTCAGTGACTTTCTCTGCTGCATGGCCTATAAGGCCGTCCATGATCTGACCCCTGCTGACATGGAGAGGCTCATGTGATCAGTCTTTCTCTCATTCCACCTTCCATATTGAAATTCCTACAGTTCTTTGATATGCTTCCTCTCACATCTCTCACAAGCTTTTGACCATCATGCTTTTCTCACCTGTAAGACTCTTTGCCCTCTTTTTATTTAGCTAACTCTTACTTGTCCTTCGAGTCTCAGATTAAACATCTCTTTCTTGGTCAGACTTGATGACTAGATTGGGTCCCTAGGCATATGTCCTTATATCTCTGTTTATTTGCCTTGTCACTGTTCTCATTACACTCCTCCCCAGTGGTCTGTTCTGGTCATCATGATATGTGCACTATACCTGGCACATAGTATATGCTCAATATTTGATAAATAAAGGGAGGAAGGAAAAGTGAAAGGAAGGAGTAGATAGGGAGACCAAATATACTCTCGTACACACATGACACCACTTCAGGACAAAGGTTTACTAAAACCAGATTTCTCTCTGATCATCAAAAAAAAGAGGGAAGCGGTATGTTAAGGGAGAAATATAGGCTTGCTTTACAATCTGTTGAATGTGGTAGAGAGGAAACTAACATTTGTTGAGCATCTTGCTCTGAGTCAACCATAGCACTTCATTTAACAATTTTATCAAACCCTCATTTATATAGGAGGAAACTGAAGTTCAGAGAAATTGAATGACTTGTCCAAAGTCACAGAGCTAGTAAATGGCAGCACCGTGAATATATTATAATATGAATTTGCATCTGTCTAAAATCCCTGGTATTTGTGGCGGTGGGTAGCATCAGCTGGAATGTTAGCTATGAAGAAAAATTTTTCCATTCATTTTTGAAATTAAATTATCAAACAGGTCATGGATATAATACTAATGGTAAAACATTTGACTACACATGCATTCAGTCAGAATTTTATACTATTCATTTTACTTTGAAAAGACTTCTATTCAAATAGGCATCATCCTTGACTTTATCTTCCCTGAACTTTTAGCTATATTTCCCATTTTTGAGCACATGCTGAGTTCTTGCCTCAGAAAATGAAATTTCTTTAAAATATCAAGGATTGAAAAACATACTGAGCATAATATATTGTGTTGGGAACTGAAAATACAGAGACCAATATGGCATGGTTCCTGTTTCTGGTAAGACAGAAATACTGTACTCTGATAAGGATAGGGCGAGATCACTGGGGATTCACAGAGAATATGGCATTTGGGCAGGGTGTGGAGGACTAATGTATTCATTCAACAAATATTTATGGAACTCCAACTCTGTGCAGGCACTGTTCTAGGTGCCGGGGATGTGGTGCAAACAAGACAAAGTCCCGCTTGTAAGGGGCTTGTATGCTACTGGAAGGATAGAGGTAACAAATAAATAAGCCAGAAAATCAGAGGATGGTAAATGTTGAGAAGAAAATTGAACAGGATAAGGATTAAACTGGAAGGGGTGGGGAGCAGGGGACAGAGAGCTCTGGATAGGGTGATAAGAGAAAATCTCATTGGGGAGGTGATACTTAAGCTGAGATCTGGATGATGAAATGTAGCCAGTCATTGAAGATCTAGGGCAAAAGCATTGCAAGTAAAGAGAACAGGAAGTTCAAGAGACCAAAGTGTAATGAAAGCATGTTTGATGGAGGAAAAAAAAAAGTCCGCATGGCGGGAACAGAGGAGTGCATCTAGTATGGTATAGAGGAAGGGATGGAGTGTCCCAGTCAATAGGAATAGCATGATCGAAGAATCCAGAAGGTTGAAAGTGTAGTTATGTTAGAAAAATGAGAAGGGGCATAATGTGGCTGGAGAGTAAGGTGTGTGTATGATTGGGAGCATGAAAGACTACAAGCAAGAGATGAGACTGGGAAGATTGTTTGGAGCCAGAGTATTGAGACTCGTGATTGCCATGTTAAAGAATTTGGAATTTATTCAGTAAGAAAAGGAATTTTTCACTGGGGTCCACAAACCTCCCTACTGATATACAAAAGTCCTCATCTACGCCCACTTTTACGTGAAAAAGTCTTCCTAGTTTATTTACATCACATTCACAAATAGGAAGTTATCCAGGTCTTTGAGGCAGAGAAGTAACATCATTATTAGTGGAGGTGTGTGAAGGATGAAATACGGAAGGGAGAGAGTACAATCCAGTAGTAAAAAAGGAGGTGATTGCAACTGCACAGGAATGGGTGAATCCAGAAGAGCCTGGAATCCTAGAATTTAGATCTTAGAGCTCTTTTAGGGAAAAGTGATACTCAACCCTGGCCGTGGGTTACACTCATCTGGGGAGCTTTAAAAAAACGTGGATGCCTGGGACACACCCCAGGCCTGTGTTACTGGTGTCATCACCATGGGAAAGTGCTACATGGAAGTAACATGATTTAAGATTTAAATCCTGGCTCTTTCCCTCATTGACTGTGACCACAGCATGGTACACTCTAACCATCAGCTACTTCTCCTGAAAAGTAGAAATGATACACTTGTGTCCTTTTGCTGAGGATTTAATGAGATAGTAAACATGTAGGACCTAGCACACTGTATGGGCAGGATAGATAAGATCTGTAAGAAATGGTTTCCTTTGCCTCTCTGTACATTAAGTATAGCCGAGAAGGCCATCGTGTGAGGGAGCAGCAACAGTCTGGTCCCATGCTCCCTAACTGGTTAAGGGCACAGTATATCTCACTGGAAGTGTTAGGACCTGGTTCTCCTTCCCCTTCAATCTATAAATATGATTGAAGTGCTGGTACTCTGATAGATATTAAACAGAGTGGGGTTGGAGTCTAAGCGGAAAGTTAAGAGTAGAGTGTACAGGAGGGCTTCCTGGAGAAGATGGCCTTGAGATTTGAATAGAGTAGGAGTTAGCCAGGTGACGAAGAGGATGGGTACCGTGGCAGAGAGAACAGCATAGAACAGATGGTGTATGCGGAGCTTTCAAAGAATTTTGGTTTGATCCCCAAAGCTCACAAAGATAGCAATCAGAAAGACAAATTGGTAAGGTTGGGGGTCAGGGTTAAACTTACTCTGATTCCCAGACCTCACAAGGTAGTAATAAAAAAGGAAGTTGCAAAACCAAAGAAACATGAGGTAAGCTTAGGGTTAGCATTAGGATGAGGGTTAGGGTAACTCTGATCCTCACAAAAGTGTCAAACAGAAGCAGGTGAACCTAATTTATTTCAAGTCGATAATATAGTGACACAATTCACTTTTGTATACAATTCTCTGACAGTACATCTTTAGAGGGATATCTTCTAAGATAAAAGAAATGCAAAGAAATCTTAAATTTCACTCAGTAGATTTATTATACCTAATAATGTTGGTTTTGTAATTTTGAAACTATTTTAGAATAAGAAATTATATTCATATTATTTATTGGGAATTAAGATGTTCCATATAAGAGAGAAAAGCAATACAAATAAAACAAAGTAAGGAAAAACTCGAATTGTTAAATTTGAGTTAGAAATATCAAAAGAAATCCATAACTTTACAACATATATGTATGTATGCATGCATATGTGTATACAGAGGGTGTCAAATAATGTACACACATTTTCAGAAAGGAAAACCGTATTAAAATTGTAATACTCAATATATACCCATAACAAAAGATGAATACAAGTCATATTTGACTTCTGCAATTACAAGAGGTGCTCAAAGTGGTTACCATCAGGGTCCAGAAACTTCTGATTACGGCGAACTACTGCTTGAGCAACGTTGACCAAAGTGTCCACTTGTATACATGTTTTTGGCACCCCTGGTATATACAGAGGGTGCCAAAAAAATGTATACACATTTTAAGAAAGGAAAAAACTGTATTAAAAAAACTGTAATACTCAGTATATACCTAAAACAAAAGATGAATACAAGTCATGTGTACACATTTTTTTGGCATCCCCAGAATACATATGTTTGTGTTGGGGGAAATCATCGGGAGGATATGACCGTCAGTTGACCCGAGAGCTGGACCTGGGCAACTGGAGGCTTCTCACCCCCTCACCATCCTTGGAAAGTGCTTTCTGCTTTCCTTTCCTGAACTAGAAGCTGCCCAAGGACACAGCCCTGAGATAGTAAGGTGCTCTTGAGACCATGTGGATGGTGTATGTAACTGAGTCCGGTTAAGGCCTCCTGTGTACATGAGTGAACCCAGTTAGGGCCTCTATAGAAACTTCAAATCTGGCAGGCAATGAGGAAATCTACTCATCTTGAAGCTGCCCAAGGTAAGCCTCATAGTAAGTTTCCTTGTTTATTAAACCTACCATCTACCAATCTGGAGTGGTCTGCCTCTTTTCTTAGTCTCTCCCTGCCCTTTGCATACAGGGGCCAGTTTCTCATTATACCTCAGAAGCACCTAAGGTCGCAAATGAATAGTATAGATATAGATATAGATATAGATACAGATATAGATATGGCTATATATATCCTTTTTAGTGGATAGCTAGGAAATATATGTATTGATATATTTTACTGTATATATTAAATACATATTAATTATATACTTATATTTATATTAAATATATATATATATATTTTTTAGCTGTCCACTAACAAGGACTGAGAAGCAATGAAACCTCCAGTAGTAATGAGAACAACTTGCATCCAGATCTTGGTTTCTAATTAACATTCTCCATTAAAATGAACCAGGGCTCCTTGGAGAAATAAATGGCTGATAACATGTCTGGGACAGAAGAAGAACAGAGTGAGCCTGGGACATGTCATTATGCCAGAAAGTAAGGAATTGCTCAAATACTAATGGGATTAAGGACAAAAGTCAACTAGAGGGGGCTCCCACTTGCCAAATTTGGGACAATTTGAGCATCAAAAAAAAAAAAAATTTGTAAAATTGATTGTAATATGTTGAACATAGAAAATAAGCAAAATGCCATGTATCTATGATAGTATAAGAGGAAGGAGATTGTGTGTGTGTGTGTGTGTGTGTGTGTGTGTGTGTGTGGAGAGAGAGAGAGAGAGAGAGAGAGAGAGATTCTTCTTTATCAAAGATGCCAGCTAACGTAGTAAGAATAGATTTAGAAAATAACTTTTTTTTCTACACCCCTCCCCATATAATAACTGGTTCCAGCAAGGATCACCAATGGCTGCTTAAATTCTTAGGTAAAAGATAGTTGAGGGTCAGAATATTTGCATAGTGCCAAAATATCGATTACCTACTATCCAAAATATAGATTACCTACTTATTGCAAAAGGGAAAACATCTTTACGAGTTCATTAGAGAGGTCTAGCAGTTACTACCTTACTCAAATGATCAAAATTAGCGTATTACTAGTGGGACATACTGACATTAAGTACCTTTTGTTGGGATGTGATTCAAAGTGCATGATATCATCTATGAAGTATTTTTGCCAAAAATATCAAACATGTATTTAATTAAGCCTCTAGACCTAACTTTAAGTATATAAGAAATATAGGGGATAGATGTACAAGTTAAATGAAACCATGGGGAAACTCACAAGTCCAAGTCCTCTTCCCCTGGCTCCTTTGTGTTGACTCTAGAGGACTGGTTATCCTATCATCACATTGAGAGCTGGCAGGAAGGCCAGGCAGTTAACAGGCCCAGCCATTGACAGGCACGGGCCGGCTAAAAATAAGCAGGTATGTGACGCACCAATTCTCCAGCCAAAGATGATAGGCTGAAGAGGCAGAGGAGAGGATGATGGTGAAAAAAAAGTTGGCAGAAGCTTTCTGTTACAGTCTTGACTCTGCACCTACTAACTGTAGGACTTGGCACAAAACCAAACCTCCATTCTGAGCTAGGGTAATTTCATCCATGAAGTAAGGGGTGGGGACAAAGTGCCATTCAGAGCCTTTGCTATGCCAAAGCCCGTGGCTCACTGAACTGCTTAGACCCTGTGTTGCCTTTGGGAAACATAATGTTCCTGATGCATGATGCACATTTATCTCTTGGATCTTACAGATGATTTTGGAATCTATCCTCGTATATGACCACTTAGCTGTCTGACCTTTAGAAGGTCAGATTTTTGAGTATGTGTGAAGAAATAAGCAGGTATGAAGAGTGAAGAGTAATAAATCAGACAGAGGTTTTTATGATAAACTGAGAACAAGTATTTAGTAAAAGAAAAACCTTTCTGAGAAAGTACTTAAAACTTTGAGTAGGCAAAGCACTTCGGCTAAGGCATCCAAGGTGTCCAAGCAAGGTTAAAAGGCTGACTGTGAGCAAATCAATTCTACTTTCCAGCTTCAACTCCTTCCTTCCTAAAATGGAGATCAGGTCTTGCTCTAAAAAATGTCAAATATAGCATCTGAATTTCCTCTCCTGTAAAAGAATGTAGGAGAGTGGAAAGAGCATGTTTTTAGACTAAGACCTACCTAGGATTGAATCTTTATCATAATGAGATCTTAAACACCTATACTTACATCCTCTGAGCTAAGTTCTCTCCTGTAAGATGGGGATGATAAAGCATACCTCATGGGGAGGTTGTCAAGTTTCAGTGAGATAATTTAGTACATGGCTTTGTCCATAGAGAATGTTTCCTTTCCTTCTTCTTGTTTATCTTATAGGATGGAGTGGGGGAGATAGTGGAGCCTCCTGGGATGCCCTCTCCTTATGTTGCCATTCAACCATATTATCCCAAACTTTCCTCTGAGGGGCACTCTATCGCCTCTAGCCTGATCACAGAATCAGTCTTGGGATGATCAAATGGCCATCACTATGAGTGCTTCTGCTACTGCTCAGGGTCACTCTTCTCAGACACATCATAGAGCTAGAGAAACCCAGAGAAGACATACCACATGGAGAGACTGCAGATCTCACTTACCAGATGAGTTGTGACAGTAGGCCCTGTACTTTTGGCTGGGTGAATTTCTCCAAACCAGGACGCCCACCCCGTTCTTTCCACACTTGGGGTTTGCGGAAATCCGAGGGATGACTAAGAACTTATCTGCAACCCATCCATAGCTGTAACGGAATACACATTAGTTGAATGGATACTTTTATCTCTATGGCTGAGCAAGAACACAGAGCCCAACGAGCTCCAGCCATGTTTGTGAATCCAGTTGTTTCTCACCTGCAAGTCTCATAGTAGGATCTCCATGCTGCCTCAACCTGGTCTTTACTTGCCAAAGTTAGTCCCATCAGCCTGCAGGCCTCCATGGCTTCTGTGAAATTCAACTGCTCAGCTGTCTTTCTGGTCAAAAGGGTGACCCCCACAATTCTGCATGGAGCTGAGATGACAAGCTCTGCAAAGGAATCACATAGATCCTCAGTTTGCCGCTGTCCTTGCTCACTCCCCTTCCTAGCAGAACACTATGGTCTTGATACAGCAGTGAGGTCATGTTGGTTGGGATTGAAGTTTAGAAATAACAGGACACAGGCCAGACGTTTCCCACCAGGACATCCTGCTGGGTTAGGTGGGTGCTTGGTTTGACCCAGTCTGTACTTCTCATCAGATCCGAGGCCACTGCATTAAGCTTCCTTGTTCGTTCCATGGAGGCTTCAGCTACCAGTTCCTTGGGGTGGTGTCTAGGTGACGCTGCCAACTTTTTGGAGTTAATAAAATGAAGGGCCTGAGACTTTGAGAAAGATAGACTTCAGGGCTCTGGTTAATAGAATAGTTAGCAATACTCCAAATCAATGTGGGTTGGGGACACCGCTGTTTCTGAGATGGGCTAAAGAATGTTGCGCTTGGTAGAACGTAAGAGCTTTCTCAGTCCCAGGTCTTCTCTGACCAGTAGGGGGCAGGCTTACTCAGAAGTTCCTGGAGGAGGTGGGCAGTAAACCTTACATGGCAGATAAGCTAAATAAAGGAAGTAGAATTTTAGAGTCAGACCTGGTTTTATTCTAGCCTAAGTTCTGTGACCTTAGGCTAGTTACTTCATCTCTTTGAACCTCAGTTCCCAATAGAGAGTAACAATATCTATCGTATAAGGTAGTGAGAGTTAAATGAGCTAATTCAAATAAAAATGCTTAGCATCGTGACTGCTATGCAGTATGTGCTCAATAAATCATAAATATTATTATTATGTTATCTTTAAAGCATTTTGGTTTTAGTCTTCTAATGTCTCCCTG